>NC_134267.1:115114895-115427395 GCF_031893055.1 Leptodactylus fuscus
CTCCACCATGAATTGGTCCAAACTGGGCTGTTTAGAGGCTCCCTCCACCATGAATTGGTCCAAACTGGGCTGTTTAGAGGCTCCCTCCACCATGAATTGGTCCAAACTGGGTTTTTTAGAGGCTCCCTCCACCATGAATTGGTCCAAACTGGGGTTTTTAGAGGCTCCCTCCACCATGAATTGGTCCAAACTGGGCTGTTTAGAGGCTCCCTCCACCATGAATTGGTCCAAACTGGGGTTTTTAGAGGCTCCCTCCACCATGAATTGGTCCAAACTGGGGTTTTTAGAGGCTCCCTCCACCATGAATTTGCCCAAACTGGGCTGTTTAGAGGCTCCCTCCACCATGAATTTGCCCAAACTGGGCTGTTTAGAGGCTCCCTCCACCATGAATTGGTCCAAACTGGGGTTTTTAGAGGCTCCCTCCACCATGAATTGGTCCAAACTGGGGGTTTTTAGAGGCTCCCTCCACCATGAATTTGCCCAAACTGGGCTGTTTAGAGGCTCCCTCCACCATGAATTTGCCCAAACTGGGCTGTTTAGAGGCTCCCTCCACCATGAATTGGTCCAAACTGGGGTTTTTAGAGGCTCCCTCCACCATGAATTGGTCCAAACTGGGGGTTTTTAGAGGCTCCCTCCACCATGAATTTGCCCAAACTGGGCTGTTTAGAGGCTCCCTCCACCATGAATTGGTCCAAACTGGGGTTTTTAGAGGCTCCCTCCACCATGAATTGGTCCAAACTGGGGGTTTTTAGAGGCTCCCTCCACCATGAATTTGCCCAAACTGGGCTGTTTAGAGGCTCCCTCCATCATGAATTGGTCCAAACTGGGGTTTTTAGAGGCTCCCTCCACCATGAATTGGTCCAAACTGGGGTTTTTAGAGGCTCCCTCCACCATGAATTGGTCCAAACTGGGCTGTTTAGAGGCTCCCTCCACCATGAATTGGTCCAAACTGGGGTTTTTAGAGGCTCCCTCCACCATGAATTGGTCCAAACTGGGCTGTTTAGAGGCTCCCTCCACCATGAATTGGTCCAAACTGGGTTTTTTAGAGGCTCCCTCCACCATGAATTGGTCCAAACTGGGGTTTTTAGAGGCTCCCTCCACCATGAATTGGTCCAAACTGGGCTGTTTAGAGGCTCCCTCCACCATGAATTGGTCCAAACTGGGGTTTTTAGAGGCTCCCTCCACCATGAATTGGTCCAAACTGGGGTTTTTAGAGGCTCCCTCCACCATGAATTTGCCCAAACTGGGCTGTTTAGAGGCTCCCTCCACCATGAATTTGCCCAAACTGGGCTGTTTAGAGGCTCCCTCCACCATGAATTGGTCCAAACTGGGGTTTTTAGAGGCTCCCTCCACCATGAATTGGTCCAAACTGGGGGTTTTTAGAGGCTCCCTCCACCATGAATTTGCCCAAACTGGGCTGTTTAGAGGCTCCCTCCACCATGAATTTGCCCAAACTGGGCTGTTTAGAGGCTCCCTCCACCATGAATTGGTCCAAACTGGGGTTTTTAGAGGCTCCCTCCACCATGAATTGGTCCAAACTGGGGTTTTTTAGAGGCTCCCTCCACCATGAATTTGCCCAAACTGGGCTGTTTAGAGGCTCCCTCCACCATGAATTGGTCCAAACTGGGGTTTTTAGAGGCTCCCTCCACCATGAATTGGTCCAAACTGGGGTTTTTAGAGGCTCTCTCCACCATGAATTGGTCCAAACTGGGCTGTTTAGAGGCTCCCTCCATCATGAATTGGTCCAAACTGGGGTTTTTAGAGGCTCCCTCCACCATGAATTGGTCCAAACTGGGGTTTTTAGAGGCTCCCTCCACCATGAATTGGTCCAAACTGGGGTTTTTAGAGGCTCCCTCCACCATGAATTTGCCCAAACTGGGCTGTTTAGAGGCTCCCTCCACCATGAATTTGCCCAAACGGGGCTGTTTAGAGGCTCTCTCCACCATGAATTGGTCCAAACTGGGGTTTTTAGAGGCTCCCTCCACCATGAATTGGTCCAAACTGGGGTTTTTACAGGCTCCCTCCACCATGAATTGGTCCAAACTGGGCTGTTTAGAGGCTCCCTCCACCATGAATTGGTCCAAACTGGGGTTTTTAGAGGCTCCCTCCACCATGAATTGGTCCAAACTGGGCTGTTTAGAGGCTCCCTCCACCATGAATTGGTCCAAACTGGGGTTTTTAGAGGCTCCCTCCACCATGAATTGGTCCAAACTGGGGTTTTTAGAGGCTCCCTCCACCATGAATTTGCCCAAACTGGGCTGTTTAGAGGCTCCCTCCACCATGAATTTGCCCAAACTGGGCTGTTTAGAGGCTCCCTCCACCATGAATTGGTCCAAACTGGGGTTTTTAGAGGCTCCCTCCACCATGAATTGGTCCAAACTGGGCTGTTTAGAGGCTCCCTCCACCATGAATTGGTCCAAACTGGGGTTTTTAGAGGCTCCCTCCACCATGAATTGGTCCAAACTGGGCTGTTTAGAGGCTCCCTCCACCATGAATTGGTCCAAACTGGGTTTTTTAGAGGCTCCCTCCACCATGAATTGGTCCAAACTGGGGTTTTTAGAGGCTCCCTCCACCATGAATTGGTCCAAACTGGGCTGTTTAGAGGCTCCCTCCACCATGAATTGGTCCAAACTGGGGTTTTTAGAGGCTCCCTCCACCATGAATTGGTCCAAACTTGGGTTTTTAGAGGCTCCCTCCACCATGAATTTGCCCAAACTGGGCTGTTTAGAGGCTCCCTCCACCATGAATTTGCCCAAACTGGGCTGTTTAGAGGCTCCCTCCACCATGAATTGGTCCAAACTGGGGTTTTTAGAGGCTCCCTCCACCATGAATTGGTCCAAACTGGGGGTTTTTAGAGGCTCCCTCCACCATGAATTTGCCCAAACTGGGCTGTTTAGAGGCTCCCTCCATCATGAATTGGTCCAAACTGGGGTTTTTAGAGGCTCCCTCCACCATGAATTGGTCCAAACTGGGGTTTTTAGAGGCTCCCTCCACCATGAATTTGCCCAAACTGGGCTGTTTAGAGGCTCCCTCCACCATGAATTTGCCCAAACTGGGCTGTTTAGAGGCTCCCTCCACCATGAATTGGTCCAAACTGGGGTTTTTAGAGGCTCCCTCCACCATGAATTGGTCCAAACTGGGCTGTTTAGAGGCTCCCTCCACCATGAATTGGTCCAAACTGGGGTTTTTAGAGGCTCCCTCCACCATGAATTGGTCCAAACTGGGGGTTTTTAGAGGCTCCCTCCACCATGAATTTGCCCAAACTGGGCTGTTTAGAGGCTCCCTCCAACATGAATTGGTCCAAACTGGGTTTTTTAGAGGCTCCCTCCACCATGAATTGGTCCAAACTGGGGGTTTTTAGAGGCTCCCTCCACCATGAATTGGTCCAAACTGGGGTTTTTAGAGGCTCCCTCCACCATGAATTGGTCCAAACTGGGCTGTTTAGAGGCTCCCTCCACCATGAATTGGTCCAAACTGGGTTTTTTAGAGGCTCCCTCCACCATGAATTGGTCCAAACTGGGGTTTTTAGAGGCTCCCTCCACCATGAATTGGTCCAAACTGGGGTTTTTAGAGGCTCCCTCCACCATGAATTGGTCCAAACTGGGGTTTTTAGAGGCTCCCTCCACCATGAATTGGTCCAAACTGGGCTGTTTAGAGGCTCCCTCCACCATGAATTGGTCCAAACTGGGTTTTTTAGAGGCTCCCTCCACCATGAATTGGTCCAAACTGGGCTGTTTAGAGGCTCCCTCCACCATGAATTGGTCCAAACTGGGGTTTTTAGAGGCTCCCTCCACCATGAATTGGTCCAAACTGGGGTTTTTAGAGGCTCCCTCCACCATGAATTGGTCCAAACTGGGCTGTTTAGAGGCTCCCTCCACCATGAATTGGTCCAAACTGGGGTTTTTAGAGGCTCCCTCCACCATGAATTGGTCCAAACTGGGGTTTTTAGAGGCTCCCTCCACCATGAATTGGTCCAAACTGGGGTTTTTAGAGGCTCCCTCCACCATGAATTTGCCCAAACTCTGCTGGTTAGAGGCTCAATCCACCCTGATTTTCAAAACAAATGTTGGTGCCAACCTCAACTTACTACAAGGGCCAAATTCACTGCTGGTGACAAGCTCTCCTCACTGCAAGTGCCAAATACACATGTTTCAAGGTGTTTTCCTACTGTCAGAGAGGTGGTATTGAGTGTGTAAAGTGTGTAGTTGTTAGGCTGTGATGTTGGGGTAATAGAGGGTCTTTGGTGTGTTAGATGCCCCCAGACATGCTTCCCCTGCTGTCCCAGTGTCATTCCAGAGGTGTTGGCATCATTTCCTGGGTTGTCTTAGTGGACTTGGTGACCCTCCAGACACGGATTTGGGTTTCCCCCTTAACGAGTATCTGTTCCCCATAGACTATAATGGGGTTCGAAACCCGTTCGAACACACGAACATTGAGCGGCTGTTCGAATCGAATTTCGAACCTCGAACATTTTAGTGTTCGCTCATCTCTAGTAGTTGGCACATCACAAGGTCTATCAGTTCTAGTGCCACAAATATGTTAGTGGAGGTGACTTGTATGCTTTGTAATACTGAATTACAGACACATATGTAATCTGGAGTTATTTCAAAGCCAAAGACGTTTGATACTTGACCAGAATTGATGGTGGTCTCAATGTTGAGCGATTTTTGAGTATCCTACAAGACAAGTTACTTCATACACTCAAGTACTATGGGTATAAAAAGGATGACATCGAGTTTCAACAGGACAACAACCCAAAGCATATGCATCGACATTTGAGAAGAAATGGTTCAGTGACAATGAAGCAGAAGTTCTGGATTAGCCCCCACAATACCCAGACCTCAACCCAATCAAACACTTGTGGGTAGAGTTGAAGAAATAGCTGTTTTAATATCCAAGTGAGTCAACCGGTATCCACCAACATTGGGAACGTGTAGAAGAGACTTGTGTTCAGATTGCAGTCAAGACATGCTTGAGTTTGATCAAGAGCATGCCCAAAAGGATTCAGGCAGGTTGATTAACAAAATAAAAGATTTTAAAATTTAGATTTTTAGAAGCAAAACATTAAGAATGCAGTTACATGTCAATAATCTGCATAACTAATCATATGCTAAATAGTTACAAGTGAAAATATGTGTGAGATTGCCAAGGTGAATGTCTGTAAGATGATGGTATTCTCACTTTCGAAGCTGTAGTGCTTGGTGAGATATGGATACCACCCACTTAGAGACCTAAGAGCTAATTTACATAGGATGGGGGCCATATAGTCTTTACGATTGGAAAGGTTTAACAAGTAAGTAAATAAATGCCAAATTGATCAGGAGCACCATGGTAACCAATGGAATGGAGGAAAGGGGAGAGCAAGAACGCTTTTCTTTTTTTTTGGAAAAGGTTTATTTAAAGGATAGAGGCATGCATTTTAAATAGAGATGAGCGAGTAGTGTTCGATCGAACACTACTAGCTGTTCGAAGTTTAAGGTTCGATGCAGAACCAGCGTTGATTGGCAGAATGCTATACATTCTGCCAATCAACGCTGGTTCTTCTCTTACCTTGCGCAGTCGGCTCTGCCCAGGCGTCGGGCCTGGGCAGAGCCGCACGCGCATGCGCAGTCGGCTCTGCCTAGGCCGGATGCCTAGGCAGAGTGAATTCCACCCAGAAGAGGACGCGGGGACCCCGCGCTGGGAGAAGACTTCAAGCAGAATCCAGCCCGACCGTCACTCGTGGAATTGGTAAGTAGGATTTTATCGAATGTTGCCTACCCCTGAAACGAGCATTTCCCCCCATAGACTCTAATGGGGTTTGAAATCCGTTCGAACAGCCATACAGTGTGCGGCTGTTCGAATCGGATTTCGAACCTCGGACACTTTAGTGTTCGCTCATCTCTAATTTTAAAGTATTTTCATTTTTTTTTATCTTATGACATATGTAAAAATATGATTTAATCTTTAAAACAAAATTAAATTTGCAGACAATTCTAATACTGTATAGAAATTTAGAAAGCATAAAGACCCCGACACATGAATCTCACAAGATTACTTTCTAAACATCAGAGCTCTGACAAGTATTCAATGCAGCAAAACATCTGGTAGAAATCATATATGATGAATGAACCGTACAGTGTATTCTCCTGAGATGAGGCTCATACATCTTACAGACTTTGTTCATACCCTTGGTTACAGATTTCTAGTGATTATGAGGAGGTACTTTTCTCTCACATATGAAACTAGAATTTATAGAACTTTTTAGTGTGCATTACTAAGGGTACCTTCTCACTACTGTTATTATGGTCTATTACTGTCATCTGTCATAGGATGAGAGCAATGGACTGGTAATACACTAATAAAAATGGAAACAGAAGCGGACGGAAGGGGCTCTATCTGTATCAGTCACTGATGATACAAATTTCTTCCTTAAAGTTTATTTTTCTAATGGAAGAAAAAGTCCTGCATGTACAACTTTTTATTCTGTTAAAAAAGTGAACTAACACTATGGAAGAAAACTTAATTCATGTTTTTTACATTTCATTAAATGCCTACAGGTGATATACTGTATATACAGTGTATACGAGAAACATGATGTATACATACCACTGACACATTAGAAACATGACACTAATGTTCACATAAGAGACACCTAACATACAGGTCACTTATACATTAGAGAGAATGATGCAGAAACACTTGCTAACTCACTGTGCGTGGAATTTATTATGAGAAATGCTCACCAGTAGTGTTGAGCGAACCTGTTGAAGTTCAAGTTCGATGCGTTTGGTCTAAATTTGCCCAAAAGTTTGGTTCGGGCATCTGAAGTTGACCCGAACCCTAAACCCATTGAAATGAAAGGGGACCCGAACTTGGTGACCCAAAAATAGCTGCAAAATGGGGATAGTAAGAGGTAGAGGTCATACTGGGCATGTCTATAATGTCTGTGGTCTTAAGCTGGTAGATTGGCTGTTCATCAACCAGCTTTAGGAATGAGCCGAACCTGAACTTCAGCAATAAAGTTCGGGTTTGGGTACCTGAACCCACATTGTTTGGCAGAGACCCGAGCTGTACAGTTTGGGTTCGCTTATCACTTACTCAGCAGAAAACTGCTGTAGAAGTGTGTTGCATCTTTTGGACATGGTCCCAACTTGCACCAAAGAAGTGTGCAGAGTGGGATGGGAATCAAGATAGAACTTGGACAGCGACACCTCACACCATCAGATTTCCTAACTTACATCAGAAAACTGGAGTTATAGCTCAAATCTACACAAGTACCTGATGGCTGTAGATTTCAGTTTTGGCACACAGGACCTACCATCATGAGTCAGAATTATTAACAGGCCAGAACCAGAGCATTTCACACATTTCTCATGCCAGCAGGAGTTTATTAAGACTGGCATAGAAAACTCCAGTCTGAATACAATCTTCATTACACATACCACTCACATATTAGATGCATCATGCATCACACATATCCATCAAGTCACTTACATATTCATGTCAGATGCATAGAACACGTCACTCATATAGTACATAAATACAACATGTCACTCGCATACTACATGCATACAGTACATAACACATACTATATGTTACTATGTTGCATATAGCATGTAACTCACATATTAATATATTACATGCATACAGTACACATCAAAGTGCATATTCACTTATCACTCATTAGACACAATCATTGGTAACACTATATAAACATCACTCATTATTCCATACACCACCTGAGTTCTACACATACATACATGTTTTACTCACAATTTGTTACTCACCTGCCTTCCACTTTGGCTGAAAATGTTGCAGAACTTCCGCAAAATAAAACTCTGCTTTGTTTGTTTGTTACGTCACCATATTTTATCTTCCATAATTTTTGCTGTATAGTGCATCTTTTTTGTGTGGTCAGATGTGCTTTTTATTTATACCAATTTGGAGAATTTGTAGTGTTTTGATGACTTTTATTCAATTTTTTTTTGTTAGGCGTAAAAAATTGTGGTTTGTAGTTTGGGAATCTTTGGATGCAGGGATGCCTAATGTTTGTTTATTTATAGATCTATTTGATATTATGATTTGAACTTTAAGTATTTTTTTTTAAATGTTAACATTTGTATTTTTTTACTTTTATTTTTAGACTCCCCCTAATGCATTGAGGTATTGTAAGATCCCCTGATATCTAGTATGTAGATGTTAGGAAAAGATTGAAGTCTGTTGCTTTCATCCTGTGATGCATGAGAGCAACATACTACATAGACAATAGTGTGAAAGCACCCTTACATTAATATGTTTAATAACTATCAAATATGATAATGACTTTTAAGCTGGCAACACAGTACACATTACACTAGGTTCACACTAGCGCCCGGAGTCTGTTCTCAGCTTTCCGTCTTCTGCATGCAGAAGAGGGAAAGCTGTCAGACTGGGTCCGGCTGTGAGCGCCAGTGAGTGTTTTATGCTCTCCGCCGCGAAACCGTTTTTTTAAACCGGACACAGAGTACTGCATGTCCGACTCTGTGTCCGATTTTAAAAAAACGGTTTTGCAGCGGAGCGCATAAAACGCTCACCGGCGCTCACGGCCGGACACCTTTCAAACTCATTCAAATGAATGGGTATGAAAGAGTCCTGCAGGTTTCTGTCTCCTGCTCAGTTTTGTGCAGGAAACAGAAACCTGCAGAACGGAGACCGGGTGCAGATGTGAACGAGCCCTTAAATGCATTTCAGGTGAACTTGCCTAATGTACAGTATATAGGGGCAAGTAGACTCTTCTGCAGTGGTAGATGACAGAAGAGAGAACAGCTGGATTTCATCATTTGCACTTTCCTTGTTGTTAGTGAAATAACCTGCCACAAGAGTACCTGGTGTTTGCCTATGAAGGCAAACACTCTCCCTGATGTGTACAATTGTCCCCTGACAAAAGTACCTGACAGAACTGTTCTATCCTTTCCCTATTCAGAACATATAACATGGTGAGACCCCATGCACATGACTGAATGAGCAATCTGAGTTTCTCCCATTTTTTTAACAGCAAAACAGCACTCAGGCTGCATTAGAATCAATGTGTTCCTTTGGCTAAGTTCATTGTCTGCCGACAAAGTCTCTCATGCAGGACTTTTTCCTACTCTGATTTCAGTTTAAAAACAATAGACACCCAACAGACCCCATAATAATCAATTGAGTCTTTCTCTTCTATGTTCTGTCATCCATTTTTCACTGATTGGTTGCAAGAGACAGAATAGAAAGAAAAATTGCAAACCAGGAAGTGCTTGTTGTTAGGACAGTGCAGCAGCTGCAGCCAAGGGGTCGGGTCAGAGCCCGTTCCTCTGTTGTAGCATCTTGACGGCTGTCACCCTTTCCTTGTTGCTGGCAGGCCTGCTTAGCAGGGGTTAAAAGGGTGCTATCACCTGATTTTAGCAATATGAGATACACATATCCCTGAATAGCCTTTAAAAAGGCTTTAAAAAGGCTATTCAGGCCCTGCTAATCGTTTTATAAAAGACCACCCCGTTGTAAAGTATCACCATAAAAACATATATGTAACTGATACTTACCGTGCATGGTGGCCGTTGCATACACCCCTCCACAAGGGTCAGTAACAGTCGAGCAATACAGTACAGAATTTAAATCTGAGAGAATAGTCAAAGGGATAGCAGAGGTCAGAAGTCAGAATTCAACAATAGCAGAAAAAGAAGCTTAGCAGGGGCAAAGTCTCAGGATAGAGTCACAATAGCCAGGAAACCTGTGTCAACTGATGACCTGTATATAGGACGTCCAGGACCCGCCACAGACTTGATTGGTAGACAGGCTGTCTATCACACAGGGAAGGCTATGATTATCTATTTGATGAACAGAGGGAAACAAGGTGCAGGAGATCAGTGTGCTGGAAATTTAATTACAGAGGAGAGGTAATAGAGCCGTGTTCACACAGAACAACAAAAAACTCAACACGCCTCCTGCACTGCAACGTGGGAGCGGAGGGTGGTGCAGAGACTCGAGACGGTAGAGACGTTACACCTGCATTTTGCATCATCTTTAAAAGCATCTCAGACATGCCAAACCATCTAGGTGCTGAACAATTGATTACCCATGTTGGAGACCCAGTGCTGTAAGATTTAGGCTGCGAAACATATCATGAGCAGAAGAAAAAAGCTGTGGCTTGCAATGAAGTATGCAGGGAGCTGTTTCCTACAGAGCGTACTAACATTTGTAAGAGCGTTTGACCCCTGTACTGTTCAATTTTTTTTGCTCATATTGCCTCTTGTTAAGTGTTTAAATTTCTCTTCATCTAGTAAAATATATAAAATGCAGGTGGAACAGCTGAAGGGATGAATTTAGAAAGGAGCTTCACCATCAGTAAAAAAAGTTGTGATGCACCCCTACCTGTAAATCTTACCTTTTCAAGGAGCAGTTACATTTTTAAACTAATGGCATGGACTTTGAAAACAGACCTCAGATCGAATGAGAAATGGAATTGGCCATGTGCATTGGAGCAGAGCATGCATGTTATATAGGTTGGAGAGGTAGTCACTGGCTGAATATTGCCCAATTAATACAAATGGAAATAAGTAAACTGAATGCGGTATTTTTGGGATCACCAGTGATTCAGTTTGTGTCATATTTCCGTAAGTCAGTGCCTATTGTCCTTGGGAGTAATCTGCTTTCTTAGACATGATTGTATTATAATGGATTTCCCCCACATGAATGGAGCAGCAGGACTTCCACAAATAGTGTTACATTACCGGTATACACGGTTGGAATCCAGTGGCCAGATGGAATAAGCCAGGAGCAGTTAGGTACTGAAGAAGAGTAGTAGTCCGGGATGTAGCTTGAAGTGTAGATCACAAGGGTAATACAGCAATTTGTAGAAACAGTGTGGGAAAGACAGTTCTGAGGAGCAGGAGACTGGAAAAAGTCACAATACTCCAGCAAAGACAAGATGGCTTCACATTGGTACAGATTGGTCATCTATGTTAAAGTCAATTCCTAGGATTAACACAGCACCCTACAGTGGTGAGGAGTGGAAGTGCAACACAATAGTTCAAAGTGCGGGGCAACATAGTGGCTCAGTGGTTAGCACTTCAGCCTTGTAGCGCTGGAGTCCTTGGTGCTCGAATCCTGCCAGGAACGACATCTGCAAGGAGTTTATATGTTCTCCTCGTGTTTGAGTGGATTTCCTCCCATTGTACAAGAGAAAAAAAAAAAAAAAAGATAAATAATAAAAATGTACATTGTGATCCCTATATGGGTCTCGCAATCTAAAAAAAAAAAAAAAAATAGTTCTGAGTGAGAAACAGCAGCCACTGGTGGTAGAATAGCAAACTACACCAAGATTCTTACAGATATCTTGGTCAAGTCCTTTAACTCCTGCAAAAGCGACAAGTCATTTTATATGAGAAGAACTTTATAAAGCATTTTATGATACAATAAACTTTATATTTTGTGTTAATTTGTTGTAAAATGTATACTAATTTACAATTCTAATGCTTGTAAGTAAGAAAGACATACACACAAATAACATGTATCATATGTCTAATTTTTGTAGGTACTATACTGTGCCTTTTAGGTCTTTCAGCATGTGTCCTATGTTGGACCTTCCATTAGAAAACCGTAACTTTTAATTCATCTGTGGAATTTTTAATTGTTAAAGGGATTGTTCAGTTTCAGACCAAACAGATGAACAGCTAGTTTCTTTGCTGTGACTTTGCTGAGCTGTGTACCTGTGTGCTAATCACATGACCATGGACTAATTTTTATCCACTGGAACTAAGTAAAATGAATGACAGCAAGCAGAGATCTAGAAAATGAAGTAATTGAAACAGAAATTATTTTTGAAAATTGTAAATGAAAAACTTTCATGTTTATGAAAAACTTTTCATTATAGAAACAATAAAATGTTGCCTCTCAATATTGGTTTTAAACTGGACAATCCCTTTAAACTATTAGGTAAAGGCAATGGCTAAATGGATACTGAAAAGCAAGTCTGATCCATGGAGGCCGCACCTCGTGTTTGTTTATAAACTTTTAATTCTGAAAAATCCTTTACTAAAGCAATACTTCTTAATATGGATAAGAATATTGTGTCTTTTCCAATTTTTGTACAGATCTTAAGTATAATGATTATCAAGGAAGGCAAAAAAAAACTTCCTTATTTTCTGAGAATCCTACATTTCTGCACATTTCTCTAAATCACCAAAAACATAATCTACTGTAAGGCTTTGAAGATTAGGGTCCTCCCTTGCAAGGAAGCGGAAAATTACAATTCTAAGAAAAAAGCTGTACTTTTCATTTCCCCTTCGTGCATCAAAGTTAAAAATCAAATCATTCTGGGCTATATCAGGCAGTGGTGACAGCATGTGGATATCAGTACTGTAATTAAAAAGTCATTCAACTCACTTGGTAAAATGTAATTTAAGCCGTAGTCACAGGTTGCTTTCTAGCAATCTATTTACCTCCCAATATCCCCAGGCAAACAGAGGAGAGTGTGAACTGATCAGGTTTTAGTTATACTCATACATAACAAATTTCATTTCAAATTGTGACTTTAATAAATGGTGTTATTTATAACGTAACAGCGAGATCTCACTGCTCTGTGGCAAGTGCAATCCAAAGTGATAACTTCTATGGGGAAAAACTTTCCTCAGTTTGCTTTATCTGATCGCTGCACATTAATCTTTAAATTATCCTTTGAACACTGGTGTCAAGTTCCTTGTTCTGTTTACTTCACTTAATGATTTATTTTCTGTTTAGTTTTCTAAATGAACGAACATTAAGATATGCCTAATAATTACAAATAGTAGGGGAATACATTTTATTTTTTTGGTCTTCTGAAAATATGTTTCAGCTTAGAAATCGCAAGCATGTTTTATTGGGTTGACCAATGGTGAGTTTTTCTTTTACATTTTAGGGTATATTCACACATAGCAGATTTCATCAACTGCCATTGCAGAAATTTCTGCAACAGGACTTGCTAAATCCATTCACATACTACAGAATCAATCTCATTCAGATATATAGAGTTGGTTAACAATTTCAAAAACTTGTCCAACAAGAATAAGGAAGCCTTTTTAATGTTGTATTTCAAAATCAGGTCTGGGGCCTATATAGGACAGATTATACTTCTCTTTTTTTAAACCCATTTCTGGTTTTGGCTTAAAAAACTGCATCAAAAACACTCAACACAGAGGTGTAACTTGAAGCTCCTGGACCCCAACGTAGTTTCTGCACCCCCTATAGCTACGCCTCTAACCAAATGTGTGCCATTACTCCAAGGTTGGGGACATACCTAGGGGAACATTCACTAACATAAAAACTTGTTAAAATTAGGCAAAATTATAAGTGCACAGCAGACAAAATTGTGATTTACACCTATCAAGGCAATCTCTTTAGAAAGTGGGCCAGGTATGGACAGAGGCATGTGAGGAGGGATAGGAACTTCATGACCCGATCTATTTAAAAACGACCTGTCACAAGGAAAATGCAGCATAGTTTATAAGCATCATATTATAGAGCAGGAGGAACTAAACATATTGGTATATTGTTTTATTGGAAAAGATTTAGTATAATTTGTCACTTATCCATTGAAATCGCTGCTCTTCCTTTCTTATGAAGCCAAGATGTTCCTATCTGTGACAGACAGCCTCCCCTATGACCGTGTATATAGAGATAGCTGTCGACTGCCTAGTTGATTTTAGAGATTTGAAGAACAGAGATTTCATTGAATAAAATACAAATTATACTGAATCTTTTCTCACAAACCTATACATCAGTTTGCCTGGTTCCTCCTGCTCTCTAACATGATGCCTGCTGAATATACTGCATTTTCCTAGTGACAGGTTCCCTAACACCTGTTTTCTAGCATAAGTAACTATTGAAACCTATTCAAGATGTCTGCAGGCAGGGTCGTAACTACCATAGAGGCAGCGGAGGCGGCTGCCACAGGGCCCGGGCCATTAGGGGGCCCAGTGACAGCCGCTACCGCTGCGGTTTTTTTTGAAAAATAGGCCGTTAGGCCCCCTATTCACTTGCCAATCCTGGCTGGGCCGGGATCGGCAAGTGACACCGTGGGCCCCACAAATACTATCATTATACTCGGGGGTCTTTGCAGACCCCCGAGTATAATGATCGGCGGATCGGGAGAGGTAAGGGAACAAAAAACATGTTATTTACCTCTGCACGATCCTGCCAGGCCTCCTTTCTGACGTCTCTGACGTCACATGAACCCGGCCTGCGTTCCGGGTCATGTGACGTCTGACATCATTTCATAAGGACGCCAGCGGAGAAGACAGCGTAGGAGCCGGAGACAGGTAAGAAACAGCAATTTTTTATGTTTTTATTCCCCTGGGTCTCCGATTATTATACTCTGGGGTCTGAAAAGACCCCAGAGTATAATAATTGTATATGGGTGTCCACTATGGGGTATAATACTGTGTGCAGGGGCCACTATGGGGGATAATACTGTGTGCAGGGGCCAGTAAGGGACATATTACTGTGTACAGGGGCCACTATTAAGATAAGATAAGATATTCCTTTAATAGTCCCACAATGGGGAAATTTCAGTGATACAGTTTCATAGATGGTACAGTAGTATATAACAAGAGAGAAACACATAGAAGCTCATGGCAGATAGAGAAATATTGGGGATAATACTGTGTGCAGGGGCCACTATGGGGAATAATACTGTGTGCAGGGGACACTATGGGGGATAATATTGTGTGCAGGGGCCAGTAAGGGACATAATACTGTGTGCAGGGCACAATATTGGGGATAATACTATGTGCAGGGGCCACTATGGGGGATAATACTGTGTGCAGGGGACACTATGGGGGATAATACTGTGTGCAGGGGCCACTAAGGGACATAATGCTGTGTGCAGGGATTGCTAAGGGACATAATAGAGTGCGCAGGAGGGGGTCGGTCGAGGTCGTCGGTGTCGGTTGGGGGGGGGGCCCAGGTCAAAAGTTCGCCATGAGGCCCCGCCATTCCTAGTTACACCACTGTCTGCAGGAGTAGATTTCGTTTTTTTGTGCTTTTGAAAGTTGTGATGCATAGGACACCAGAATAGCATAGATTAAGACTGATATAATACAAATATTAAAGATTTTAGGGATATTCTCTCTTTTCTTTGCTTTATCAAGCCTACACAGATTAAATTTGCCTCTCTTGGTATATTTTATGTCTCAGACCCTACACAATTTTTATAGCCTTCTTTGCACCCATTCCATTCATCTGTCTTTTTGAAGGTGGTGTCTCCAGAGCTGGATACAGTATTCCAGATGTGGTCTCTCTAGTGCTCTATACAGTGGAACCCCAATCTCCCTCTTTCTATTGGTTATATCTCTAACTATACAGCTGAGCATCCTAATTTCCTTACTCCCGGGAAGCTATCTGATATCCATACCCTTCTCTTCTAAAGCCCTAGCTTACCCAATACTGCCAATACAATACTCAGAGAATTCATTCACCTCAAATGCATTATATTACATTTGGAAACATTGAACTGCAGTTTCCATTGTTTGGATCATTTTTCCAATAAAGCTATATATTTTCCCATGTTACAAATTTCTCAAGGACTATCACTCAATGAATCAAACAAACAGGTAAACCTTATCTACCAAACCTTCTCCTATGCTACCTACAAAATGGGACCCATGGCAGACCATCAAGGTTTACCACTTGTGACTCTTCTTTTCTAAGAATGCATACCATTAATAACCACCATGATATCTATTCATCAGCCAACTATTATTATTGTTTATTATTATTGTTTATTTATTTATATAGCACCATTAATTCCATGGTGCTTTACATTTGGGGGTTACATACAATACACAAAATATACAGGTAGATATAATACAGTCCTATGAAAAAGTTTGGGCACCCCTATTAATCTTAATCATTTTTAGTTCTAAATATTTTGGTGTTTATAACAGCCATTTCAGTTTGATATATCTAATAACTGATGGACACAGTAATATTTCAGGATTGAAATGAGGTTTATTGTACTAACAGAAAATGTGCAATATGCATTAAACCAAAATTTGACCGGTGCAAAAGTATGGGCACCTCAACAGAAAAGTGACATTAATATTTAGTAGATCCTCCTTTTGCAAAGATAACAGCCTCTAGTCGCTTCCAGTAGCTTTTAATCAGTTCCTGGATCCTGGATAAAGGTATTTTGGACAAACAATTCAAGTTCAGTTAAGTTAGATGGTCGCCGAGCATGGACAGCCCGCTTCAAATCATCCCACAGATGTTCAATGATATTCAGGTCTGGGGACTGGGATGGCCATTCCAGAACATTGTAATTGTTCCTCTGCATGAATGCCTGAGGATTTGGAGCGGTGTTTTGGATCATTGTCTTGCTGAAATATCCATCCCCGGTGTAACTTCAACTTCGTCACTGATTCTTGAACATTATTCTCAAGAATCTGCTGATACTGAGTGGAATCCATGCGACTCTCAACTTTAACAAGATTCCCGATGCCGGCATTGGCCACACAGCCCCAAAGCATGATGGAACCTCCACCAAATTTTACAGTGGGTAGCATGTGTTTTTCTTGGAATGCTGTTTCTTTTTGGACGCCATGCATAACGCCTTTTTTTATAACCAAACAACTCAATTTTTGTTTCCAAAATGAAGCTGCCTTGTCCAAATGTGCTTTTTCATACCTCAGGCAACTCTATTTGTGGCGTACGTGCAGAAACGGCTTCTTTCTCATCACTCTCCCATACAGCTTCTATTTGTGCAAAGTACGCTGTATAGTTGACGGATGCACAGTGACACCATCTGCAGCAAGATGATGCTGCAGCTCTTTGGAGGTGGTCTGTGGATTGTCCTTGACTGTTCTCACCATTCTTCTCTGCCTTTCTGATATTTTTCTTGGCCTGCCACTTCTGGGCTTAACAAGAACTGTCCCTGTGGTCTTCCATTTCCTTACTATGTTCCTCACAGTGGAAACTGACAGGTTAAATCTCTGAGACAACTTTTTGTATCCTTCCCCTGAACAACTATGTTGAACAATCTTTGTTTTCAGATCATTTGAGAGTTGTTTTGAGTAGCCCATGATGCCACTCTTCAGAGGAGATTCAAATAGGAGATCAACTTGCAATTGGCCACCTTAAATACCTTTTCTTATGATTGGATACATCTGGCTATGAAGTTCAAAGCTCACTGAGGTTACAAAACCAATTTTGTGCTTCAGTAAGTCAGTAAAAAGTAGTTAGGGGAATTCAAATCAATAAAATGATAAGGGTGCCCATACTTTTGCACCGGTCAAATTTTGGTTTAATGCATATTGCACATTTTCTGTTAGTACAATAAACCTCATTTCAATCCTGAAATATTACTGTGTCCATCAGTTATTAGATATATCAAACTGAAATGGCTGTTGCAAACACCAAAATATTTAGAACAAAAAATGATTAAGATTAATAGGGGTGCCCAAACTTTTTCATAGGACTGTACTAACAATGACCGACTGGCACAGTGGGGTAGAGGGCCCTGCCCGCGAGGGCTTACAATCTATAAGGGAAGGGGGCATAGAGACAGAAGGAGAGGGGGAGACAGTTCAGATGGCAGTGAGGTGATAGTGTTATTGGAGGTTGTAGGTCTTCCTGAATAGGTGAGTCTCCAGGTCCTTCTTGAAGCCTGTGATTGTGGGGGTCAGTCTTATTTGTCTTGGTAGGGAGTTCCAGAGTATGGGGGATGCACGGGAGAAATCTTGGAGATGGTTGTGTGAGGAGCGGATGAGAGCAGAGGTCATTGGAGGATCTGAGGTTACGTGTGGGCAAGTAGCGGGAGATTAGTTCACAGATATATGGAGAGGACAGGTTGTGGATGGCTTTGTATGTTAACATTAGTAGCTTGAATTCAATTCGCTGGGCTATGGGTAGCCAGTGGAGGGACTGGCAGAGGGGAGCAGCCGATGAAGATCGGGGGGAGAGGTGAATTAAACGAGCAGCACAGTTTAAGGTGGACTGGAGGGGGGAGAGGGTGTTTGCTGGGAGTCCATGGAGAAGGGTGTTGCAGTAGTCTAAGCGGGAGATTATGAGGGCCTGGACGAGCATCTTAGTGGTTTCAGGGGTAAGGAAGGAGCGGATTCGGTGGATATTCTTGAGTTGGAGGTGGCAGGAGGTATTGAGGGTTTGAAAGTGTGACTTGAAGGATAGGTCCGAGTCCAGGGTTACCCCAAGGCATCGGGCCTGTGGGATAGGGGTAATTGTGGTTCCGTTAACTTTTATAGATGGGTCAGGTGGAGGGGCCATATGGGGTGGGGTGAAGATGATGAACTTTGTGTTCTCCATGTTGAGTTTGAGAAAGCGGGAGGAGAGGAAGGAGGCTACAGCTGCTAAACAGTCGAACTCTGGCCAGCAGGGAGGTAATGTCTGGTCCAGAGATGTATATTTGGGTGTCATCGGCATAGCAATAGTATTGAGATCCATGAGATTCTATGAGTTGGCTCAGGCCAAGGGTGTAGATGGAGGGGTCCTAGGACGCAGCCTTGAGGACACCTACAGAGAGAGGGCGTGGTGAGGAGGTGATGTGCGAGTGGGAGACACTGAATGTGCGGTCGGTGAGGTATGAGGAGATCTGGGAAAGGCCCAGGTCTGAGATGCCAAGGGATGAGAGAATTTCTAAACAGGAGGGAGTGGTGAACTGTGCCAAAGGCAGAGGAGAGGTCAAGGAGGAGGACAGAGTAATGGCGTTTGGCTTTGGCAGTTAGAAGGTCATTAGTGACTTTTGTTAGGGCAGTTTCAGTGGAGTGCCGGGGTCTGAAACCTGACTTTAGTCTGTCAAAGAGCAGATTGGACGAGAGATAGGAGGACAGTTCTGAGTGGACGTGTTCCTCAAGCAGTTTTGAGGTGAATGGGAGCAGTCAGATGGGACGACAGTTGGCTGGGGAGGACGGGTCGAGGGATGGCTTCTTAAGTATAGGTGTGACTGTGGCGTGTTTGAAGGCAGAGGGGAAGGATCCATTGGCTAGAGATAGGTTGAAGAGGTGGGTTAGGGCCGGAGTAATGACTTCAGTGAGTTTGGGGATGAGATGTGACTGGATCGGGTCAAGCATGCAGGAGGTGAGGTGGGATTTGGAGAGTAGGGAGGAGAGTTTTTCATCAGTGATGGTGGAGAAACAGGTCAAGAATGAGGGGCAGTGAGCCGTTGGGTGGATGGATTGTCGGGGGGTGTAGGGTGAGACTGTCTCTGATGGTGTCAATTTTAGTTTTGAAGTAGGAGGCAAAGTCGTCCGCTGAGATAAGTGATGTCGGAGGGGGGGCAGGAGGACGGAGTTGAAGGTGGTGAATAGCTGTTTGGGGTTGCGAGAGAGTGCAGATATGAGTGTGGTGAAGTATACCTGCTTTGTGGAGGTGAGTGCATTCTTTTTTTTTTTTTTTTTAATGTAGATTGTGAGCCCCACATAGAGCTCACAATGTACATTTTTTTCCCTATCAGTATGTCTTTTTTGGAATATGGGATGGAAATCCATGCAAACACGGGGAGAACATACAAACTCCTTTCAGATGTTTTTTTGCCCTTGGCGGGATTTGAACACCAGGACTCCAGCGCTGCAAGAGTGCTAACCACTGAGCCACTGTGTGGCCCCCAAGGTGAGTGCATGCTTAAATGTGAGAACTGCCTCTTTGTAACTGAGGAAGTCTTCCTGGGAGTGGCTTTTCTTGCAGAGGCGTTCTGCAACCCGCGAGGCACGTCTCAGTTTTTTAGTCAGGTCAGTGTGCCAGGGTTGCCTATTGATCGGTTGGGCTTTGGTGTTTGTGTAGGGGGCCACAGAGTCCAGGGCTGAGGTAATGGTGGTATTATAGAAGGCAGCAGCGGCATCTTTGTCCTGGAGTGAGGATATATCAGTGAGTGGTAGGAGAGAGTCTGAGAGGGTGCAGGTGTCAGGGCAGTTGAGGTTCCTGCGGGGGCGTGTTGGTTTAGAGATTTGGGTTTCTATTGGAGAGGAGAAGGCAGAGAATGTCAGCAGGTTGTGAACGGTTGTCAACTATGAATTCCAACTGAATTATCCAGGGATTAAGTCTAAGCTTCAGCAATTTATCTATTAGCTCTTAATGTGGCACTGTCTTAGGGTCCATTCACGTGGAGGAAAATGGCAAGGAATTTGGTGTGGAACTTCAGCGCTAAAAAAAAGCCTCCCATTGAAGGCAATGGGAGGCTCTTTTTCAGCGCTGAAATTGCACACCAAATTCCTCACCATTTTCCTCTGTGTGAATGGAACCTTACAGGCCATGCTGAAATCCAGGTAGGCAATATCCACAGCACCAGCTCCTCCAAATTTTTATTTTTTTAACATCATAGAACATCATGATTAAAATAATTAATAAGATTAGTTTGGCGTGAACTTCCTTCAGTAAAGCCGTGCTGCTTTGGATGCAATAAGTTACTGATTTATAGGTGATCAATTAACTTCTTTTTCTGGAGGGTTTCCATTATTTTTACTATTTCTAAGATCAAACCAACTGTTTTGTAGTTTCGAGATTCTTCTCTAGTACCCTTCTTGTTGATCCTTACAACAATGGCCATTCTCCAATCTTCAGGAATATCACCTGTTATTAGGGAATTGTTACATAAATCAGTTAGAGAAGCAGCAATCACAGATAAGAGTTTTCTAAGGATTCTGTGATGGATGTCATCTGAACGTATAGCCTTGTTTGACTTTAAATGGGCCATATCATCAGCTTCCAAAAACACTGGGGCTGAACCATTACAACATTGAGGCAATGCCAGGTCGATACAAGTTATGTTTTTGAAAGCTGCCTGCTGTAAATACTGAACAAAAGTAACTATTCAACTGGTCATTCAGAGCCTCACCCCCTTCAAAATAGTTCTTATCCTCATTTAAAATTTTAGTAGTCCCACAGTTTTTCTTCTTCATTTATCATGAATGCGTGAAGAAGGTTTTATCTTCTTCTTAATAGACTTGACCATTTTTTCTTTCTTTGATGATTTATCAGCATTAGCCCCAGGTTGTGGAAAGGTTGCTTTTATTTGTTGCAGATTTTGCTGTGGTTTTTCGAACAAAGGTCAAGCGTGTCTTGAAAAGAAATCGGGAATTTAAAGGAAGCTGTTATACGCCTCCCTCCTTTAATATCCACCACTGGCTTTGGCTCGAGAACCTTGAGCAAAATCTGCAACAAAAAAGCAGCCTTTTCCCTATGTGAGGACTTAGCCTTAAGGATGCAGGGTAGTCTGGATGTTAATATATCCAGAAAAAGATGTATCAATCAGCTCATCATATCTGTCCAATCCAATCTATATCAGAGTGCAAAGAATCACAGTGTGGATTTGAACACGCAAACAGAAGGAAAATCCAAAATAAAATCCAGGTTCCAGCATCAAACCAATAAAATTCAGTTGTATAAAAATATTCCACATCGTTAAAAAGTAACAAAAGTTACAGATAAGTAACGCCTACACATTTCAGAGTGCTAAGCCCCTACTCATGGTAATTTTCAGTGACTTTTTTCATATTTTCCTTCACTGACTTCCAAAATTCGTAAGGTTGCTGTCGACATAGTTATGTGAGGGTTTATTCTTTGCATGATGAATTGTACTTTTATTTGACACCATATATGTTTTTATTAGCTTTTATCAATGTTTTTGAAGGGTCAGTGTTAAAAACCCCACAATTCTATCAGAATTTTTTGGAGAATGTTCCTACAGCAATTGCTCTACAATAAAAATGATATGGCTACTTTGACTAGTGGTTACAGCAATACTATTTTTATATTGGTATTATTATGATTTACTGCATTTAGTAATAAAAGGTGATTTTTTTGAAAGTGAATGATTTTCCTGGGGTCGTCATTTTCTGTCACTTGTAACTTTTTTTTACTCTTTAGTTAGTGGAGATATGTAAGGGCAGATTTTATTGCTACCAATTTTTGGTATGTATGACTTTTTGATCACTTTTTATTTCTATTTTTTGGGGAAACAAGATGAACAAAATACATTAACTTGTGCATTGTGGTATGTACAATGTACGGGATAAATATCACTATTTTTTTTATAATTCATAAATAACATTTCTGCCTTCTAATACACTATATGTGTAGGTAGTGAAACTGCTAGCAACACCTTGGTAGGAGATAAAATATAAGATGCACAAATATTCATTCTGCTCACAGAGGCATTACGCAGATATAATAGTTAGATGTCTGGACTCAAATTACCCCAGTGATTTTAACTTCCTGCTATCTTTTCCTTTTTTCAAAAATCTCCCTTATTTGCCCAATTATGTCTTGCTGAGACATCCTGATTAAATAAAAAAAAAGCCTTACAAGACTAAGAATTGTCAGGAAAAAAATCATTCAAGTGAATGCTGGCTATCAACTTACTAGTTTGTAACCTTTCACCTTTTCTTCTACACACCTAATCACCTCTTCAAATGGAAACCATGTACAGTACTAAAATACATATGAAGCTTCTTCTTGAAAGCATATACTTATTTATTAGAGCTCCATTTTGTCAGTACGTTATTTTTTCCCATTCTACTTTAGAAACTGTATGTTTAATGCTTCATTCTTAAAAACAATACAAAATAGTATGTTATGTTAGATGCATGGCCTTCTATTGTGTCCGGACTCATAGGAATATGGCAAAGGTGATGAATGTGTCTTTTAATTTTAAGTTGCAAGTATCAGTTGGCATGTCGGGAGCAGAATCAAGACGTGCTCCACAAGAAGCATATCCCTTATCTACTCAAAAATGGAGCGCATTCCCATTAACTTGTAGTACATTGTCCCCCCAAAATGTTCAGAGGTCTCACATCATGTGAAAATACAAATCACTTGGATTCGATTTTCATGTACTTGGTCAAAGCTACGAACCTTTTCTATAATCTTAAATTTCGCATCACTCTCCTCCGTGCACATAAAGGTCACAGATGGCTGTTTTAAATTATACTGCATTCCTGGATACAGAAAAACCCATTCTCCCCATCACATAGTTGTTACTCAGGAGCAGAGGATAACAAAGGACCTCAGACATCCTCTGCAGGTGGGAACATCAGGCCCAATTTCACTGCTGGATATTCATAGAGCTCCATGTGACCAAATACCTACTGCCTTGCATTACTATAGTCACACGGCAGCTCTCTATGTCTTCCAAAATGGGACATAATAGAAGAAATCAACAAATCATTTGATGACATCTTTGCACACTGTGGTCTCTGGTACTCTGGTGAGCATACTCATTAAAAACATAAGTCATGCAACTGTGTTATAGGTACGTATGACAAATACAGACTGAGCAACTTTTCTTATATTTCATTGTACAAGAAAGATGAAAGGTTGTGATACCCAACATAAGGTAAAGTCAGTCCTTCATTAACATTGTGTATTGTAGAGGATAGACTAGATGGACAACAAGGCTATTTTCTCCTTGGTTCCTTGGCTGTTTTCCATGGATATACAATAAATATGTGTGATAAGAATACTGTTATAAATCTTTCAATCTTGCCTAGTCAGTTAGTAGTCTTTCTCAAGAAAACTTGCAAGTTACTTTAGTCACCATCCCTTTCATTACAGCCATAAATAATTTACATTTGTTATGTACGTCACTTGTAGAAAAACAACTTTGAAGTTTGATGTATGACAGTTGGTGCAATGAAGGTGGATCTTCAGCTTCTTGGACCACTTCTCCTGCTGTTCAGACCTCAATCACTTCCTCCTCTTTAAGTGGGAGTTGATCCTCCCATTACTAAGACATTACCCATCCTACTTAAACTTCAAGATCAGTGCTCCAAGAACTGAAGCCCCCAGCACATGATTTGCATAAGGCTTCAAAGCTGTTTTTCTCAAAATCTGCAAAAATGACATACATGGCAAATATGTATTATTTATCACTGTAATGTGCTCTGTAATGTATTGATAGCAATTGAATATGCTTGGGGGAGATGATAGACTCCCTTTAACTATATGCTCATATCACTATTTAATGTCAATTAACAAATCTTTTCCTGCTGTTTATTTGATATTACTTTACAACTCATGAAAGGCCATCAGTTGGATCTTGTTAAATTTAGACAGATGGCAGATGGCATATGTAGATTTACTGACTTGCCTCGCTGGACTGGCACCCATTGAGTGAAGTTACTCATTTATATTTATTGTGGTGGTATTCCGACCCTGGACATGCATGGCATATTGTATCAACAGGATAAGTCACCAGTGTCTGATAAATGCAAGTCTCACCACTGGCATCTGAACCTCACAAGAATGGAGGTGCTTTGTCTCCAGCTCCTGCCACATTCAGGTACATAACGAATGGAAAGATGGTTAAAACTATCTTCATTTTCCTTAATGGGAACCATGGAAACAGCTGAGCTTGCTTGTTTTCAAGTAATTTCCTTCTATTCTGGCTTTTGATGAGTTTTTTCACAACCATGTATGTTTTACAGTATTTACAGACAATAGAACTAATGCATTATTTTGACACAATTTCTGATTCCTGCCTTTTTTCTCGCAGATTAGAGCTGGTCGAAACTAGCGCTTATTGCTTTACATATGTGAAAACAATGAGACATTTGAAGATAAACTTTACCGAAAGAGATTCCAAATAAATACATAAAACAGATGCTCAAGAAAATGGCAGAGTTTTTTTCAAGTGACATTTATATGGCACTATAGTCTCTAACAGCAAGATTGTTACAAACACAGAGATAAGAAAATAGATGGAAAATATATAGATGTCTTGCATAGGTTCGGGCAGAGAAAGCTTTTATATAATTATGGGATCAACATAGCACAGCTATTTCTAATTTTATTGGTAGCCTAAATTTGCAAAGAGATGGCATGGAATACTTTTCCTGCAATCGAGATGAAGCAAACTGATTACACTGTAGAGCACATGAAATATCAATTTGTCCCAGTTATTACCCTACCAGCATGTATTTTAAGGTAGCCGCCTGGATCCGTTCAAAAGAAATGAATTTATTATGTTTTCTTCCAGGGACACATATTTCACATTTTCGTAAAAGAAACTTAGAGAATTTAGCATTGCATTCTGTAGGTACTAGCACTATTTCTAGATATATGTGTGAAAAGCTCGAAACCAGTCTTATTACAGTGATCCATAACTAGTGGTGACAGCATTCATTATCTAATCTACTAGTGGTGAGACACAATCTCACATTTCTACAAACCTAAGATCAGTGGCATGTGAAAAATATATATTATTGGAAAAAACGCTTGGAGCCTATTATCTTTACATTTTATCTGATGCATTGGCTGTTCTTTGTATAATATATAGATTGTGGCAATACCTGGCATGGTTCATCACATTACCAGCAGGCAATAACCTGATAAACACTGTTTCCTTTACTTTACATTATTTTTATAAGGTTCCAAAAGATTAAGAGTATAGGTTAGTTGTAGTATCACTGTGGGAAGTATATAACATCAATTGAAATTCATAAAAAACAACATAGGTACTAGATAAACTATACTTGTAGGATGGAAATATTATCTAATACCAACATAGTCAGAAATATATTGTACTTTTTATGGAATTATCCAAATACGTGAGTCACAAAATGAACAGTTTACATGAATTTGTGACATCTGGTCACCAGATGTCTATCTTATATGTGTCTAGGTACAGTGGCGTAACTAGGAATGGCGGGGCCCCGTGGCGAACTTTTGACATGGGCCCACCACCCAACCGACACCGAAGACCTCGACTGACCCCCTCCTCCACACTCTATTATGTCCCTTAGTAAGCCCTGCACACAGTATTATGTCCATTAGTGGCCCCTGCACACAGTATTATGTCCATTAGTGGCCCCTGCACACAGTATTATCCCCCATAGTGGCCCCTGCACACAGTATTATACCCAATAGTGGCCCCTGCACACAGTATTATGTCCCCATAGTGGCCCCTGCACACAGTATTATGTCCAGGATCGGCAAGTAAATAGGGCCCGTAACGGCCAATTTACAAAAAAAAAAACAAAAAACAACAAAACGCAGCGGTAGCGGCTGTCACCGGGCGCCCTAATGGCCCGAGCCCTGTGGCAGCTGCCTCCGCTGGCTCTATGGTAGTTACGCCCCTGTCTAGGTGCACCCCATTTATTTTTGTTGTTGCAGTCTTATAAGGGATTGCTATTATCTTGCAGCATTGTAATTATTTTGATTCATGTGAAAATCAAGCCCCCAAAGGGAGTCTATCACTACCAAAATCTCTTCTAAACCACGTATATGACTTACCAATATAGTGAACATACCTTTCTTGTTTGAAAGTGTAATCCTGCTGCTGAAAAATTAAAAATTTTTCCAATGCAAACAATTTGTGAATTTCTCAAAAATACGATTTGGCAGCTTCGCCAAATTTTCTGATACAAATCGAACTGAATTAATTTGCTTTGCAGTGGTTTTTAGTGATGTCCCACTAGGGGACCTGAACCAGCCTTGATGCACTGATCGCTGGTTTAGCACTATATACTGCAATACACGTATAGGATGACTTCCTCACTTCTGCACATGATAAACCAGGTACTGGGGGCTTCTAGCAGCCCGGTCACTGGCCAGACCCCAGGGTGCAAAAGATGCATATTGGCACCCCCTATCTCACCATAGGCGGTTTCAAGGGGGACATGTAGCATGGCGAAACCCCTTGGATGCTGCAGTCATGTTTGAACGTGGCGTCCAAGGGGTTAAAACCCACAATCGGAGCTGTGCTCCCACCGGGGCTTATGGAACAGGCTGTTAGCTGCTGGTTACAGTTAACACCTGCTCCCAAAGTCATGGGTGGTCGCAAAGGGGTTAAAGGGCTGTGACATCTCAGGGCTGGCTGGCTGCTGATTGACTGCACCCATTGCATTTTGGGTGATCCTGTGTTCTCAGAGTTCCTTGCCTCATGTTCTAACGTGTGCAGCAGCCATTTTAGAGATAAATGTGATTCATTAGCAGAAAACAAGAGGAAATCCGAATTTGATGTGAATTGAATATTTTCTGAAATTCGGATCGAATTCCACTTCACGAGCTTCGATTTGCTTATTTCTACAAATAATCTCTTTGGCATAGTGTATTAGGGATATGGTCACACCTGCCAGAGCACCCACCTCGTTTTGTAGTTATTACTCAGTGACACCCCTGCATGTCACAGTCATTTACACAGAGACCACAATAGACAATGATGGTCCAATAGATGTGACCCCACCCTGAGTACACCAAACAGATTATTTGCATAGTGTTGGTGGATTCCCTTTGACCAAATTTAAACTAAGGCAACAGTGGATCAGTAGATTGCTCACCAGGTGATATGGTAATGTTCCTGTTAGTGCCTATGGATGACAACCCTGTCATGATTTTTATTACCAGGTTGTGATACTATATAGAATTGATTTAAAGAAAAATGTGAGTTTTCAACCAAATTAAAGATAGCTAAGTGCTGACACATAGACTACACAGTTGAATACTTACATAGCAGTAATAATGCCCACACAGTATAACTATTCACAGTGCATACTCTACTGCTGAAAGGCAAACTGACCTTACCTAGCAATTACTGCTCATTATTAAAGAGGAACTTTCATGGGTTTTGGCACATGTGGTTTTATATATTGCTGGAAAGTCGACAGTGCGCTGAATTCAGCTCACTGTCAGCTTTCACGATCTGTGCCCAAGGTGAAGAGCTATCGGTGCCGGTACTGTAGGGCTTTACAGTCAGAAGGGCGTTCCTGACAGTCTGTCAGGAACATCCTTCTGCACAGCAGCGCCTATAGCGCTGTACTGTGTGAGTGGGAAGAATGCTCCCCGCCCTCTGCTCACAGTGCTCGTCCATAGACGAGCACTATCAGGAGGGGAGAGGGCATTCCTCCCTGCTCACACAGTACAGCGCTATAGGTGCTGCTGTGAAGAAGAACGTTACTGACAGACTGTCAGGAATGCCCTTCTGACTGTGAAGAGCTACAGTAACGGCACTGATAGCTGTTCACCCGGGGCACAGATCGGGAAAGTCGACAGTGCACTGAATTCAGCGCACTGTCAGCTTTCCAGCAGTATATAGAACTACCTGTGCCCGAAACCCATGAAAGGTCCTCTTTAACTAATAATAATACAACTTAGTAAAATTCCTTTGTAGATCAGCAAACGTTCACACATTTGTAGGTTTTTTTTGTTTCTGCATATTTAGTTTCTCTCACCTCTGTTATGAGGTTTGATGTGGCTCACAACAAGCACTCAAAGTTGCCAGGTCCCCATTACTGTAATGGTGATTTGTTTTCTATCTTGTTCGTTATCATCTCCCACATTTGCAAACTTCAAGCAAGAAAGAAGATTTCATGAAGGATAAAAGAATGTGCAGTAAGTAATTTTTCTAAATCTTGCTGGATTTCTGCTGCTTCTTTGGATTTATATAATTTCCAATGTTTAGTGATGAAATATTTTTTTCTGTACACTGGGTATCCTGGCTTTCTTGATGTACAGAATTTATATCCTTTTAGGTTATCATTCAAGCCATTGGATTTACAATCATTTAGTTTTGCACCAAATCTTAATATAGTTATTTATGATATACTGTATACAGTCTGTTTTCTTACATCCCATCCCTCCATCCATAAAAGGGCCCATCAGTTACTGCAGCTATACCTATTCCATCCTAAGCCTCTGAAATTTCCCCAATGTGGGACTATTAAAGGATTATCTTATGCCATCTGGTATTCAGTCTCTTTAAAGGGATCCTATCATTTAAGAAAGGCTATTCTTCGCCTACCTTTAGATGTCTTCTCCGGGCTGCCATTTGGTATAAATCACAGTTTTCATCAGTATGCAAATGAGTTATCTTGCAGCACTGGAGGCGGACCTCAGTGCTCAAATAGCACTGGGGGCACACCCCAATGCTGCAAGAGAACTCTCCAGCGCCGCCTCCATCGAGAAGTTTGAAGCCAACCCCTGGAAGAAGACGCGTCAAGACCCCATTCCTGAAGAAGATGGAGGCAGAGCTGGAGAGTTCTCTCGCAGCTGTGGGGATGCCCCCAGTGCTGCGAGAGAACTAATTTGCATACTTGCGAAAAACGGGATTTTAACCGAACAGCGGCCCAGAGAAGACATCTAAAGGTAAGAACAGCGCTTTCTTAAGGCAATTTCTACGTGATAGGCAGAAAAAAAATGAGTTTAAATGATAGGATCCCTTTAATCAGCTACTTCCCTCTATGAGATGCAATGGGTTTTGATGATACAATAAGCATTGACAAAAATCCTGTGTCCAGTTGGTTGTAAAAAGTGTATTAAGAACAAAGCAACCATAAATAGCACAATTCCAATGGTACCTTGGCACCAATGGTACCTTCCAATGGTAAAACACCATCTACAAAATGTGTTTTAAATGTTACATTTAGTTTTCTTTTAATGAAGATATAGATATATATATATATATATATATATATATATATATATATACATACTAGAGGGATGACCCGGCTTCGCACGGGTATATTACATGTTATGTTTGTGTAGTGGCCTCATAAGAATTGTCCAATTTTGTACTGATGTATTTTGTATGTGGTTTGTGTGTATGTCCATAAGCATCATGTGATTATGTGTATCTCATTTTGGATATCAGTGAAAAACCTGTGATCAATTGTTATGGATACCTGGAGTAAAGCTGTATCTAATCCATCCCCATGCAGTACTGTGTTTAGACGCAAGTATCTAATCCTTGTTGGTGTGGTACTGTGTACAGATGGGTGTATCTAATCCTCCCCCGTGTGGCATTGTGTGAAGAGGCACGTATCTAATCCTCCAGTTGAAACTGTGTGCAGACGTGCATATCTAATCTTACAGCATGTGGTACTATGTGCAGACGCGTGTATCTAATCCTCTGGCGTGTGGTACTGTGTGCAGACAGGTGTATCTAATCCCTGTCGTGAGGTACTGTGTGCAGATGCGCGTATCTAATCCTCCCCCGTGTGGTACTGTGTGCTGAGATGCGTATCTAATTATCTGGCATGTGGTACTGTGTGCAGATGCATGTATCTAATCCTTCAAAGTGTGGTACTGTATTCAGACGCATGTATCTAATCCTCCCCTGTGTGGTATTGTGTGAAGAGGCACGTATCTAATCCTTTGGCGTGTGGAACTGTGTGTAGACGCGCGTATCTAATCCTACAGCATGTGGTACTGTGTGCAGATGTGTGTATCTAATCTTATGGCGTGTACAACTGTGCAGACGTGCGTATCTAATCCTCTGGAGTGTGGAACTGTATGTAGATGCGTGTATCTAATCCTACGGCATGTGGTACTCTGTGCAGACGTGTGTATCTAATCCTATGGCGTGTACAACTGTGTGAAGACACGTGTATCTAATCCTCCCCTGTGTGGTATTGTGTGAACAGGTGCGTATCTAATCCTATGGCGTGTGGAACAGTGTGTAGACGCGCGTATCCAATCCCCCAGCATGTGGTACTGTGTGCAGACGCGCGTATCTAATCCTATGGCATGTGGTACTGTGTGTAGACGCGCGTATCCAATCCCCCGGCATGTGGTACTGTGTGTAGACACGCGTATCTAATCCTCCCCCATGTGGTACTGTGTGCAGACGCGCGTATCTAATCCTCCCCCGTGTGATACTGTGTGCGGAGACGCGTATCTAATTCTCTGGCTTGTGGTACTGTGTGCAGAGGCATGTATCTAATCCTCCAAAGTGTGGTACTGTGTGCACACACACGTATCTAATCCTCCCCTGTGTGGTATTGTGTGAAGAGGTGCGTATCTAATCCTATGGCATGTGGAACAGTGTGTAGACGCGCGTATCCAATCCCCCAGCATGTGGTACTGTGTGCAGATGCGCGTATCTAATCCTATGGCTTGTGGTACTGTGTGCAGAGGCATGTATCTAATCCTCCAAAGTGTGGTACTGTGTGCACACACACGTATCTAATCCTACCTTGTGTGGTACTGTGTGCAGACACGTGTATCTAATCCTATGGTGTGTACAACTGTGTGCAGACGCGCGTATCTAATCCTCTGGAGTGTGGAACTGTATGTACACGCATGTATCTAATCCTACGGCATGTGGTACTCTGTGCAGACGTGTGTATCTAATCCTATGGCGTGTACAAATGTGTGCAGATGCGCGTATCTAATCCTCTGGAGTGTGGAACTGTGTGTAGATGCGCGTATCTAATCCTATGGCAAGTGGTACTGTGTGCAGACACGCGTATCTAATGCTACGACATGTGGTACTGTGTGTAGACGCGCGTATCTAATCCTACGGCATGTGTTACTGTGTGCAGACGCTTGTATCTAATCCTATGGCGTGTACAACTGTGTGAAGACACGTGTATCTAATCCTCCTCTGTGTGGTATTGTGTGAAGAGGCGCGTATCTAATCCTCCCCCGTGTGGTACTGTGTGCAGACGCGCGTATCTAATCCTCCCCCGTGTGGTACTGTGTGCAGACGCACGTATCTAATCCTCCCCCGTGTGATACTGTGTGCGGAGACGCGTATCTAATTCTCTGGCTTGTGGTACTGTGTGCAGAGGCATGTATCTAATCCTCCAAAGTGTGGTACTGTGTGCACACACACGTATCTAATCCTCCCTTGTGTGGTATTGTGTGAAGAGGCGCGTATCTAATCCTTCGGCGTGTGTAACTATGTGTAGACGCGTGTATCTAATCCTACTGCATGTGGTACTGTGTGCAGACACGTGTATCTAATCCTATGGTGTGTACAACTGTGTGCAGATGCGCGTATCTAATCCTCTAGAGTGTGGAACTATGTGTAGACGTGTGTATCTAATCCTACGGCATGTGGTACTCTGTGCAGACGCGTGTATCTAATCCTATGGTGTGTCCAAATGTGTGCAGATGCGCGTATCTAATCCTCTGGAGTGTGGAACTGTGTGTAGACGCCTGTATCTAATCCTTCGGCATGTGGAACCGTGTGCAGAAGTGCGTATTTAATCCTCTGGTTTGTGGGACTGTGTGCAGACGTGTGTATCTAATCTTCTGGAGTGTGATACTGTGTGCTGATCTGTGTATCTAATCCTCTGATGCATGTATCTCAGTTTGGATATCAGTGTTGTATTGTGCATGTGGAGTGACCGTGTGTATTACAGTTGGAATATGAGTGAAAGTCTTGCAGGTTTGTATTGGCTAAGGGGGGGGGCACTGTGTTTGGAATGCTGTATCTCAGCAACGGTGCGTCCGAGCGAGTTGGAGTCTTGTCTTAAACCTTCCCGGATACCTGAAGTGTCTCTGTACCAAATTTGGTGAAGATCGGTCCAGTCGTTTGGTTCGCATTAGAGCACAGACAGACAGACAGACAGACAGAAATTCATTTTTATAATATAGGGATATATATATATATATATATATATATATATATATATATTCACATTTATATATAGTCATATCCTTTAAGACTAACACACGTGATGTGTCTTAAAGCATTCAATACAAGATAAAAGCGCATTTAAAAATAAAACATTTTGGTTTTGTGTACTTTTACATTTTGTGACCTTTCATAGTACTTGTCAGGAAACACTTTTCACATCTAATGGATTTTAGAGCTGTATTTAAAATATTCAAAATGCATTGTGTCCAGAGAAAAATAAATAACAGTTCCTACATTTTCAGTTTTTTTTTAAATAAATGTCTAATATTTTTAAAACAGTAAAAAGTTAAAAGTGTAAAAACTAAGCATAATATTTAAGAATACTTCAAAAAATATGTGCGAGTGCATTAATTTCCCCTGTCAAGACCCACTAGGTAGTCTAAATCCTAAAGTGTGTACATTAAATGTGTCTTCATATTTAGTGACTTCCACTGAAGCCATATTTTTCCCACTTCTACAGACAGAGCTAAACCTCATGCTGCTGTATGTCAAATACAATTGGTACAGACTCAAAATTTTAAAGCTCTGATGCAGGGCATGTGTTAACCTCCAGGCTGCTATTTTAGATAGTCATGACCCTGAGGAGAACCAGTCAACAAAACAGACAGACAAGAGGATGTGATTTGTAAGCATCTCTGAATCTTCTCATATCACCTCTGACCCTGGGGTCAGCCTGCAAATGACAGCGTGGTGCCAACACCTGATCAGACAGCACATTTTCATTAAAGAAAAACTCGGAAGAGTTGCCAGATACCATGTTTATGACCAAGAAATGAAATGTTCGCAGAAAGATGGAAAAAGAAAATTCAATACAGCTCAAAAGAACCAAATGTGAAGCAGAACCATATATTTTCTGATAAACATCAGTGAGTTTGGCATTGCTTTTTTTTAATAAAGGCTTTTTGTAAAGTAATGCTTAAGCTAATTCATATTTCTTTTCTGATCACAAGTTGAACACTGTAATGGATTTATTGTACAAAGTACATATACTTACGTGCAAAGTGTTAAGTGAAATTTGAAAGCTGCAAACCCAAAATTCTAGATTGTGAGGAAAGATTGCTTAAAATTACAAATCATACATTAACAATGAACTACATTCTAACTGGATCAATAAAGTACTTTGTAGACTACAAAAACTACCTTTTAAAGATGGAGAACTTTCAAGATTTGTTTTATTTCAGGTTTGGGCGATGTGAAGGATACTGCCCTTCCAAAGCCACTTGGCACACCTGATAATCACTTTTCTTTCTAACTCTTCATTTGCACCCTGCGAGTGTGCCTGAGTTTATAGGATAATACGAAACAAGCTTTATAAATTTTATATATTTATTAACCCGAGTGGGTTGGTACTAGCCACTAACATATACAGAAATACATATAAGTGGATGACAAACAAATACATATAAAAGCAAAATACAATACATAAAATGAAATAGGAATAAAAGATAGAAAGGAAACAATACCAAAATGGGTCTCTGAAACCAGCCTAGGCCTCAGGGCACATGCTTAAAGAGGACCTTTCACCACTTTTGGGCACAGGCAGTGTTATATACTGCCAGAAAGCTGACAGTGCGCTGAATTCAGCGCACTGTCGGCTTTCCCGATCTGTGCCCGGTGTGAAGAGCTTACGGCCCGGTACCGTAGCTCTTCTATGGTCAGAAGGGCGTTTCTGACCATTAGCCAGGAACGTCCTTCTGCCTCGTGGCGCCAATCGCGCTGTGCTGTGGAGCCGGGAGGAACTCCCCCCTCCCTCTGCTCACACAGCTTGTCCGTAGACGAGCATTATCAGGAGAGGGAGGGGGCGTTCCTCCCGGCTCCACAGCACAGCGCGATTGGCGCCGCGAGGCAGAAGGACGTTCCTGGCTAATGGTCAGAAACGCCCTTCTGACTGTAAAGCGCTACGGTACCGGGACCGATAGCGCTTTACACCGGGCAGTATATAACACTGCATGTGCCCAGATATGGTGAAAGGTCCTCTTTAAGTCAGTCAAAGGAGCCTTAATCTCCTAACATGGCTTCCAGGATAGGAACTACCTCGGTATCTTCAGGTGGGACCATTTAACTCCTCCAGGCTCCTTGCAGGTTCCTCCCTGAGTGATGTCATTAGGGGGGCAGGCCAACCTACTATCCTTGAAACCAAATACTTAACAACAGTCATAAATCCTCACCAGATGATTGTAGCAATAGGCATGTGGTAAGATGGGGTTCATAGCAAGATCCCCATTGTGCAGACACCAAGGATGACACCCCAATTCCCTTTTGGTAAAGAGTTCAGTGTCTGTACCATTCACCTGCTCACCTCACTACTGAGTTTGGACTGGAACTGTGCATCTCCTGGTTGAACACCTGAGGAATTTAATGGTGCAACAGTGGCATGTCGTCCTAGGCAAATATTATCAGAAAATCATATCTCCTTTGAAGTTGAGCTTAAGACAACAAGTCTGGGGGTTATGTATTCAGAGGTCTTTCAAGGCACAACTCCAGGATGTTCACCTACTGGGATAATGAAGTTAGCACATGTATGCTAATGTAGTTAGGCATGAAACAACAATGGGCTGTGATTACAGAGCAGACATTCCTCATTCTTGAACCTAAACTGGTTTTGTTAACAGACATACTGTAAATGCCTCAATGTGTAGGAGGAGTCTGAACAGGTCATAACTCACCAAGGTAAAACACATAACTTTAAAATACATAGCTGGGGGGGTCCAAGATTTGTTTCGAGTTACACAAGTTTGGTATGAACTGCCTTAAAATGTCCTTAAAGCAGCTTTAAATGTAGTGTAGAACACTATCAGGGCTACTAGAAACTTATCTATCCAGTTTCTAGCTCTCTAAGGCAAACACTATTGAATTTATGTGAACGTGACATGTATGTCTATTGAAAAACAGATGGTAAGCAGTGGTACAAACATTCAAAAGTTTAACCATACACTGCACTGACATTCGCTTTTATGCATTTTAATATTTAAAATGCTCCAAAAATTAAAAAATTACCATTTTATTTGGGAAAGGTGCCTGATCGTGTTTTTTTTTTTTTTTTTTTTTTTGCCACACATAGTGGTTATATTGCAAAATTGTGCCCATTTTGATGACTTGTGCTACAGACTTGTTTTTTGGGATACAAATTTACTTCTGTGAGACACTTGAAAAGTGATGTAAAATTGGCTTTTCAAAAAAAAAAGGCACAAAAAAATATCCCTTTATGATAACAGAATGCCACATAAACATTGTGTTGGTAAGGTAAGAATCAATGATGGCACTATTTGTTTTATTTCATTTTTATTATGCCAGCACGTGGCACTGCCAACTACAGAATTTAAAGAAAAATCTGCCTAACCTGCCATCTGAAGAAGCTAGAATATCTTCTGAAATGGAAAGGATTCTCCTGATCCTGAAAACATCATTTGGGGGAAATAAAAGATCTTATATTAATCTGGCTGTTATCCCTTTATGGGACCAAATGCCACATCAACATCATGTCAGCGGAGTGGCAATTGACAAAATTTCAAGAAAAATTTTGGGCACACTGAAATGGACATAATTCTTTATTATGACCCTTGGGGGGCAGAAAATAACTTGTATTATTCTGACAGTTATCCCTGTATGGGACCAAATGTCGCATCATCATCTTCCTGTGATGTCACCTTGTCACCCTGACTCGGTTGCCAGGTCTTATCTATAGTAACGTCATCATCTTACTTACTTTTTTGTGACTTATCATGGCAATGCCCTCATAATTCATAACATATTTCTCCTTAATGCCCCTACCAGCACTTCCACCATTAGCACATCCCCCTGCCACTACAACCTCCACCAGCACTCATGTCTTCCACCTCTACCTCTTCTACATAAAAAAATAGCAATTCTCATCCAACTCATCAAAAAGAAGAGGAAGAAAGAGAAGTCTTGGGTTATGATTAATATCTATCAGCAGATGTCACAAGACTACTGAAGAATGGGATCTGTGTCAGTGAAGATAAAGAAGAAGACATGATTGACAGTCCAGAATGACATGGCATGGTAAATTACATGTTGAGGATGAATACACAGAATCCTCACTCAATATTTGTGGTTCACTGTCTTCATTCTTAGGTATGACAATGTATTAGGTATGACAACACTGTGGCTACTGGTGGCACTGCTAAAACCAGAAGTAGTATAGCTGAGCCTGTTACCATCCACATTCTTATTAGTGGTAGATGCTTGTCCCTTTCCCTGTTTTGTCACTTCTTTACTTCACACACTGTTAATTTTAGCGATTGACAAAAATTCTGACACTATGTGTATCTGTATAATATGTGTGCATTAATTCAGTATATATGGGCAGTAAAAAAAATGCCTACGAAATTAATTTTTTCAGATGAACAATACTCCATCTCTGTGTATTTGATGGTGAACAGAATAGAAACAAAATTATACAACAAGAGCTTTTTTCTTAGGTTAGTCCAGGCTACACTGTGTTTTTAGTGAACATCAAGGGATGCAGAGAATCAGCGCTTTGCTTTTAAAATAACAGTTGCTAGAATTTAAGGAAAAAAAATAAACTGTTACACAAAAAACCCTCTAACAAAGGAAAGGAAATGGCTCCATTGCACAAAAGACTTAGACAAAATTAGATTATTGGCAATGACAGAGTTAACTGCCCTGGTTGTGAGTCTGTAATTCTGCATAGGCGCATGAGTGCAGCACAAACAGCAGCAAAGCTATTCCCGCTTATTGATTTCTATAAGTAATCTGCTTGTGTACTTGCTTGAATCTGACTAAATTCCTATTGCTTGCAGAACGGTGTTCTGTATGATGAACTGTGATGAAACATGACCTCACACTATCTCCCCCATTATTACAACTAGCTTCTGGTGATGCTTGCAGCATCTTATATACTGTCAGCTGGTATCAAGTGGTGCTAGAATGTCGAATGAGTAAATGACTCATACACGTGTCTCTTCTGTATTCCCTGCTCAAACATGTGACAGAGGCCATTTTGGTTCATCTGAGGCCAATCACAATTTGTTTGGTTATGTTAAAAACTAATCAATCTGGAATATTTGGGCCAAATCTGGTTGGTGACAAAGTGGTTCACCCATATCTACTGCCTTTACTATCTTCGACAAACGAGTGTACCATACCTGTACATTCTGAAGTTACTATGTGTTCAATGGTAAGCGGGCTCCAGCCTAGCAACTGCATCCAGTAGGTGGTAAAATGAGAACAAGGCTTACACTCGTAGACTCTGCAACATGTCATCTTTTCTCTGTAAGCAATTGCAAAACAGAGGAAAAGGAATTAAAACATCCTATTTTGGATGACAGTGTGAGCCAGCAAGAGAATCTGTTCCTTCTCTATTTTCTTTGTGTCTCACAGTGCACTAGTTTGGAAAAAAAAATCAACAAAAAATTCTTTATTCATAACAATAATACAATTAGCAAATTAAAACTACAATCAATAAAATAAAGCATAAAGGTACTCACTGAAAGAAAGGTAAATAAAGTGTGGTCCATCACTATCAAGTCATTGCAAACAAATAGGTGTAACAGCTAGCTGATGGCAACTAAAGAGTCTAAGCAGACAGTACATGATAGACAATAGCAGCCCAACATAGCGGTCGGTTCCTCAGCATACAATTTTCTGGTTAGCTTTTTCTGTTGGTTTACCTCGCTGTGAGTGAGAGCCATTACACCGTATTTTATTGACTGAGATGTTATTGTTTTTGTTATGAATGAAGACATTTCTATTGATTTTGATGTTAGAGTGCTCTGTTCCAAATTTTGATGTAATACAGTACATTTTGTATAGATTTCACAACTGAGAAATATATGTGGCTTTCTTTACTTTATATAGGTGGTTCAAATAGGTGATAAAACAAACCAGTTTTTATTTGACATTTGTATTTTCTATCATTGAAAAATACCAATAACCATAAAATAATTAATTCACATACTGAAACAGTGGTCTATCTATCTATCTATCTATCTATCTATCTATCTATCTATCTATCTCTCTATCTATCTATTATTTATCTTTCTATTATCTATTTATCTATGTACATGTCTGTCTCCTATCTATCTATCTATCTATCTATCTATCTATCTATCTATCTATCTATCTACATGTCTGTCTCCTATCTATCTAGTATCTATTTATCTACAACAAACATAGAATAGTCAGCATCAACCTGTATATCCTTCACTCCTTTTAATGGTACAGGGCATGCAACCACCATGTATCCAACACAGCCATGGAGCACAGCATAAAAAAGTCAAAGTCTATAATATAGAGAAAACAGCAGAACAGCAGCACTAATCCTGTATTAATGTGCTATTCTCATTAGTTGGTAAAATAGTGCAGAATGCGTCCTTACTAGAGATGAGCGAACAGTGTTCTATCGAACACATGTTCGATCGGATATCAGGGTGTTCGCCATGTTCGAATCGAATCGAACACCACGTGGTAAAGTGCGCCAAAATTCGATTCCCCTCCCACCTTCCCTGGCGCCTTTTTTGCACCAATAACAGCGCAGGGGAGGTGGGACAGGAACTACGACACTGGGGGCATTGAAAAAAATTGGAAAAAGTCATTGGCTGCCGAAATCAGGTGACCTCCATTTTAGACGAATAGTGGATTTCAAATCCGGGTCATATGAGAATGTGAACTTTGTGACTATGAGACAGGGATAGCTGTACAGGCAGGGATAGCTAGGGATAACCTTTATTTAGGGGGGAATGTTATTAAAAATAACTTTTTGGGGCTCTATCGGGTGTGTAATTGTGATTTTTGTGAGATAAACTTTTTCCCATAGGGATGCATTGGCCAGCGCTGATTGGCCGAATTCCGTACTCTGGCCAATCAGTGCTGGCCAATGCATTCTATTAGCTTGATGAAGCAGAGTGTGCACAAGGGTTCAAGCGCACCCTCGGCTCTGATGTAGCAGAGCCGAGGCTGCACAAGGGTTCAAGCGCACCCTCGGCTCTGATGTAGGAGAGCCGAGGGTGCACTTGAACCCTTGTGCACCCTCAGCTCTGCTACATCAGAGCCGAGGGTGCGCTTGAACCCTTGTGCACACTCTGCTTCATCAAGCTAATAGAATGCATTGGCCAGCGCTGATTGGCCAATGTATTCTATTAGCCTGATGAAGTAGAGCTGAATGTGTGTGCTAAGCACACACATTCAGCTCTACTTCATCGGGCTAATAGAATGCATTGGCCAGCGCTGATTGGCCAGAGTACGGAACTCGACCAATCAGCGCTGGCTCTGCTGGAGGAGGCGGAGTCTAAGATCGCTCCACACCAGTCTCCATTCAGGTCCGACCTTAGACTCCGCCTCCTCCAGCAGAGCCAGCGCTGATTGGCCGAATTCCGTACTCTGGCCAATCAGCACTGGCTAATGCATTGTATTGGCTTGATGAAGCAGTGCTGAATGTGTGTGCTTAGCACACACATTCAGCTCTACTTCATCGGGCTAATAGAATGCATTGGCCAGCGCTGATTGGCCGAATTCCGTACTCTGGCCAATCAGCACTGGCTAATGCATTGTATTGGCTTGATGAAGCAGTGCTGAATGTGTGTGCTTAGCACACACATTCAGCTCTACTTCATCGGGCTAATAGAATGCATTGGCCAATCAGCGCTGGCCAATGCATTCTATTAGCGTGAACTGAGTTTGCACAGGGGTTCTAGTGCACCCTCGGCTCTGCTACATCAGATTGCTACATCTGATGTAGCAGTGCCGAGTGTGCATCAGATGTGTAGTTGAGCAAAACTGACTCAGCACTGCTAAGTCTGCATTCGCATAGGAATGCATTGGCCAGCCTTCGGCCAATCAGCGCTGGCTCTGCCGGAGGAGGCGGAGTCTAAGGTCGGACCTGAATGGAGACTGGTGTGGAGCGATCTTAGACTCCGCCTCCTCCAGCAGAGCCAGCGCTGATTGGCCGAATTCCGTACTCTGGCCAATCAGCACTGGCTAATGCATTGTATTGGCTTGATGAAGCAGTGCTGAATGTGTGTGCTTAGCACACACATTCAGCTCTACTTCATCGGGCTAATAGAATGCATTGGCCAGCGCTGATTGGCCGAATTCCGTACTCTGGCCAATCAGCACTGGCTAATGCATTGTATTGGCTTGATGAAGCAGTGCTGAATGTGTGTGCTTAGCACACACATTCAGCTCTACTTCATCGGGCTAATAGAATGCATTGGCCAATCAGCGCTGGCCAATGCATTCTATTAGCGTGAACTGAGTTTGCACAGGGGTTCTAGTGCACCCTCGGCTCTGCTACATCAGATTGCTACATCTGATGTAGCAGTGCCGAGTGTGCATCAGATGTGTAGTTGAGCAAAACTGACTCAGCACTGCTAAGTCTGCATTCGCATAGGAATGCATTGGCCAGCCTTCGGCCAATCAGCGCTGGCTCTGCCGGAGGAGGCGGAGTCTAAGGTCGGACCTGAATGGAGACTGGTGTGGAGCTATCTTAGACTCCGCCTCCTCCAGCAGAGCCAGCGCTGATTGGTCGAGTTCCGTACTCTGGCCAATCAGCACTGGCCAATGCATTTCTATGGGGAAAAGTTAGCTTGCGAAAATCGCAAACTGACAGGGATTTCCATGAAATAAAGTGACTTTTATGCCCCCAGACATGCTTCCCCTGCTGTCCCAGTGTCATTCCAGGGTGTTGGTATCATTTCCTGGGGTGTCATAGTGGACTTGGTGACCCTCCAGACACGAATTTGGGTTTCCCCCTTAACGAGTTTATGTTCCCCATAGACTATAATGGGGTTCGAAACCCATTCGAACACTCGAACAGTGAGCGGCTGTTCGAATCGAATTTCGAACCTCGAACATTTTAGTGTTCGCTCATCTCTAGTCCTTACCATGATCACGTACACAGAAAAATCCACATTTTAAATAGACAGTATAGAAAACCCCTTTAAAGGGTTTTTTTTTCAGGCAAAAAAAATACTTTTTTAAAAAAAAGTTTGTTAGTACTAGTAATGGGTTAATAAATGCACCTATATAACTTTAGCATTGTTTTGAATGATTTCTGTGTTTATCTGGGAGCTCCTGGCATATTTTGCACTTGTTTACATGGTGTAGCATCCAGTCCTTCTATGCTATAACTACCATAATGCTTTTGCTCCCTTCCCTCTCTCACTCCCATACACCCCCTCCCTGTCTTCCTAGCTAGCCCGGCCACTAATAGCCCTTTCCAAATAACTAACTCAGCCTGCCTCTCCTCCTCCTCACCATAACATCTTATTTACTTGTCCTCCTGTCTCTTCCTCTTCTTGACATGTCCTGGAGCGCTGCAGTTCTCCCAAGCTGCCTAGAGATTGGACCAATGTCACGGCTCAGCTCCTGACCAGGAGCAAGAAAAGTTAGGTAAGTAATAATTTTTCCAAGTACACAATTTTATAGGAAGTTGTATGTAAGAGTTGAAGTCTGAGGTTAATTGAACAACGTTCAGGAGAAAAATAATATAGATTAGGTCTGTTTAACTTTGGTTGGTTTGGAGGTGATGAATTCCTTAAGAAATGAAGGTGCTCGTCATGGGGAATTGCTAAGAAAAGAGGCAAGGTCAATTCTTGCATCAACTGCTTTAGGATTAAATGATTGTAATGATCTAAGTGTCTTTCTATACGTAAGAGAAGTTAGGGATAAGTTTTTGGAATTTCAGCATAGATTTTTTTATGTTTTAATATACTGTCTTTTCTTTATGTGGATTTTGGTACTCATGGTGACGGCACACTCTGCACACTGGGATTTATGGGGCACAGTGACTCTCTGCCATCATCAAAGATGGACGAAGAGGATGATTCACCATCTCTCTCACTTTATCTATCCACCCACCTCATATTCATCTTAATATACAGTGGCAGTACAATGTTGTGGTAATGGTGGAGGTTATTATTATTAGTGGTCCATATACTTGAACAATTGTAATATTGGTCTTTTTGTATAGTACATTTTTCAGCAACAGTATTGTGGATATATTTTGGTTATATTTGATTTTTACTATAGCAGTGTTATTTTGATAACCATATAAGTAAAAAAAAAACATTAATGTGATTTTTTTTCAAGCTTCCCATTACATTACAGACTTATGTCATTATGAATTACATTTTCTTCTGCAAAAAATAAGCCCTTTTATGGCTTTTCAATGGAAAAATAAAACAGTTACCGCTTTGGGAAGTTGAGAAAAAAAGAACACAAAAAAAATGAAAAATGGCTTTGGTGGGAAGGGGTTAAATGACCTTAAATAACCTGCATGTGCAGGATATTTGCTGGTAATAAATTTGTCTCTTAAATATGCACCTTACTGGCAGGAAGTGGAGCACAGTGGTCATGGCCTGGGAGTATAATGTGGGGGCAGAGAGGGGGCACCATTGGCTGCAGTCAGATAGCACTATATCTTCAGTTATCTCTTAGGGTGCATTCACACTGAGTAAACGCTAGCTTATTTTGTAGAGTAAAATTACACTTGTAAATTTTGCTATCCCATTGACTTCAATGACATTTTACAGGCATATTTTTACAGGCGTATTTTTTACAGGCGTATTTTTTACAGGTGTATTTTTACACTTGTAAAAAAATATCATTGAAGTCAATGGGATAGCAAAATTTACAAGTGTAATTTTACTCTACAAAATAAGCTAGCGTTTACTCAGTGTGAATGCACCCTTAGTCTGCGATTCATGTATCACTTGACACAAAGGGATTTGTTGCAAAATTTTTCTCATCTGGTGTGGGCCTCCACTGTTGGAGGGTCCAATAGCAACCACATGGTATGTCTCTATGGTTTGTACATCCTTATTGCTAAAAGTGAGTAATACACAAGTTTGTACATAAAAGAAAGCCCCTCATGTTCCAGCAGAATGGGAATTCAAAATTGTAATATTTTCAGATAAAAACCTTAAGACAGGTATAGTAGAAAGTGGAAAGGAAAACGTTATTTTTGTACATAAATTAAGTAGGCCAGTAAGGTATGAAAACAGTTAAAAATAAACAGAATTTATGTGTAACCTTTAAAATAGTTCATTTTTATCCGCATGTCATCCTGAAAAATTAAAGATCTAAAATTACATTCTTACCTTAAAAAAGTGAAATACTAATTTTCTTGTACTTTTTTTTTTTTAGCATCGTGGGAGAAAAATATAGACTTGACAGAACAGTAAAGTGCCCTTGGGAATTTATGTATTTCATGACAGTAAATGCCAAGTTAAAAACAAGCCTCTGCAATTTTGCATATAAAATTTTTGCGGTCAAAACTCATAAGGTAAAATAAACCTAGAAAATAAAGAAACATAAATAAAATACATTAAACACTAACGTACGGAAAAATACAATAACATCACGTGCGTTACTTTTACTATAGCATTATCCTCTTCTGCAACATGGGAGAATATTTCTACCTTTCTCTATCCAATGCATCTAGCACAAGGGCCCTGTGTATCGCTCTTAAAGGGGCTCTATCAGCAAAATTATGCTAATAGAGCCCCACACATGCGTGAATAGCCTTTAAAAAGGCTATTTAGGCACCGTAAATGTTATATTAAACCCCGGTCCCGTTTTTAAATAAAAGCATTAAAACATATATGCTAATCGTACCTGAACGTGCACCATGGGCGGGCATGCACGGTGCGACGTCAGCTTCGGGCACTCCTACCTCTTCTGTCTTCTTGTAGTGACGCCCTCTGGTTCCGTGTCTTCTTCCGTCTTCTTGTCTTCAAATCCTGTGTCTTTGTAGTAGCGCTTCCCTCTGGAGCGCTACTGCGCAGTACACTCGTGAACTGCCATTAAGTAAAATGGCGAGTGAGTAAAATGGTGCGGGATTTGAAGACAAGAAGACGGAAGAAGACACGGAACCAGAGGGCGTCAGTACAAGAAGACAGAAGAGGTAGGCGTGCCCGAAGCTGACGTCGCACCATGCATCCCAGCCCATGGTGCACGTTCAGGTACGATTAGCATATATGTTTTAATGATTTTATTTAAAAACGGGACCGGGGTTTAATATAACATTTACAGTGCCTGAATAGCATTTTAAAGGCTATTCACGCATATGTGGGGCTCTATTAGCATACTTTTGCTGATAGAGCCCCTTTAATTTCATATGGCAAAATCATAGCTATGACATCACTGTAGAGTATATGGTAAATAATAGCAGCATTGACTGCATAGTTAGAGAACAGAAACTATGAGCATCACCTTGATGTAACTTTCGTTTAAACTTTGTAGGAGCATTTGTTTGAAAGGTAGACAATTGAACCAATCCTCACTATTCTACAGCGCATAAGCGGCTTCCATCAGACAAGCTACTCCAACCACTGCGCATGCGCTGTGCAGCATAACCATGAAACATCAGGATGGTTAACTGGCGGAAGAGCCGAACGTCAGAGAAACCAAGCATGTGCATATGGGGAAAGGGAACAGGGCAAAAGCCTGAAAATTAAACGATTATTACATGGCTAAAGTACATGTTGATAATTTATGCATGAAGTAGAAGGTAAAAGAAAATATATATACTAAATGCAATAATGAAGACTAAATACCAAATAAATACAAAAATAATTGTATAATGACATAAATGAAGGGGAAGAAGAAAAAAGGGACACGGAAAAAAGGAGAACATGAAAATGAGGGACGTACTAGATATGAGACAGAACTAGATGTGATAAATGTTAAATATAATATGAATATATGACGTCACACTAGAAGTCCTGAGAAAAAAACAACATAAAATATAACCTTTATTAAATTCAAGATAAAAAGTTGTCTATAACAGCTCACTTCTAATACTAAAGCTGTAGACAGGTAGGTGCAGGAAACCCCCAGAACACAAGTGTGATACCTAAAATGAACTAAACTACAACTAAAATCAATAACACCACTTGGCTATGGAGCTGTTGATGATCCCTAGCAGTAGCTGATACTCTTCCACCTCTGCGGTAACAGATACTAATGATGACGGTAATTACAGAGATGCTAATGATATAAATCCTGTCTATGCGTTTCCCTAAAACAAGGATCATCAGGAGCAAATATTATGGTGTCTAAAAAACAATTAAGTGTGTTGAAAATCACCGTTTCTGAGGCTCTGGTGGTGAGCGCCTGTACTAGTATAAGAGCTGACGCCTCATCCGGAGCATGCCCAGGCGTTGTAGGGAGGTCATACAGGCGCATGGAGGCCACACACACTACTGAGCCTCATTTTGAAATGTTTTAAGGGCATTACATCAAAGTTGGAATAGCCTGTAGTGTGTTTTTCCATTTTAATTTTGTGGGTGACTCCAAATCCAGGCCTCCACTGGTTAATAAATTAGATTTCCATCGATGATTTTTGTTTGATTTTATTGTCATCACATTCAACTTTGTACAGAACAAAGTATTCAGTGAGAATATGTCATTCATTCAGTTCTAGGAGGTGTTATTTGAGTGTTCGCTTTATTTTTTTGAGCAGTATAATATATATATATAACTCTGTAATTGCACTACAGTGTAATGTAAACCTGGGCATCATTACTGTCCCTCTTTCCCTTACACAATCCCCTGTCTTTTCAATATACAGTATTGACACTGCAGTTGTATCCAGTATCCATTGCAGTTCATTACTGAATGCCCTTCATTTCTATTTCTTCTCGGCTTTTGTAATCCCTCCCCCTCTCCAGGTTCCTTACAGCTAACCAGGGAATCTTTTACTTTTGTCCTTTGCCGACCCTTTAAGGCCACATTCAGTGTTTCTATTCACGCCATCTGTTCCATGGGAAGGGAACTGTTTTCTAAGTATAGTAGAAATGCATTAAACTGAGCTGTCACTTTTATTAGTGCATTATACATTCAATCCCGCTCATCCAGTTTTTAGGTCATGCACTGCAAATTTTACATCAAGCTTGTAGAGAATTGTTTTTACAGCTATATTACAGAACACAATCCCCTCCCCGATATTCAGACAAAATAGTACAATCTTTTTTTCTTGACAGAAGTCTTTTCTAAAGATTTGCTCAAGCCTCACTAAGCAGCTGCGAGTTAGGTCATTTTCCCAGGAGTTTTACATGTGGAAAACTGGGCATTAGTAAGTCCTCAAAAAGGACACCATCTGGCCTTGGTGAAAAAAGATCATGACACTTTCAGTGGTACCAACAGGCCATGATAAACCATAAAGGAATTCATGCTAGGGCTCTGATCCAACGCAACGTAGTACACAATCACCTTCATGACAGAAACTTTTATTCTTAATGCAACTATCACTTACAATAGCTTATTGAGTATCCCTGTTCACTAAAATGAAAGAAAATGCATTTTCTGTGTTCATACGAGGATTTTTAACTAAAAGCTGGAGATCTGGAGTGATAAATAATCCCAAAAGATAAAACAATCAGGAAAAAAAGTGAAGTAACTACAGAAGCACATTGGTTAGAGGTGCTATAGGCAGGGCTACTAGTATGCTAACACCAGGATAGTAGTCTCTCACTCCACACTCTGCACTGCTGCGCCCTCTGACCCAGTCAACATCGTCCCATTTGGGAAGGGGGGGGGGCTTAGAAATGGAGCCATGCAGATGTTCTTTGAAAGATCCCCATGCCCACAACTGTAATCGACATTCACTCTTGAGAATATACCGAAGAAGAATCCTAGAAATTCTGCTGGACTTCCTCGCACTTCAGGACAATCACATACCCGCTCACCATCTATCTCCGCATACGTCTCTCATTCAAGTGTATCGGTGGCCTTATCAGACGCTGATGATGTGGTGCCACCATCTCCTACACTGAGCCTCTCGCAGAATTCGAACTAATACCGGACCTCGGCCTCCAATGAGGGTCCCTGACGCCATTCCACCCTGACAGATCTGGTCCATCAGTGCATACTCTCCAGTGCTGAGAGACCCATGTGGTGCCAATGGACTTCCATACCTTCAAACAAAGCAGGACTTGGATGCTATTGTTGCCCACCTGAAGCAGACTCATGCTCAGGCATTGGACACTGCAATAGCGGAGGTGACTCAACTCAACACCAGAGCCAAAGCTACTAATCAGATGGTCTCTTAATCAGAACCCAGGCTCCCAAATTCAAAATCTTGCCCTCCATCAAGAAAATTGGGTCCGGAGAAATATTTTTTGATTTTTGTTTTTGATCCCCTGCCCTCCAAACCCCATAACTTTTTAGTTTAGTTTAGTTTAATGTTTGAAGGACAAATTGTTCTTCAAAACCATTCATACTATTTATTATTCTTTACAATGTACTGGGAAGCTGGAAAATATTCAGAATGGGGTGGAACTGGAAAAAAAATGCATTTGTGCGACTTTCTTATTGGCTTCATTTTTATAGCATTAAACCTGCAGCCAAAATGACATGTCACCTGTATTCTATAGTATGGTATGATTTTGAAGATGCCAAATTGATATAGTTTTATTTACAGTTTAACCCCCTAACAAAACTCTAAAACTCTGCAAAAAAATAAAAAATTCTAAAAGTCGCTATTTTGACACCCATAGCTATTTTATATGTCCTTGTATGGGGATTCATAGGGTGTCTTTTTTGCCAGGCCAGGTGTACTTTCTAGTTATAACAGTTTGGTGAATGTGTATTGCAGGGGTATGCAACCTTTGGCACTCCAGCTGTTGTAAAACTACAACTCCCAGCATGCATACTTGCTCTGCTGTTGTTGGAACTCCTATGGAAGTGAATGGAGCATGTTGGGAGTTGTAGTTTCACAGCAGCTGGAGTGTCAAAGGTTGCTGACCCCTGCTCTATTGCTTTGATAACTTTTTATTCAAATTTTTTATCAGAGGCAATACAGGGAAAAAACTACGATTTGGCACTTTTGATTTGTTTTTCTCACTATTTATATTAATTTGTAGACCAGGTGTTGTCGGACACAGTGAGGCCTAATGTGTATCTGTTTCATAGTATTTATGCACTTTTCTGTGTTCTAGGGAAAGGTGGGTGACTTGAATCTTAATTCTTTTTATCTATCTATTAGAGATGAGTGAACAGCGTTCAATCGAATTGCTATTCGATCGAATATCAGGCTGCTCGAGATATTCAATTTCAATCGAATACCTCGCGGCAAACACACAAAAAATTTGTATCCCCTCCCACCTTCCCTGGCGCTTTTTTTGCACCAAAAACTATGCACGGGAGGTGGGACAGGAACTACGACAACGTAGGCATTGAAAAAAAAAATCAGAAAAAGTAATTAGCTGGCTAAATCAGGTGACCTCCAATTTATATGAAGAGTGGATTTCAGATTCGGTTCATATGAGACTGCTACACCGCTATATCTCAGGTGTAGCAGAGCTCAGCATATGGCCAGCTCTGCTGCATCTCAGGTGTAGCAGAGTTCAACGCACGGCCAGCTCTGTTGCATCTCAGGTGTAGCAGAGTTCAGCGCACGGCCTGCTCTGCTGCATCTCAGGTGTAGCAGAGTTCAGCACACGGCCAGCTCTGCTGCATCTCAGGTATAGCAAAGTTGAGCACACAGCACTGCTACACCTGAGATGTAGCAGAGCTGTGTCAACTCTGCTATACCTAAGATCGGACCACAATGGAGACTGCTGTGGACCGATCTTAGACTCCGCCTCCTCACAGACCAGCCTCCGGCAGAACCAGGGTTGATTGGCCGAATGCTGTACACTATATGGCATTTGGCCAATCAACGCTGGTCAATTCATTCCTATGGGAAAAAGTCAACTCCTGCATTATTAGTGGCATAATACAGGGACTTGGGCGTGTTAGATGCCCCCAGGCATGCTTCCCCTGCTGTCCCAGTTGCATTCCAGAGGTGATGTCCTCATTTTCTGAGGTGTCATAGTGGACTTGGTGACTCTCCGAAGTCGAAGAATGGTTTCCCCTGAAACGAAGCTTTTTTCCCCATAGACTATAATGGGGTTCAATATTCGTTCAAATAGTCGGATATTGAGGGGCTATTCGAAACGAATATCGAATATTTCACTGTTCGCTCATCTCTACTATCTATCTATCTATCTATCTTTCTATCTATCTATCTAGCTATATAAATTTTGCATTTATTAGACTCCTTAGGAGATCCAATCACTAATGCAATGCATTACAATGCTAATGCAATACAAAATATTGGCATTAGTATGGCAGGCTGCACAAAGTACAAAGTTTCAAGATTAACAAAGAAATAGTTCAATGACAATGAACTTGAGATGATGGATTAGTCCCTAGATCTCAACCCAACTGAACACTGGTGGGTAGAGTTGAAGAAAAAGTGGTACTCGAAGAGACCTCAGATATCGGTCGACATACGCTTGAATCTGATCAAGTGCATGCCCAGAAGGATTCAGGCAGTGTTGAAAGCCAAAGGTGGATTTATAAAATAATAAAAATGAAAATTTTTATTTTTTTGTAGCAAAACAGTAACAAAAAAACAATAAAACAGCAAACAGCTGCATAACTAATCATATGCTAAATAACTGGAAGACAAATTTATGTATGAGAAAGCTAAGATGATGTCTACAAAAGGATGGTAGCCTCACTTTCGAAGCTGTAGTGGATGGTGAGATATGGAACCTGAATGTCAAGAGTTAAAAATATTGTTACCCTTTTGCTTGTCAGTATATAACACTCCAAAACAGTATAATATGCTGCCCAGACCCCTTACACAGTATAATACCCCTTAGTAGCCCCACACAGTGTAATATACTCCCCATAATATAATACTCCACACAATATAATATGCACGACACAGTATAAAAGTGGCCCACCAGTATAATGTTCCATAGTAGCCCCACACTGTATAATGCGGCTACATGCAGAAATGGCTGGAGCATGATGCTAGATCGCCAGATGCCCAGGAGAGGTGAGTAAAAATGTTTATTTTTACAGAGCTCCGCTAGGCAGGTTTCTATTGGAAAGGCTCCCTAATGCCAGCCCTACCTAAATGCACGGGGCCTATGAAGGGACCCATTAGTACTAGCACTAGTAATGATGCCATTCCTGATGCATCTTCACTAGGGTTGAGCCGATCCTGACTTTTCAGGATCGATTTTAAAATCCGATTTCCGATCATTTTTCATTCGAACCCGATCTCGATCCCAATTCTGATCCCAATGCAAGTCAATGGGATTTTTTTATTAATCGGAGATCGGATTTTAAAAGCAATCCTATTCACTATACAGCATGGAATCTAACAATTGTTAGAATCCACGCTGTGTAGTGAATCACTAAGTAGCCAGAGGATTTTTTTTTTAATCCTCTGGCTACTTAGTCCCCCCTGGTGTCCACTTACCTCCAGAGATGGCTGGTCCACTGCTCTTCGCTTCGCTGCCGGTCCAGCTGCCGTCTTCTCCGTCTTGCTGCCCCCTCCCTGCCAGGTTAGGAGAGTGTGGGCGGGTTAGGAGAGTGTGGGCGGGTACTAGGAGGGGAGACGTCACGTCTCCCCGCCCTGTACCTGCCCACACTCTCCTAACCCGCCCACACTCTCCTAACCTGGCAGGGAGGGGGCAGCGAGTAGAAGAAGACGGCAGCTGGACCAGCAGCGAAGCGAAGAGCAGCGGACCAGCCATCTCTGGAGGTAAGTAGCTTTAGTCTCTCATTAGAATGAATGGAGGCAGTCGGCGCACAGGGGGTTAAGGCTGTGTGCCGGCTGCTTCCATTCATTCCTATGGAACCGCAGCGGAGCCTTCACACTGAGTATACACTATATACTCAGTGTGAAGGTATTGTTCGAAAAGATCACTGATCTTGATCCCACATAAACAGATCGTGTTCAGAATTCCGATCGCGATCGTGAAATTTTTTCGATCGCCGATCGGAATCCGATTTTTTCCGAACTCGATCGCTCAACCCTAATCTTCACTATTCATGTCACTTCATGTTAAAGAAGATCTGTCACCAATAACAAAATACTACATGCTATACTTAATTTGAATCTCGTTGTGCCCCTGATCAATTTGGCACTTTTCCTCTTTAAAATACAGTACGGACCAAAAGTTTGGACACACCTTCTTATTCAAAGAGTTTTCTGTAAGTTCATGACTATGAAAATTGTAGATTCACACTGAAGGCATCAAAAATATGAATTAACACATGTGGAATTATATACTTAACAAAAAAGTGTGAAACAACTGAAAATATGTCTTATATTCTAGGTTCTTCAAAGTAGCCCCCTTTTGCTTTGATTACTGCTTTGCACACTCTTGGCATTCTCTTGATGAGCTTCAAGAGGTAGTCACCGAAAATGGTTTTCAATTTACAGGTGTGCCCTGTCAGGTTTAATCAGTGGGATTTCTTGCCTTATAATTGGGGTTGGGACCATCAGTTGTGTTGTGCAGAAGTCAGGTGGATACACAGCTGATAGTCCTACTGAATACACTGTTAGAATTTGTATTATGGCAAGAAAAAAGTAGCTAAATAAAGAAAAATGAGTGGTCATCATTACTTTAAGAAATGGAGGTCAGTCAGTCCGAAAAATTGGTGGTGGACTTCAGTAAGCGGAGAAGTGCTCCGATTCCAGTAGAGATCCAAGGGACATGCTTTGAGGTAGTCAAAACCTATATAGTGTCTTGCGACAGTATTCCCCCCCTTAAACTTTTCAACCTTTTGCCACATGTCAGGCTTCAAACATAAAGATATCAAATTTAAATTTTTTGGAGAGGAATCAACTACAAGTGGGATGCAATTGTGAAGTGAAACGAAATTTATTGGAGGAATGAAACTTTTTTTTTTTTTTGTAGATTGTGAGCCCCACATAGAGCTCACAATGTACATTTTTTCCCTATCAGTATGTCTTTTTTGGAATATGGGATGGAAATCCATGCAAACACGGGGAAAACATACAAACTCCTTGCAGATGGTTTTTTGCCCTTGGCGGGATTTGAACACCAGGACCCAGTGCTGCAAGGCTGCAGTGCTAACCACTGAGCCACCGTGTGGCCCCCGAATGAAACTTTTTTTAACAAATAAAAAACTGAAAAGTGGGGCATGCAAAATTATTCAGCCCCCTTGTGTTAATACTTTTTAGCGCCACCTTTTGCTGCGATTACAGCTGCAAGTTACTTGGAATATTTCTATATTTTGCACATCAATGGACTGAAATTCTTTCCTATTCTTCCTTGCAAAACTGCTGGAGCTTAGTGAGGTTGGATGGAGAGCGTTTGTGAACAGCAGTTTTCAGGTCTTTCCACAGATTCTCGATTGGATTCAGGTCTGGACTGTGACTTGGCCATTCTAACACCTGGATATGTTTTTGTGAACCATTCCATTGTAGATTTTGTTTTATGTGTTGGATCATTGTCTTGTTGGAAGATAAATCTGCGTCTCAGTCTCAGGTCTTTTGCAGACTCCAACAGGTTTTCTTCCAGACTGGTCCTGTATTTGGCTCCATACATCTTCCCATCAATTTTAACCATCTTCCCTGTCCCTGCTGAAGAAAAGCAGGCCCAAACCATGATGCTGCCACCACCATGTTTGACAGTGGAGATGATGTGCTCAGGGTGATGAGCTGTGTTGCTTTTATGCCAAACATATCGTTTTGCATTGTAGCTAAAAAGTTGGATTTTGGTGGGGGATTTATGCTGGAGAATAAATCCCCCACCCCATGTATGAAACATTGACGACAATTGGCAGCACTGTCAGTGACCGACTGCTTCACCCCAAGTGTGAGAAGGAACACTATCGGAGGTCCTTCCTCCCAACTTCGGTCAGGTTGTATAATCAACACCAGGTCAAGCGAAGAGCACTCTGCACAGAGAACTAAATGATCCTGAAGTTTTCTTTTTTTTTAGCTGCTATGACTAGAGATGAGCGAACACTAAAATGTTCGAGGTTCGAAATTCGATTCGAACAGCCGCTCACTGTTCGAGTGTTCGAATGGGTTTCGAACCCCATTATAGTCTATGGGGAACATAAACTTGTTAAGGGGGAAACCCAAATTCGTGTCTGGAGGGTCACCAAGTCCACTATGACACCCCAGGAAATGATACCAACACCCTGGAATGACACTGGGACAGCAGGGGAAGCATGTCTGGGGGCATAAAAGTCACTTTATTTCATGGAAATCCCTGTCAGTTTGCGATTTTCGCAAGCTAACTTTTCCCCATAGAAATGCATTGGCCAGTGCTGATTGGCCAGAGTACGGAACTCGACCAATCAGCGCTGGCTCTGCTGGAGGAGGCGGAGTCTAAGATAGCTCCACACCAGTCTCCATTCAGGTCCGACCTTAGACTCCGCCTCCTCCGGCAGAGCCAGCGCTGATTGGCCGAAGGCTGGCCAATGCATTCCTATGCGAATGCAGACTTAGCAGTGCTGAGTCAGTTTTGCTCAACTACACATCTGATGCACACTCGGCACTGCTACATCAGATGTAGCAATCTGATGTAGCAGAGCCGAGGGTGCACTAGAACCCCTGTGCAAACTCAGTTCACGCTAATAGAATGCATTGGCCAGCGCTGATTGGCCAATGCATTCTATTAGCCCGATGAAGTAGAGCTGAATGTGTGTGCTAAGCACACACATTCAGCACTGCTTCATCACGCCAATACAATGCATTAGCCAGTGCTGATTGGCCAGAGTACGGAATTCGGCCAATCAGCGCTGGCTCTGCTGGAGGAGGCGGAGTCTAAGATCGCTCCACACCAGTCTCCATTCAGGTCCGACCTTAGACTCCGCCTCCTCCGGCAGAGCCAGCGCTGATTGGCCGAAGGCTGGCCAATGCATTCCTATGCGAATGCAGACTTAGCAGTGCTGAGTCAGTTTTGCTCAACTACACATCTGATGCACACTCGGCACTGCTACATCAGATGTAGCAATCTGATGTAGCAGAGCCGAGGGTGCACTAGAACCCCTGTGCAAACTCAGTTCACGCTAATAGAATGCATTGGCCAGCGCTGATTGGCCAATGCATTCTATTAGCCCGATGAAGTAGAGCTGAATGTGTGTGCTAAGCACACACATTCAGCACTGCTTCATCACGCCAATACAATGCATTAGCCAGTGCTGATTGGCCAGAGTACGGAATTCGGCCAATCAGCGCTGGCTCTGCTGGAGGAGGCGGAGTCTAAGGTCGGACCTGAATGGAGACTGGTGTGGAGCGATCTTAGACTCCGCCTCCTCCAGCAGAGCCAGCGCTGATTGGTCGAGTTCCGTACTCTGGCCAATCAGCGCTGGCCAATGCATTCTATTAGCCCGATGAAGTAGAGCTGAATGTGTGTGCTTAGCACACACATTCAGCTCTACTTCATCAGGCTAATAGAATACATTGGCCAATCAGCGCTGGCCAATGCATTCTATTAGCTTGATGAAGCAGAGTGTGCACAAGGGTTCAAGCGCACCCTCGGCTCTGATGTAGCAGAGCTGAGGCTGCACAAGGGTTCAAGCGCACCCTCGGCTCTGATGTAGGAGAGCCGAGGGTGCACTTGAACCCTTGTGCACCCTCAGCTCTGCTACATCAGAGCCGAGGGTGCGCTTGAACCCTTGTGCACACTCTGCTTCATCAAGCTAATAGAATGCATTGGCCAGCGCTGATTGGCCAATGTATTCTATTAGCCTGATGAAGTAGAGCTGAATGTGTGTGCTAAGCACACACATTCAGCTCTACTTCATCGGGCTAATAGAATGCATTGGCCAGCGCTGATTGGCCAGAGTACGGAACTCGACCAATCAGCGCTGGCTCTGCTGGAGGAGGCGGAGTCTAAGATAGCTCCACACCAGTCTCCATTCAGGTCCGACCTTAGACTCCGCCTCCTCCGGCAGAGCCAGCGCTGATTGGCCGAAGGCTGGCCAATGCATTCCTATGCGAATGCAGACTTAGCAGTGCTGAGTCAGTTTTGCTCAACTACACATCTGATGCACACTCGGCACTGCTACATCAGATGTAGCAATCTGATGTAGCAGAGCCGAGGGTGCACTAGAACCCCTGTGCAAACTCAGTTCACGCTAATAGAATGCATTGGCCAGCGCTGATTGGCCAATGCATTCTATTAGCCCGATGAAGTAGAGCTGAATGTGTGTGCTAAGCACACACATTCAGCACTGCTTCATCACGCCAATACAATGCATTAGCCAGTGCTGATTGGCCAGAGTACGGAATTCGGCCAATCAGCGCTGGCTCTGCTGGAGGAGGCGGAGTCTAAGATCGCTCCACACCAGTCTCCATTCAGGTCCGACCTTAGACTCCGCCTCCTCCGGCAGAGCCAGCGCTGATTGGCCGAAGGCTGGCCAATGCATTCCTATGCGAATGCAGACTTAGCAGTGCTGAGTCAGTTTTGCTCAACTACACATCTGATGCACACTCGGCACTGCTACATCAGATGTAGCAATCTGATGTAGCAGAGCCGAGGGTGCACTAGAACCCCTGTGCAAACTCAGTTCACGCTAATAGAATGCATTGGCCAGCGCTGATTGGCCAATGCATTCTATTAGCCCGATGAAGTAGAGCTGAATGTGTGTGCTAAGCACACACATTCAGCACTGCTTCATCACGCCAATACAATGCATTAGCCAGTGCTGATTGGCCAGAGTACGGAATTCGGCCAATCAGCGCTGGCTCTGCTGGAGGAGGCGGAGTCTAAGATCGCTCCACACCAGTCTCCATTCAGGTCCGATCTTAGACTCCGCCTCCTCCGGCAGAGCCAGCGCTGATTGGCCGAAGGCTGGCCAATGCATTCCTATGCGAATGCAGACTTAGCAGTGCTGAGTCAGTTTTGCTCAACTACACATCTGATGCACACTCGGCACTGCTACATCAGATGTAGCAATCTGATGTAGCAGAGCCGAGGGTGCACTAGAACCCCTGTGCAAACTCAGTTCACGCTAATAGAATGCATTGGCCAGCGCTGATTGGCCAATGCATTCTATTAGCCCGATGAAGTAGAGCTGAATGTGTGTGCTAAGCACACACATTCAGCACTGCTTCATCACGCCAATACAATGCATTAGCCAGTGCTGATTGGCCAGAGTACGGAATTCGGCCAATCAGCGCTGGCTCTGCTGGAGGAGGCGGAGTCTAAGGTCGGACCTGAATGGAGACTGGTGTGGAGCGATCTTAGACTCCGCCTCCTCCAGCAGAGCCAGCGCTGATTGGTCGAGTTCCGTACTCTGGCCAATCAGCGCTGGCCAATGCATTCTATTAGCCCGATGAAGTAGAGCTGAATGTGTGTGCTTAGCACACACATTCAGCTCTACTTCATCAGGCTAATAGAATACATTGGCCAATCAGCGCTGGCCAATGCATTCTATTAGCTTGATGAAGCAGAGTGTGCACAAGGGTTCAAGCGCACCCTCGGCTCTGATGTAGCAGAGCTGAGGCTGCACAAGGGTTCAAGCGCACCCTCGGCTCTGATGTAGGAGAGCCGAGGGTGCACTTGAACCCTTGTGCACCCTCAGCTCTGCTACATCAGAGCCGAGGGTGCGCTTGAACCCTTGTGCACACTCTGCTTCATCAAGCTAATAGAATGCATTGGCCAGCGCTGATTGGCCAATGTATTCTATTAGCCTGATGAAGTAGAGCTGAATGTGTGTGCTAAGCACACACATTCAGCTCTACTTCATCGGGCTAATAGAATGCATTGGCCAGCGCTGATTGGCCAGAGTACGGAACTCGACCAATCAGCGCTGGCTCTGCTGGAGGAGGCGGAGTCTAAGATAGCTCCACACCAGTCTCCATTCAGGTCCGACCTTAGACTCCGCCTCCTCCGGCAGAGCCAGCGCTGATTGGCCGAAGGCTGGCCAATGCATTCCTATGCGAATGCAGACTTAGCAGTGCTGAGTCAGTTTTGCTCAACTACACATCTGATGCACACTCGGCACTGCTACATCAGATGTAGCAATCTGATGTAGCAGAGCCGAGGGTGCACTAGAACCCCTGTGCAAACTCAGTTCACGCTAATAGAATGCATTGGCCAGCGCTGATTGGCCAATGCATTCTATTAGCCCGATGAAGTAGAGCTGAATGTGTGTGCTAAGCACACACATTCAGCACTGCTTCATCACGCCAATACAATGCATTAGCCAGTGCTGATTGGCCAGAGTACGGAATTCGGCCAATCAGCGCTGGCTCTGCTGGAGGAGGCGGAGTCTAAGATCGCTCCACACCAGTCTCCATTCAGGTCCGACCTTAGACTCCGCCTCCTCCGGCAGAGCCAGCGCTGATTGGCCGAAGGCTGGCCAATGCATTCCTATGCGAATGCAGACTTAGCAGTGCTGAGTCAGTTTTGCTCAACTACACATCTGATGCACACTCGGCACTGCTACATCAGATGTAGCAATCTGATGTAGCAGAGCCGAGGGTGCACTAGAACCCCTGTGCAAACTCAGTTCACGCTAATAGAATGCATTGGCCAGCGCTGATTGGCCAATGCATTCTATTAGCCCGATGAAGTAGAGCTGAATGTGTGTGCTAAGCACACACATTCAGCACTGCTTCATCACGCCAATACAATGCATTAGCCAGTGCTGATTGGCCAGAGTACGGAATTCGGCCAATCAGCGCTGGCTCTGCTGGAGGAGGCGGAGTCTAAGATCGCTCCACACCAGTCTCCATTCAGGTCCGATCTTAGACTCCGCCTCCTCCGGCAGAGCCAGCGCTGATTGGCCGAAGGCTGGCCAATGCATTCCTATGCGAATGCAGACTTAGCAGTGCTGAGTCAGTTTTGCTCAACTACACATCTGATGCACACTCGGCACTGCTACATCAGATGTAGCAATCTGATGTAGCAGAGCCGAGGGTGCACTAGAACCCCTGTGCAAACTCAGTTCACGCTAATAGAATGCATTGGCCAGCGCTGATTGGCCAATGCATTCTATTAGCCCGATGAAGTAGAGCTGAATGTGTGTGCTAAGCACACACATTCAGCACTGCTTCATCACGCCAATACAATGCATTAGCCAGTGCTGATTGGCCAGAGTACGGAATTCGGCCAATCAGCGCTGGCTCTGCTGGAGGAGGCGGAGTCTAAGGTCGGACCTGAATGGAGACTGGTGTGGAGCGATCTTAGACTCCGCCTCCTCCAGCAGAGCCAGCGCTGATTGGTCGAGTTCCGTACTCTGGCCAATCAGCGCTGGCCAATGCATTCTATTAGCCCGATGAAGTAGAGCTGAATGTGTGTGCTTAGCACACACATTCAGCTCTACTTCATCAGGCTAATAGAATACATTGGCCAATCAGCGCTGGCCAATGCATTCTATTAGCTTGATGAAGCAGAGTGTGCACAAGGGTTCAAGCGCACCCTCGGCTCTGATGTAGCAGAGCTGAGGGTGCACAAGGGTTCAAGTGCACCCTCGGCTCTCCTACATCAGAGCCGAGGGTGCGCTTGAACCCTTGTGCAGCCTCAGCTCTGCTACATCAGAGCCGAGGGTGCGCTTGAACCCTTGTGCACACTCTGCTTCATCAAGCTAATAGAATGCATTGGCCAGCGCTGATTGGCCAGAGTACGGAATTCGGCCAATCAGCGCTGGCTCTGCTGGAGGAGGCGGAGTCTAAGATCGCTCCACACCAGTCTCCATTCAGGTCCGACCTTAGACTCCGCCTCCTCCAGCAGAGCCAGCGCTGATTGGCCGAATTCCGTACTCTGGCCAATCAGCACTGGCTAATGCATTGTATTGGCGTGATGAAGCAGTGCTGAATGTGTGTGCTTAGCACACACATTCAGCTCTACTTCATCGGGCTAATAGAATGCATTGGCCAATCAGCGCTGGCCAATGCATTCTATTAGCGTGAACTGAGTTTGCACAGGGGTTCTAGTGCACCCTCGGCTCTGCTACATCAGATTGCTACATCTGATGTAGCAGTGCCGAGTGTGCATCAGATGTGTAGTTGAGCAAAACTGACTCAGCACTGCTAAGTCTGCATTCGCATAGGAATGCATTGGCCAGCCTTCGGCCAATCAGCGCTGGCTCTGCCGGAGGAGGCGGAGTCTAAGGTCGGACCTGAATGGAGACTGGTGTGGAGCGATCTTAGACTCCGCCTCATCCAGCAGAGCCAGCGCTGATTGGCCGAATTCCGTACTCTGGCCAATCAGCACTGGCTAATGCATTGTATTGGCGTGATGAAGCAGTGCTGAATGTGTGTGCTTAGCACACACATTCAGCTCTACTTCATCGGGCTAATAGAATGCATTGGCCAATCAGCGCTGGCCAATGCATTCTATTAGCGTGAACTGAGTTTGCACAGGGGTTCTAGTGCACCCTCGGCTCTGCTACATCAGATTGCTACATCTGATGTAGCAGTGCCGAGTGTGCATCAGATGTGTAGTTGAGCAAAACTGGCTCAGCACTGCTAAGTCTGCATTCGCATAGGAATGCATTGGCCAGCCTTCGGCCAATCAGCGCTGGCTCTGCCGGAGGAGGCGGAGTCTAAGGTCGGACCTGAATGGAGACTGGTGTGGAGCTATCTTAGACTCCGCCTCCTCCAGCAGAGCCAGCGCTGATTGGTCGAGTTCCGTACTCTGGCCAATCAGCGCTGGCCAATGCATTCTATTAGCCCGATGAAGTAGAGCTGAATGTGTGTGCTTAGCACACACATTCAGCTCTACTTCATCAGGCTAATAGAATACATTGGCCAATCAGCGCTGGCCAATGCATTCTATTAGCTTGATGAAGCAGAGTGTGCACAAGGGTTCAAGCGCACCCTCGGCTCTGATGTAGCAGAGCTGAGGGTGCACAAGGGTTCAAGTGCACCCTCGGCTCTCCTACATCAGAGCCGAGGGTGCGCTTGAACCCTTGTGCAGCCTCGGCTCTGCTACATCAGAGCCGAGGGTGCGCTTGAACCCTTGTGCACACTCTGCTTCATCAAGCTAATAGAATGCATTGGCCAGCACTGATTGGCCAGAGTACGGAATTCGGCCAATCAGCGCTGGCCAATGCATCCCTATGGGAAAAAGTTTATCTCACAAAAATCACAATTACACACCCGATAGAGCCCCAAAAAGTTATTTTTAATAACATTCCCCCCTAAATAAAGGTTATCCCTAGCTATCCCTGCCTGTACAGCTATCCCTGTCTCATAGTCACAAAGTTCACATTCTCATATGACCCGGATTTGAAATCCACTATTCGTCTAAAATGGAGGTCACCTGATTTCGGCAGCCAATGACTTTTTCCAATTTTTTTCAATGCCCCCGGTGTCGTAGTTCCTGTCCCACCTCCCCTGCGCTGTTATTGGTGCAAAAAAGGCGCCAGGGAAGGTGGGAGGGGAATCGAATTTTGGCGCACTTTACCACGTGGTGTTCGATTCGATTCGAACATGGCGAACACCCTGATATCCGATCGAACATGTGTTCGATAGAACACTGTTCGCTCATCTCTAGCTATGACTGCTAGTATTTTCTCCAATCTGCTGTTCTGAGCTTACATGTGTCTCCTTCCGTAATGTATTACTGTTATTCCTGTATCTGTATTATCATGCTGCTGCTGTAACTCACTGAAATTTCCCCATGGTAGTAATATTAAAGGATTATCTTATTTTATCTTACCTTGTCTTACCATATGCTATGTATTATTTTAATTGTTTCTTTTTGTTGATGATAATGTGTATATTTCTACATTATATTACACTGATTCATTGCTAGTATAGCAATTGTTTTTAAGATAAGAGAATATCCTAAGGTAATTAGTTATGGTCTATAACCTTTCATCTCTGACACAGTGATATCTTTTAGAGTATATGTACCACTCATACTGTACAATATGACTACAGTGTTGCTCACAAGCAGAACAAAGACCCTGTTCGCACCTTTGAGTTGGTTTATTTATAGATACTGTACACTGAGATTTTTTCAGGTTACAGGTATATGTCATAGATGCATTTTTTATTCTCAAAGTATAAATTGAATCATGTTTCATTGCATCAACAACTGTGCCAAATCTGGGCACCAAGGAGAGGGCAGGCTTACTTATTTAAACACAAGTATCCATCTTTCCCCTGATAACTGGAACTCAGGTGCCTTTCTTTCTTTGGGCTTGAGGAGTGATCTCTATAAGGATACTAATTTCTTATTTGAAATGCCTTTGTGACAGATGGAACATATGAGGAACGTTGAAAACAAAAGTGCCACTATGCTCTGCCAGTGGATAAAAAAATGTAAGAATACATTCAGATGATGAGGTGCAAAATGACTGTGAAAAATCTCCATTTTTCATGGCAGTCTTTCACCCAATTTCGCAGATCCCATATTCATGTAAGTGTATGGAGGGATCCATGAAAACGGACAAAAACAGTACATGACAGATCATCAATATAAGAGCCGTGTGAATGGCCCCCATCAACTGACATTGAATTTAATGCTGCCGTGAAACTGAATATTGTACTACAGCTTACACAGCAGCAAAACTACACAAACCTTTTATGTGAGACTTTGCCACAGATGGAAAAATTATCATTGTAATTATCATTATTTATTTATATAGCACCATTAATTCCATGGTGCTTTACATTTGAGGGTTTACATACAGTACACAAAATATACAGATATAATACTATCAATGATGGACTGGCACAGTGGGATAGAGTGCCCTGCCCGCGAGGGCTTGAAATCTATGACAATGCTGTGTGCATAGGTCAGAAAAACTGGACTGTTTCTGTGTAAAGCATGATAAAAAATGTAAAGAATTAGACAACTATTCTAACATTCTAAATCAATGAGGAATGCCCTTGTTTATGATGGATAATCTGAGTTACTTTGTATTGGATTTATGATTGTTTCTGTGATTACGGTCCCAAAATGGCAATAAAGAACACATGCTCTAGTAAAAGACACAAGTCTATTGTTCTGAGAAACTAAGTCCATTCCATGTGACATGTTGCAGAGAAAGTGAAGATATCTCACAACGGTTTGCACTACTCCCTTCACAGTACAGGACAAACTGGCTTTAACCAGGATACAAAGAGATCCACAACTATGCTGGAGAAATAGAGAAACAGGTGCCTCACAGGTTCTCAGGAGCTTTATTGCCCATAAACTACACGCTTTATTTAGCAATAAAGCCACAGCTCTGAGATGCTTGTCAACAAAGCTGAGGTTCAATGAAAAACTATGGGAGACTACCCTATAAAAACTGAAAAATGACTAAAACAAAAGAGACCTTAGGGTCATCATTAGAGATGAGCGAACAGTAAAATATTCGATATTCGTTATTTGTTTCGAATAGCCGCTCAATATTCGACTATTCAAACGAATAGTCTATGGCTAAAAATGCTTTGTTTCAGGGGAAACCACCATTCGAGTCAGGAGGGTCACCAAGTCCACTATGACACCCCAGGAAATGATGCCAACACCTCTGCAATGCAACTGGGACAGCAGGGCAAGCATGCCTGGGGGCATCTAACAAGCCCAAGTCACAGTTTTACCCCACCATCACAGCCTATCAACTACACACTTTCTACACTCAAAAAAAAAAAAACTCTATCAAAGTGGCAAAATACCTGGAAACCTTCTTACTCCCCCAATTGGATAGACAGAAACCCAAATTTAAGCTAAAGAAACATTAATAAGCACCCCTTTAAATCACGTTGCCCATGACAACCACAGATGGAATAGGCAATGGGAAATCCAACACTACCCACCCTTAACTGTCATTGTGGATGTGGATGTGTGTGTGTGTGTGTGTGTGTGTGTGTGTGATGTGGTAAGCCCTTCCAAAATTCACTTTTCTGGCCCTTAACGTGAGCCCTTACAAATTAAGTTAAAGGCTCATAAGCTGAGCTGCCAGCAGATATTGAGGCCTTTGATGTGACTTCAGCCTTTTACCAGCAGAGTTTTAGGCCCTTTAAGTTTGTTCAGCCTTGCACCAGCAGAGCTTTTTGCCCTTTGGGTGAGTTGAGCCTTGTACCAGCACATGTCCCACAACATCAGGTGGGCCCTAAGTTCTGCGCTTTGTACAAAGTTCCACTTGATCACCGACAAGTGCATGCGGCCAGGGATGCTACATCTCAATCACGGCACACTGGCTGAATGTAGTTGAGGCTGGGACCGGGTTGCAAACTGTGGCGGCCTGCCTTGTCTCCCCGCCCAATATTCCTGGCAGGAGTGCTGAAACACCACACTCCTCCTCCTCCTCCGCCGTTAAAACGACCCCAGCTACAAGCTGGAAATGCTGCAACACTGGCATGGGGAGACGTCAGCAGGCTGTGCTGAAGCTCATCAGCTTGGGGGACTAGCCGCACACTGCCTCCGAGGTCTGGGATGCCATCCTGGATGATATGGCAATGTTTTTTTCCCCGCTGCACCTGGGGCCAGGCATTTTTGTCGTGTGTGATAATGGACAGAACCTGGTAGCGGCTCTGGAGCTTGCCAGCCTCCAACACGGTCCATGCCTGCCCCACGTTTTAAACTTATTGGTGCAATGGTTTCTAACAATGTACCCCAATGTACACAAGCTACTGGTTAAAGTGCGGCACTTGTGCGCCCACTTTGGCAAGTCTACAGTAGCTGCTGCTAGCCTCAATACACTCCAGCAACGCCTACATCTGCCCAAAGCACCGGCTGTTGTGCGAGGTCACCACACGCTGAAACCCTAGATACCATATGTTGAGCAGAGTGTGTGAGCAGCAGAGACCTTTGATGGAGTTCCATCTCCAAAACCCAAGGGTTCTTCAAAGTCAGCTACCTCAGTTTCTGTACGATGAGTTTCCATGGGTGGCAGATTTATGTGAAATCCTATCCCATCCTTTCCACTGGACAAGAAACATTAGCATGCGCTCATCACAATTCCTGATATGACAACTGCCTTAAACAGGGTGCAGGGTACAACACAGACCAGGCCCGAGCACCAGGAACAGGTGTTACAATGGCTAGCGGATAATGCTTCCAGCTGCTTTTCCACCAGCCAGTAATCCACTACCTGCAGTCGTGTTCATACCAAACAGTCTGGCCCTCCTTCCTCCCAACATGGCCAATCTTCCCAACAGAGTCATCCCACCCTTCACCCCTCCCAGGATCTCTTTTTGGGTCCTTTTACTGTCTCTCCCTCTGTTGAACCACTTCCCGAATCACAGGAGCTACCAGACGACTTTGTGTGTACTGATGCCCAAACACTGGAGCATCTGCCATCATCTGGCGATTTAGTGGTTGTGGACCCGCAACCAGCATTTTCCATCCTCAGTGATGATGATGAGACACAGTTGCCATCAGGGTAGGCTGTTGTCATGTGCGGTTTTCAGTAAGAGGAGAGTGAGCAATTGGAAGAGGAGTTGGTGGACGACAAGGCCACCAACCCTAAATTGACAGGGGTGATGTATAGCGGGGAAAGCAGTGTAGATGTGGAGGCAAGCTAAGCAGGAAAAAAGGTGGCTAGAGGCAGAGGCATGGACTGGGTGATGTATAGGGGCAAAAGCAGTGTAGACGTGGAGGCAAGCTAAGCAGGAAAAAATGTGGCTAGAGGCAGAGGCATGGACTGGGTTGATGTCTAGGGGAGAAAGCAGTGTAGATGTGGAGGCAAGCTAAAAAGGTGGCTAGAGGCAGAGGCATGTCCAGAGGCAGCAAGGCCACAGATTTTCCGTGCACTAGCCACTCATGCAAAACTCGCCCATGTTGCCAGACTTATGCGAGATCTCCTCGTGTCTTTGAGGAGTCCACCAAGACGACGCACTCGTGAGTGTAACAATCCTGCTCCTGTGTGTGATGCAAGAATCCCTCCTCGCCATCAGGGATAACGCATTATACGCTGAGGAGTATAGGCGTATAGGAGCAGAAGCTACCAGCAGGATAGTCAGTGCACACTCCTATCTGCTTCAAAGCGTATATTGATGGGGAAAGAGAAGGATGACGAAGTGGCAGATGATCTCATTGTCACACAGAAGGCTAGCTTCACTCCCTGGCTAAACTACCGCCACTGAGGTGCCTAGTGTCACCAGTTCCATGACAAATTTAGTGCGGTTTGCACACTTTGCAAGTCAAAACTGAGTAGAGGCTCTGAAAACTGCCACCTCACCTTCTTTTGCGTGCGCTGTCATTTGGAAGGCAAGCCCTGGGCTCAGTGGGAGAGAGCAAACGCAGGACAATCGTCACGTTGCCGACACTGACTCTTCCACTGTTTACAGTGGTGGTGCTGCAATCCAGACCACCAGCCTGGACTCCTCCACATCTGCCTCTGACACTTTGGGGAGTTCACGCTCATCCGCCCTTTTTGCCTGTACCATCATGCACCTCTTCCGAGCCACTCCCCATCTCCCAGGCGTTTCATTGCAGGCAGAAGTACAGCGCAAGACACCCACATGCTCAAGCTTTCAACGGCCTCATCTCAAAACTGTTGGTCCTGGAGATGTTGGCATTTATGCTAGTGGAGACTCAGGCCTTCTGTGACCTGATGGCAGCTGCGGCACCTCGCTATGCTGCCCCTAGCTGTCACTACTTCTCTTGGTGTGCCGTCCCCGACTTGCGACAGCACGTGTCCCATAACATCAGTCGGGCCCTGAGTTCCACGCTTTGCTCTAAGGTGCACTTAACCACCGACGCATGGACAAGCACATGCGGACAGGGATGCTACATCTCACTCACGGCACGCTGGGTGAAGGTAGTCAAGGCTGGGACCCTCTCACAAATCCTCTTTCTCTGCCGTAACATCGACCCCAGCTGCGAGCTGGAAACGCTGCAGCACTGGTGTGGGGAGACATCAGCAAGCCATGCTGAAGCTCATCAGCTTGCCCGACAGAACACAAACTGCACCTGAGGTGAGCAATGCCATCCTGGATGATATGGCAATATGGTTTTCCCCGCTGCACCTGGTCCCAGGCATGTTTGCGTATATGATAATGGCCAGAACCTGCTAGCAGATCTGGATTGACCAAAAATTGGATTGGGCTGATATAGCTTGACTGAATTGTTGTTCTCTAGATCTCTGCTTGCTGTCATTCATTCTGTTACTTCTAGAGGATAAAAGTCTGACCATGGTCATGTGATTCACAGTCTATAGTCATGTGATGAGCACACAGGTACTGCTTGTTATAATCACGGCACAATATTCAGACATCTGCCTGGTAATCACCTGGTGTGCTCATCACATGACCATGGACCGTAAATCACATGACCATGATCAGAGTTTTATCCTCTAGAAGTAACAGAATGAATGACAGAGAGCCGAAATCTAGAAAACCGTGAGGAACTGATACAGAAAGTATATGGGAAAATTGTATATCTTTTTATTGTACATTTGTTTGTCAATATTGATCTGAAAGTGGCCAACCCCTTTAAGCCTTTTTCAAGCATATTATGTCATAGATTGTAGAGGCTTTATGTTCTAACATATGAAAAGCTGTAAAGATACCCAAACATTGACAACTATTGCTGGTAAATCCCTGCTCAGGTGCTAGGGAGCTCAGAGGTTCCAAGAAACCCTAACTTTATTGTACAGTCCTATGAAAAAGTTTGGGCACCCCTATTAATCTTAATCATTTTTAGTTCTAAATATTTTGGTGTTTGCAACAGCCATTTCAGTTTGATATATCTAATAACTGATGGACACAGTAATATTTCAGGATTGAAATGAGGTTTATTGTACTAACAGAAAATGCGCAATATGCATGAAACCAAAATTTGACCGGTGCAAAAGTATGGGCACCTCAACAGAAAAGTGACATTAATATTTAGTAGATCCTCCTTTTGCAAAGATAACAGCCTCTAGTCGCTTCCTGTAGCTTTTAATCAGTTCCTGGATCCTGGATAAAGGTATTTTGGACAAACAATTCAAGTTCAGTTAAGTTAGATGGTCGCCGAGCATGGACAGCCCGCTTCAAATCATCCCACAGATGTTCAATGATATTCAGGTCTAGGGACTGGGATGGCCATTCCAGAACATTGTAATTGTTCCTCTGCATGAATGCCTGAGTTGATTTGGAGCAGTGTTTTGGATCATTGTCTTGCTGAAATATCCATCCCCGGCGTAACTTCAACTTCGTCACTGATTCTTGAACATTATTCTCAAGAATCTGCTGATACTGAGTGGAATCCATGCGACCCTCAACTTTAACAAGATTCCAGATGCCGGCATTGGCCACACAGCCCCAAAGCATGATGGAACCTCCACCAAATTTTACAGTGGGTAGCAAGTGTTTTTCTTGGAATGCTGTTTCTTTTTGGACACCATGCATAACGCCTTTTTTTATAACCAAACAACTCAATCTTTGTTTCCAAAATGAAGTTGGCTTCTCCAAATGTGCTTTTGCATACCTCAGGCAACTCTATTTGTGGCATACGTGCAGAAACGGCTTCTTTCTCATCACTCTCCCTGACAGCTTCTCCTTGTGCAAAGTGCACTGTATTGTTACCGATGCACAGTGACACCATCTGCAGCAAGATGATGCTGCAGCTCTTTGGAGGTGGTCTGTGGATTGTCCTTGACTGTTCTCACCATTCTTCTCTGCCTTTCTGATATTTTTCTTGGCCTGCCACTTCTGGGCTTAACAAGAACTGTCCCTGTGGTCTTCCATTTCCTTACTATGTTCCTCACAGTGGAAACTGACAGGTTAAATCTCTGAGACAACGTTTTGTATCCTTCCCCTGAACAACTATGTTGAACAATCTTTGTTTTCAGATCATTTGAGAGCGGGCTGTCCATGTTCGGCGACCATCAAACTTACCTGAACTTGAATTGTTTTGTAGAAAGAAATGGTCCAAAATACCTTCATCCAGGATCCAGGAACTGATTAAAAGCTACAGGAAGTGACTAGAGGCTGTTATCTTTGCAAAAGGAGGATCTACTAAATATTAATGTCACTTTTCTGTTGAGGTGCCCATACTTTTGCACCGGTCAAATTTTGGTTTAATGCATATTGCGCATTTTCTGTTAGTACAATAAACCTCATTTCAATCCTGAAATATTACTGTGTCCATCAGTTATTAGATATATCAAACTGAAATGGCTGCTGCAAACACCAAAATATTTAGAACTAAAAATGATTAAGATTAATAGGGGTGCCCAAACTTTTTCATAGGACTGTAAATAATTGAATTGGTCATTGCTAAGTTTGTGTGTTTTATTTTGGGCTACTTGAAGGAGAAACTACAACATTGCTTGTATGATCCAAAAGTGCAGCTTTGGCCAGTCTGGGCTAAAGGATATGTCAAATCCTATAATTGAATCAGATTTGTTGCTTACGGTTGAGGCCGGACATTGCAGAAAAGCAGCTTTTTTGCTGTGTTTTTTGAGAAAAAGCCAAGTTTGGATTGAGCAGATGGTAGTTGTATAAGAGCTTGCTATATATTTCCCCTCCCTTTTGTAGCCATTCTTGGCTTTTTCTTGAAAAAAAAAAAAAAAAAACGCAGCAAAATCTGCAGCAAAACAAGCTCCATTACTGCAACGTGGAGCCTAACAGATTTATTTCAATGAATTTCTAAACTAACTAATATCAAGAAGGCATTCTATTCTCAGTAATACTAACCTTACATATATTAATCGCTAAAACATTGGATCATCTTAATTTTTCCTAACAAGCATCATAAGCATAATCAGCATTTATCAGTGGATGTTTAACACTTGATGGCTATCCGAACCTTTCAGTGTTTAAGCTTTTCAGTTCATGTAAGCCTGTTCTGCCGAAAGCATCAGTTTATATGGAAAGAAATGCATTTTTGATGAGACAGTCAGTCATTCTTTGGCTTCCTATTTTGGTGAACAAGGCTTTATGTGAATAGCACATTTTCACATGCTAAGCTCCTTCTGTAAAGTGCCTTTTCTTTAAATACACCTTTTATAATAATGTAATTTCCCTTACAATAATTGTATCAGCTATGCCAGGAGAGGACAAAATGAAGTATGCCTCTACCTCAAAATTCTTAGAAAATGCAGTGTCTGAGCTACTTTTCTTTAAGGTTACTAAAATGGTAGTGTAGTTTTGCACAACATAATTCATCCCATTAAGGAGAACAGTCTTTCAGACATTTTCTGTAAGTTGGTTGAAATAGGAAAGAAATGGTAATGACAGTATGAGCCATGAACAGGCAGTATAGCCCTTGGCACCCAGGCATAGGTCTACCACTGATGATCAATGCACAATGAGTCCCCTCGGTGGAGGACAGGGAATACAAAAGACCTGGGATTCTGCAAATACATACTGGAAGAGACTTTGAAGTTTGCACAGCGTTTTCTTTTTTAGAACTAGGGGAAAACAAGAGGATGGGGCACCTAGGTCTTTTATCAGTGCAGCAACTGCAATGGGCTTTCAGCAAACCAATTAACAACTGTTTCTAATGCATAATAAAGAGAGACTTTGACAACACGGCAACGCAGAATGTTCTGTGAAACCAGACTCGCTCCGCGCTACTCATTAACAAACAGGCTTTGTATTAACCCGGTCTTTGCTGCTTTGCTAACTGTTCAATGGATTTTGTTACTATGTATTTAATATCACTCCTTAATTAACTTTTCGATTATTTTCCTGTATCAGCTTACTGTGAAGCGGTCGCTCAATAAAGCCTACCGATGACCTCTAAGAATTCACAATGATAGAAAAATATATGAAAAAAATATCAGCTGCCTTTAAAGATGCGTATAAGTGTCCTTTTGCAATAATCATGATACTTCTTTTATTTGTTTCTTTAGCCGTACAGCTCCTAATGACATAAATGCCTCAGCCAAGAACTATTAGTTTGAAGACAGAAGTGTTTGTATTGACACCTCACAAAAGCAATGTTATGTCCTTGAAAATTCCATAGTTAATTACTAATGGAATCACATTTTTTTAAACTTTTCTCTCTGTGTTCTCAAACTACTCCAGAGAAGGGTAGTTAGAGGACAGTGGAGATGCCTAGAAAGGGAGAATAATAGACAGTGTAAAGGTGGGTGGGAGGATTGAGAACGAATTCCATGTGGGCAGCTCAGCTGCAATAATCCCTTTTCTGCTTCTGGTCCAAGCAACACGTGAGAACACTCCAGTGCCTTTCATCATTATTTGTCACCCTTTGTAGGGAGCATCTTATATCCAAAGCTATTTCAGCAATTAATGTGAGAAAGGATGAAACATGATTTACCATTAATAGTAACTGAAACCAAATCCATGAAAAAGCCACTCAAATCACTTCCATGTAGCCCGATTTCCTATAAACTATATTGTGGATCACTCTGTATACACTTACAATGCTTCAAAAGAAGAATCCAATGATATTTAAATGCTCACTAACTTTTTAGACACCTTATTCTTATTTAATAGAGCAGGAGTGGGCAACCTTCACACTCCAGTTGTTGTAAAACTACAACTCCCAGCATACTTACTCTGCTGTTCTTGGAACTCCCATGGAAGTAAATGGAGATGTTGGGAGTCATAGTTTCACAGCAACCGGAGTGCCAAAGGTTGCTGACCCATGTAATAGAGTATGTGATTCTGGACCAAAATGTTAGGCACTGTATTTAAACCTCTCTCTGAAGTTCCCACCACTAGGTGTCTCCCTCCTTGATATTCTGCTGTTCTTTTCTTATTAAGGTAAGTCATTTTTCAGAAACCAACAGACTCAAGATGGAATATGAATAGAATGTTAAGGGAGGGTAAGTCTTTCTTTACACTCAGATAGGTTTCCCTGGCTCTCTGCATGTACACTGCTTAGGGAAAAAGTCTACAGCTTCTCTATCAGAAATCTCAGTTTAGCTGCTGTTGCTTTTAGGTTACTTACCTAAGGCCAACCTATGAAGCTTCTGCAGTTTTCAAGACTCTCCTATGCTGATGCAATTAGTAGCTGAGGAGGGATATTTAAACCATGTTCCTGCCCATCCAGCTGCCTGCTATTTGGTTTTATTTTAGTGAGACTCCCATACCCTGATTGTTTGTGCTGGATAGTTATAATATTGATGTTTGGCTTGTTACTGTAAATCTGCTTGTCTTCTGATTTAGGCTCTGGCATTACCTCTTGGACTCACTTTTGGCTTGGACATGTTTACTCTTCTGATTCATCTCTCTTTTTATTAATTTGCCTTGAAAGTTTATAGTGGGCTCTAATTAGAATTCTGTTTACAAAGTGTTTATTTCTCATATCAGTTTCTGTGGTGATACCCTCAAGTCCATCTGGCTCTGTGGCTGGTGTTAGTGAAGATGTTTTGAAACAAAGATGCCCTGGGAGTGGGATTTAAAGAGCTTGTTCTATTGTTCTCTGTTGTTAACCAGTTGCTGAAATTTCTGATATTAACAGTCTCACAGATCACAATGAGTGAAAGGAGAGTCTACCAATGTTTGACTAGCTGCTTGTGTTATTGCTGATGGAATGTTACTCATAGACACCAAGCAGCTTTCCTTATTGCTGTAAGATCTCTCTTTTTTATGCCAGGGCTATTTTTAGCAGCATCATACCTTGGCTTTGAAGACTGTTGTCTCTAGTTCTTCTAGAGTATGTTCAATTCTCAGCTCTTTGTTTTCTTCTGTTGTTACTTCTGGCAGAATTACATGTAAAGTTAATAGTAGTAGTGATAGCTTGGGAAAAGACTGCCATACATGGCCGCCATCTCAGAGAGAAACGAAACATGTTCTGCAACTATAATGAAGCTATTAACAAAAGAAAAACTGCTACAACACCATGTATAAAGGCTTTTACAGCTGGAAAACAGTTTGCCCAGAAAGAACCTCAAGATAGTTCAACCTTTGATGAAAAATCAGTTACCCTCTAAATTGGTTTTGACTATGAATAAATAAAATTATAACTACATTTAGTTATCCAATAGGAATAGCATCTACCCTATTGTAAAAAGATTTGTCACCTCTCCTGGGATGTCTTATTTAAGGAAATATTTTCATGGCCAATAAAACAACAATTTTTGAACTTTATATATAACGTTATATATAACGTTATAATACCATGTTGTGGTGTTTCTCCGTTAATATTTCTAGAATTTTATGAATTAATTGAAAACTGAATGATATCATTCCTCGAAGTGCATTCCTATTAGAGATGAGCGAACACTAAAATGTCCGAGGTTCGGATCGGATCGGATTTCGAACCCCATTATAGTCTATGGGAGGAAATGGCCGGATGCCTAGGCAGAGTGAATTCCAGCTGGAAGACGCCGCGAGGATGCTGCACGGAGAAGACTTCTAAAGGTAAGAGAAGAACCAGCGTTGATTGGCAATGTATAGCATTCTGCCAATCAACGCTGGTTCTGCATCGAACCTTAAACTTCGAACAGCTAGTAGTGTTCGATCGACTACGAGTATTTCGAATACCGTAGTATTCGATCGAACACCTACTCGATCATCTCTAATTCCTATACAATGTGACACTGAAAACAGTGAATGGATATATTGAGGATGTATTCCTTCATAAATAGTGCATATAGTATGAGAGTGTATTCATTAATAAAGAGTACATAGAGTGAAAGTGTATTCTATCATAAAGAGTACAAATTCTTACTGAACCAAAGATGTCTGGAGAGCCAATAGGTCCTGTATAACCTTTTCACAACATCCGCTGTAATAGTAGGATATTGGCAATTTAAATATACTGCAACGGTGTCTCTGCTTTTTTACACAAATGCGACATGTCAGCCGTGCCTGCGGTTAGAGAGATCTGTGATTACAGGCACTTAACCACTCAGTTGTCTTGTTCAGGTATGACCATAGCACTTGGGGGGTTTCATTAGATTTCACTTTCACAGTCTATGAAGCAGTTTGGGAGCCTGCAATAGCAATATAACTCGTGAGGCTGGCATGTTAGGGTTCCTTAGTTATACAGTTAATTTATCTATCTATTCTATATAATGCGAAAAATCTATATCCTATTAATATGTGGTTTTGTGTGTTTGGATGTTTGGATGTTTGTATGTTTGTTCCTCAATCACGCAAAACCTGCTCGACCGATTTGGCTGAAAGTTTACACCCGATTGCGCAATAGGCTACTTTTCGTCACAATAGCGCACATACATTTGTGCCAGGACCCCCACAAAACCCAAACTCACACCACCATCTCTGCAATCTCACACACTTTGGACCATAGCAAGCCACAAAATTCATATTGCCCTCTGCAGCCTCGCCCCTAACCCCACACAATCACATATACATATACTTTACCACTTTGCCCTTCACCTTAACGATACTCCAGGAGGTTCTCTTTAACGTTCCGGAGCAGCCATGTTTGCCGACCCCCACCGCTCTGACAATCCGCGACACCGCCCACCCATGTCAATACCCCTAGGCGGTCTAATAAATGCAAAAAAAAAAAGTTTAAAAAAAGTAAAAAAAAATATATAAAAAAATAAAAAGGATTAAAAATTCATATCACCCCCCTTTCCCTAGAACACATATAAAATTAGTTAAAAACTGTGACACACATACATGTTAGGTATCCCCGCGTCCGAAATTGCCCGCTCTACAAAGCTATACAAATATTTTTCCTGTTTGGTAAACGCCGTAGCAGGAAAAATGGTCAAAAGTGCCAAACCGCCGTTTCTTCACTGTTTCGATTCTGATAAAAATTTGAATAAAAAGTGATCAAAGCAATAACATTTCCCGAAAATGGTAGAAATACAAAGTACACCTGGTCCCACAAAAAATGACGCCCTATACATCCCTGTACACGCACGTATAAAAAAGTTACGGCTGTCGGAATATGGCGACATTTCAAAAAAAAAAATTTTTAACACAGTTTTGGATTTTTTTTAAGGGGTCAAAATGTAAATAAAACCATATAAATTTGGTGTCCCCGGAATCGTAACGAAACACAGAATACAGGGAATATGTCATTTTGGTTGCACAGTGAACGCCGTAAAACCAAAGCCCGTAAGAAAGTCGCAGAAATGCATTTTTTCTTCAAATCCACCCCATTCTGAATTTTTTCCCTGCTTCCCAGTACTTTATACAGAATAAATAATGGTGGCATCTTGAAGAAAAATTTGTCCCAGGAAAAATTAAGACCTCATATGGCTCTGGGAGCGGAGAAATAAAAACGTTATGGGGTTTAGAAGGAGGGGAGTGAAAAACGAAAAACGAAAATCAAAAAATGCCATCGGCGGGAAAGGGTTAACTTCAAATACTTCTGTCCCAAAGTCACTATGTAAAGTTTCTCACAACACCGTATAGCAGCTCAAATCCAAATTAACTTCAACACAAAAGTCTCACGTATTCTCTGAATTACAGCAAAAATAAGGTACAAAGTTACATTTCATATCCCATCCCTTATACACAGTACGAAAACCTTACCCGCACCTGTATTCACCCACTTCTACAATCACCGCAGACGAAGTCGCGGGTACCAGCTAGTAACAAATAATCTAAAAATATAGGTGGTGTTTGTTAAAATACTATAGACATAATAGGTTTTTGTCTTCCAATAGTATACAATCCCTATTTGTTTATAATACTGTAAAACTTCTTATAATGTTGTGTGAGTGATGGAAGGTGACATGTAACAGTGCATACAGGTACAGATATGGTAAGAATCATAAGGACAATGCAACAATACAGAACAAAGTAAATGCAAAGCAAATAGATGGTTACAAATTCAAAGTGATCGTGCCTGTAAAATAAAGGATGGAGAATAAGAAGGCAAAAAAACACAGTGAGGGTGGGTTCACGTCTTAGCCCCCTCTCCGCAAAGTGGGCTTCCATCTTCTGACCGAGAAACTGGAAAGGAGATAGAAACCCGGCAGTCAGTGTCTGCCTGTGAGCGCTCATGATCGTCTTCTGGTCTCCATGACGTCCTGTATGTCCGGCTTTGTGTCCGGTTAAAAAAATTGGTTTTGCCACAGAGATGCAGAAGAAACTCACGAGCGCTCATGGGTGAACACTTTGCAAACCCATTCAAATGAATGAAAACTGACTGCCGATTTCCATCTCCTGTCCAGTTTCTCAGGCAGAAGACAGAAACCTGCAAAGCGGAGACCGGGCGCAGGTGTGAACCCGCCTTCACAGACACAAGGTGGGGAGAATAGCGCCATGGTCTGTAAATCAAGGGATAGGGTGGAAGGAGGATCACGCCTAGGAAAGAGCACTATCTTAGCACTAGTCTTAGCACTATCACCTAATCATAGCCAGAGACGGTATGGCAGACATGGGATGTTGGACCTATCAATCCAGGGTGTCCAAACTTTGTCAAAGAGTGGGCGAGTGTCAGAGATAGTGGCATTAATTTTTTCGTGGAGCATTATAGCGTCAACCTGCTGGATAACATCACTCAGCGAGAGACGGAATCGCAATTATATTGTGTTTTAAAGAAGAAGCATGCCAGACACAGACTCTGCACACTCTTGCTGAGCACAATAAGAACAGAAATGAGGTTGGTCTCTGGCTATAAAAGACAAGTGGGAATTAATAGGAATGTTGTCAATGGCATACATCACATATTCACCAAGAGCAGACTGATTGCTGTAAATTTTCCCTCAAAAGCTCTTTTAGTGCCTCTTTTTTCAAGTAGCTGCAGGGTCTTATTATTTGGTAATGTCTTTTTCAGAGTCCTCTAAATACACATGCCAGCTCAATAATTTGTAGAGGAGGGTGAAATAAGTGTAGTTCTGTTTTTTTATCACCCATCTCTATTTGTACTGCAACTTGCAGTTCCTTCTTACTTATAAAAGGCAGCAAGACGGATCCACTAATACCGGCTTTTTATGCTGATCTTAAGTAGGATTTTCCATGAAACACTCTGGCCTTATGAAGAGTTGTTATCTTGATAGAACTGGTCAGTGTTGTTTCTTCTGGGATTTCTGGTTCAATCAAAAATACTTTTAAGACGTTATGTATTTGTAGCATAAACGATAATGGTAATAATGTTGATAGTACAGTATAGAAACTAAAATAGTCACCCCCATATTTGATGAACTTACTTGTCACCTCAGTATCATTGAGATTGATAGAAACGGCAGCACAGATGGTGAAAGTGTTTGCGTTATATGTTGCTTTTGTCTGACACACTGTAAAAACATTACTAAATGATATTATTAAGAGACTGCTGCAAACACCATACCAGAATGTATTTTTAACTTACAGGGGTTGACCCATTACATACATTCTGTATGGGTTTCTAATTCTATGTACACATTGGGAAAAAGAATGTTGCAGAAAAGCTGTGTTTTCAAAAAGGCATGCATTTTTTTTTTAAAAATGGAGCATATAAAATTTTTGCTGCGCAAGTGTTTTCTCTACAGATTTAACAATGGTAGAAAAACCACAGAAAAAAAATGCAATAAATGCACAATGTAAAATTCTGTGGGAAAAAAAAATTGAATTCTATACCTATATATCCTTCTATAGATATCTTAAATGGGACTGATAAAATATCTAAATGAAATGACTCAGTTTGCTATAAGGTCTGTTCACTATACTGAATTGATTGGACTATGTATGAGAAGGAGTTCTGATGATCCAAAGTTATTATCATTGCTCTTTATACTAAATAACATTAAAAAAAAAAAAAAAACTCATCCTTTATCCATCACAGAAAAAGGACACTTTTATGTTATGGAAACACAGCTTTTTTTTGTTGCAGATTTTGTTGCGGTTTTTTGAGCCAAAGCCAGGAGTGGATTCAGCAGAAGGTAGAGGCATAAGAGCTTTTTATATATTTCCTATTACTGTTGTAGCCATTCTTGGCTTTGGCTCAAAAAACTGCAACAAAATTTGCAACAAAAAAGCTGCGTTTCCGCAACCCGGGGCCTTAGCCTCAGGCTGAAACCACACATTGCGAAAACACTGCTTTTTACAGTACTTGCAAAGTGAATGAATTCTGTCTAATTCCATCCACACATTGCAGAAAACAAAAAAAAAAAACTGCAGCGGAAAAGCTGTGTTTACAAAATGCCTACATTTTGAAAATCACAGCATGTCAATTATACCTACGGAGACTCTGGCATTTTCTGTGTAGTTATAAAAGGGGCAGAGAGTCCACAGAGGAAAATTCTGTGAAAATGCAATGAAAAATGCAGTGGAATTAAACGTGATGCATTTTTGCAGCTTTTTTTCTACATCATGTTTTTACTATTTTGCTACATGGGACCTTTGGCCTTATACAATATATACAAAACAGTGATAGGTCAGAAGAGTTACTTGGATCTGTGAGTCTCTATAAGATGATTTATTAGTGCATTAGTAGAAACCCAAACCAAACACTATTCATTAGAGCTTAGTTTTGGTAGTGGTTACTGGTTTTGTTTATCTTTAATCTTCACAAGATTAGCAAATTTTAGAAATTATTATAGATAGAATTTTTATTAGTCAAGCAACACACGGAATTTTTTGAAGCCCAGAAAGTTCCTTTATGCTGACCATACCATAGGCATAATATAATTGTTCATGCAAAGATGTATAAAATACGATCCCTGAATTCCCCACTAACCTGGTTATAATATTTTGCCTCTGCCAACATGGAGAGATTAGCAGCTGACAGGCATATTTTGCATCATTTTTCTCACAAGAAATAAAAAGGGACAGGAAAAATCCAACTTGTCCAACATACTTGCCTAGACATACTGTATATTAATGGACTGGCAGCCCTTAAAAAAATGTTGTTGACTAGAGATGAGCGAGTAGTACTCGATTGAGTAGGTATTCGATCGAATACTATGGTATTCGAAATACTCGTACTCGATCTCCTACCTTTAGAAGTCTTCTCCGTGCAGCTTTCCCGCGGCGTCTTCCAGCTCTTCCAGCTCTTCATTCACTCTGCCAGGCATCAGGCCTGGGCAGAGCCGACTGCGCATGTCCGCTTGTAGTGCGGGCATGCTCAGTCGGCTCTGCCCAGGCCCAATGCCTGGCAGAGTGAATGAAGAGCCGGAAGAGCCGGAAGACGCCGCGGGGATGCTGCAAGGAGAAGACTGCACGGAGGATCCAGCCCGACCCTCACTCGTGGACTTGGTAAGTGTAATTTGATCGTAATTGAACGTTGCCTACCCCTGAAACGAGCATTTTCCCCCCATAGACTATAATAGGGTTCAATATTCGATTCAAGTAGTCGAATATTGAGGGGCTACTGGAAACGAATATCGAACCTCGGACATTTTACTATTCGCTCATCTCTATTTTTGACAGCTACCCTACTCCATGAGACTACACTATTCTACATGTAAAGTAAATTTTTATATATGAAATGTTCGATTTTTCCAACTTGACCTGAGAATTGTTCTGTAACATGAACATGTTAAATTAAATCTAAAAAAAAATCAAAGCAAACAGTAACAAAAGCTATGTAAAACAAGATTATTTTTGGCTTCAAGAATTTCTTTTAAAATGCATCTAAAAAAAAAAATAGAATAAATAGAATTCACCTATATTTAATAGATTTAAAGTGTTCTTTTTATACAACCACAAACTACATGCTGAGGCTTAAAAAGACTTGTGTTTCTTGTTGAGTTCTGACCTCAGCAGAGTAGGATAGTAATAGGTTATTGACTTGCTAGGTCCTGAACAGTCAGAGGGGACATCACTCGAAGCCACAGCAATGCACTGGAGGTTTGTTTTATTGATCCGTCTGTTTTACCCATCATCTCCAGGCATTTGAACAAGCCTACAGATGCTTGGCAATCCAAATATTTCATTTTGTATTGGGGTACATTGAAACTAGGAAAGACAAATCGAATTTGAGCCCAAAGGAAAAAAAGCATATTACTAACAATATTATTTATCCTGGCAGTTGTGCTGTATTATGTAGCAGAGGTTCTGAATAAAAACATGGTATTCACTTATCTTAATGATAAGATTCTTAGCATGTATTGTTTGTGTAAATAGCAATTTATAGCCTCTCTAGTATGATGGAGCAATTTATTATAACACATACTAGTAGTGTTGTGTCTACCATATCTGGTGACATTTTCAATTATGTAGAATTTAATCATGGCTTCCTGACTCATCAGAACTAGAGATGAGCGAACAGTGAAATATTCAAGATTCAATATTCTTTTCGAGTAGATCCTCAATATTCGATTACTCAATTGAATATCGAATCCCATTATACTCTATGGGAAAAAATGCTCGTTTCAGGGGAAACCACTATTCGACTAAAGGAGAGTCACCAAGTCCACGAATAGCAGGAGGAGAGTGTTTAGGAGGAGCACTGTGCAGTTAAAGCGCATGGACCCCATTATAGTCTATGGGGTCCGTGCGCTTTAACTCCACAGCGCTTGCAGTTGCGCTGATAAAAAGTCAGGTCCCTCGTAACCGCAAGCTGCCAGCTCGTCTGTGAGGAGGCAGAGTCTAAAATCGGACCACAATGGAGACTGCTGTGGTCCGGTCTTAGACTCCGCCTCCTCATAGACGAGCCTCCTGCAGAACCAGCATTGATTGGCCGAATGCTGTACACTTTTGGCAATCAACACTGGTCAATTAATTCTTATGAGAAAAAGTCAGCTCCCTCGTAACAGCAAGCTGCCAGCTCTCCTGACTAGCAAAGACAAGCCTGCGGCAAATCAACGCTGGTTCTTAAGCAGACTCAATCTTGCTAGTTAGGAGAGCTGGCAGCTTGCTGTTACGAGGGAGCTTACTTTTTCTCATAGGAATTGAATTGACCAGCATTGATTGGCCAGTGTACAGCATTCGGCCAATCAGCACTGGTTCTGCCGGAGGCTCGTCTGTGAGGAGACAGAGTCTAAAATCAGACCACAATGGAGACTGCTGTGGTCCGAGCAAGGATGAGCTTGCTGCAGAACCAGCATTGATTTGCCGAATGCTATACAATGTATAGCATTCGGCCAATCAATGCTGGTTCTGAATCAAATATTTACTGCGAATAGCTAGTAGTATTTGATTGAGTACGAATATTTCGAATAGCGTAATATTCCATCGAATACCTACTCGATCGAATACTACTTGCTCATCTCTAATTAGAACACATTGGCAAGTACTATAGACTCGAAGATTCTTCTAAAGTTTTTAACTATTAATCTCCCAGTAGTTTTGACAACTTTTGTCTTAAGATGTTTTGTCACTTTTAAATGTACATTATTTTATTTAATTCTACTAATTTAGGATGTCTTTTACAGTTGGGTTTTGTAGACCTACACAAAATGGCTGATGGGAGAAAATAGACCTGGCTGGTTGAATTTTGTTTCCAATACATTTTTTCACCTGTAGCGAGTTATGCAACAGATATTTGTATGATCATGCAGACTTAATGTATGGGCTATACCATTCAACTGTGCAGTTACACACTTGTAAATGTCCAGGGCATTGGGAAGGTATCAATAAATAAGTAATGAAAAAGGGAATGCTCATTTAACTGGCTTGTTCAGTCAAGCTAATTATATAAGATAGGGGATAACTTGTAGATCACTGGGGGTCTGACCTCTCAGACCCCACTGATCAAACGAATGGGAAATTGAATGGATCAGTGATCTGATAATGGATATACAGCGCTATTGATTTCAATGAGAGTGCCAGAGAGAGCTGAAAAACAGCACATAGCTATCTCCAATGCTCACATACTGCTCCATTCAGAATGTAGGTGTAACATCTCTGCCTGTTCGGGCCTCTGCTCGCATGCTGCGGCGCAGGAGGCGTGTGCAGTTTGATAATCTGCTTAAAGTTTTTAGTTGCACTGTGTGAACACGGCTCTAGTCCTTAATTGGATTTGCACCACACCCGTCTTCTGCCAAGGTTGCCTCTGTTCATTTAGTGTTTGATTTTGTCTTGCCTGTGATTGACAGCCTGCCTTCCTATCAGGTTCAGGGCGGGTTCTTCCTCCCCTATTTAGTCTTGGCTCACAGTCACACTGGTGCCGGTTATTGCCCTTGCTTTCTGGTATCTCTTGCTGTTATTTACTTGTATGCTAATCCTTGACCTCTGGCTTTCCTACTGACTATTCTCTTGACTCCGATTTGGCACTGCATCGCTCTCTTGTTACCGAACCCTGGCTACCTGACCTCCCTTTGTTGTTGTACGTCTTGTCTGCGTTTTGTGTTTCACGTATTCAGGGAGGGATTGTCTTCGTGGTTGTCCCCTATTACCTAGGATAGGGTCTGGCAATAGGAAGGGCAAGCGGGGGGCTTCAGTTTAGGGCTCACTGTCCCTTGTGCCCCTCCCTCCAGGGTTCACCAGCAGCTTCTGGGGAATTATCATCTGGCTATTCCCTAACAGAATAACCGGCCCAAAACCTACATCCATTGCTTCCCTACAGATAGCATGGATCCTATTCAGTGCTTTGCAGCCAAGTTGAAGGGATTGACAGGCCTGGTAGCTGAGCTTGCTAAACAGGTTCAGACCCTAACTGAGGCTGCTGCACCATCCCCAGCTGTTTTGGCACCTTATAAGGTCAAGATGCTACTCCCAGACCGTTTCTCAGGGGACCGTGCAAAATTTGAAACTTTCAGGGAGTCTTGTCGCCTGTACTTCCGTGTGAATCCACATGCTACTCAGGCCCAAATGGTGGGAGTGGTTATATCTCTTTTACAGGGGGACCCACAAGCTTAGGCCCTTAAACTCCCTGCTGAGGCTGAGGAGTGGGTTGATCTGGAAAAAATTTTTAAGTCCCTGGGCTCTATCTATGCTGAGCCAGACCACATTGCGCTTGCGGAATCGCAACTCCTCACCATGCGGCAGGGAAAACGCTCTGCAGAGGAGTATTGCTCTGAGTTCCGTAAGTACAGTGTAACCGCAGGTTGGTGTGAGTCCACGCTAAAGGCTCACTTTAAACAAGGGCTATGTGATCGTGTTAAGGAGCTCTGGGTTGGCCACCCAGATCCCCCGACTCTTGAGAAGGCCATGACTTTGGCGGTCCGTATTGACCGCAAGATCCGAGAAAATTTAAAAGAGACAGTAGGGTCTGTTGCCTCCAAGTTTTCTGTCTCTTCCTCTCTCTCCTCTGAAAAACCTACCTTTCCTCCCATCACTTCTGGTGAGGAACCCATGCAACTGGGGGCTATGGACGCCAAGACACGACATGAGCATCGTCTCAGGAATAACCTGTGCCTGTACTGTGGTTCCTCTGGTCATGTCATCCGAGACTGCTCTATTAGACCATGGTCACCAGTGAAAAAACTTCAGTGCCTGAGTGGTAATCAGAAGAACCACTCAGGCAACCAGGTATTTGGTGGGAATAACTATAAGATGATGTTATCTGTGTCTCTGTTCTCTGGGGACAGATCTGTTTCTGGCAAGGCCCTAGTTGACTCTGGGTCTGCAGCAAATTTTATTAAATATTCAATTGTTGAATCTTTGGGCATTGAGCTTTTGCCACTTGACACACCTATGTCTGTTGCTGGAGCGGATTCTACTCCATTGGCCAGGGGTAAAGTCAGTTTTAAAACTCCCTTGATCTCTTTGCAAGTGGGTTCTACACATTCAGAGGTCACAAGCCTTTTTGTTATGGAGAATCTGTCTGCTGATGTTATTTTGGGGTTCCCCTGGCTGAAGCTCCATAACCCTATTTTTGATTGGGGTAAAAAGGAGTTGGTAAAGTGGGGAGATCAGTGCTCATCCCACTGTATTGATTTACATTCTGTAGATTGTGTCACTGTGGAGAAGGTCTCAGCTACTAAAAGTTGGAAACGCCGGATGAATAAAAAATGTTTGCCTGGTTCTGAAGCGTCTGTGGTTCAAGCTGAACTAAAATACAAGGCAGGGACAACTCAGAATTCCTCCAGAACTGGTTTGTCTGGTGAGGGTCCGGTGGCCCCTCATAAAAGGGGGGGTACTGTAACATCTCTGCCTGTTCGGGCCTCTGCTCGCATGCTGCGGCGCAGGAGGCGTGTGCAGTTTGAGAATCTGCTTAAAGTTTTTAGTTGCACTGTGTGAACACGGCTCTAGTCCTTAATTGGATTTGCACCACACCTGTCTTCTGCCAAGGTTGCCTCTGTTCATTTAGTGTTTGATTTTGTCTTGCCTGTGATTGACAGCCTGCCTTCCTATCAGGTTCAGGGCGGGTTCTTCCTCCCCTATTTAGTCTTGGCTCACAGTCACACTGGTGCCGGTTATTGCCCTTGCTTTCTGGTATCTCTTGCTGTTATTTACTTGTATGCTAATCCTTGACCTCTGGCTTTCCTACTGACTATTCTCTTGACTCCGATTTGGCACTGCATCGCTCTCTTGTTACCGAACCCTGGCTACCTGACCTCCCTTTGTTGTTGTACGTCTTGTCTGCGTTTTGTGTTTCACGTATTCAGGGAGGGATTGTCTTCGTGGTTGTCACCTATTACCTAGGATAGGGTCTGGCAATAGGAAGGGCAAGCGGGGGGCTTCAGTTTAGGGCTCACTGTCCCTTGTGCCCCTCCCTCCAGGGTTCACCAGCAGCTTCTGGGGAATTATCATCTGGCTATTCCCTAACAGTAGGGTGGTTGAAACCTACCCATTTTCATTATCACTGAATGGAGTGAGTAAAATATAAATCAGCACTATGACTCCACTAATTCTGAGTACAAAGGGTCTTAAAGATGTGTAAAGGCTTACCTTAGCTCAAATTTGGTTAATTTGGTTGAAGACAACATCAAAACCCCAATACAACCACTTTGTTGCAACACACACATATCTCATATCTCATGTAAAAGTATCACATTGAGGTAAGAGAAAATGTGATGAATGGAATATCTGAATATCATAAATTACATATATATATATATATATATATATATATATATATATATATATATATATATATAGATATACTGTATATTGTGGGGAAGGTAGCTAGGTAGCAGCAATGCTGCGGACCCAACCAGTCAGAGACATGGACAGAAAATTGTGCAAAAGAAAAAGTAGACAGCACCGCGCCGTATAGTGTAGTAAGTACATACAGTGAGTGGCAATCCTATTAATTAGTTGTTCTTACCTGGGCAGGTTGTGAGGGATCACAACCACCATAGAAGTGTTGGAACCGTTTGTTAGGGGTTCCTCCCTGAGGGTAGTGTGAGCTGCAACGTCCAATCACCAATGGTGTAGAGACATAATACCAAGGACTATCAACAAGGACTGCGCTTTACCCATATAACTTTCGATTAACTGCATACAAGTTTATTAAGGTTCACACACAACGCATTTTGGGTCACGTGACCCTTTATCAAGTGTATATGTGTGTGTGTTTTTGTGTTGTTTACACTGTAAAATGATTTATTTGTTCATACAAGGCATTAGTAATTTTTTTTAGGTTTACGTCTAGATGTAAAGCTGACCTAACCAAATGTGCTGTAAAAATAAGCCTCTTTGAAATAGGTATCCACTTGATATTTTATTAATTGATGTCTCCCTGAGATTTCCTTTGACTTCACAGGTCAGGTGACGTCACGTTCTTTGGTCACAAGACCTATTTAAAACCCCTTAAAATAAATGGTTTGAGCTGCGGTATCAAATATACAAATATACAGTGCTGTCCTTGGTTTTGTGTGAAGAGGCAGCAATGTTCAAACAGATGATAGATGGGGGTCCCGGGTGTGAGACCCATTCCAATCTTCAATTCATGACTTATTCTTAGGATAGATAATCAAATAATAAGCCTGGGAAACTACTTTGACTTTCTATAAAATCCATTTTTTTTAATTAAGCTTAACCCAAGGATACCAACAGTGTGTCTATTTTATAGCCTTCAGATGAGTATGAGTAATGGCATACATGGACTAAGAAATATTTTAGAATAAGTTCAGTTTGCTTTTAACATTGTCCAGGTTGTTCATGTAATGGTTCATTGAGGTAAACAGCCTACAAATTCACTAAACAACTTATAATTTAACTAAAATATAAACTCTTCAGAAATTTGTCAAAGAGCTAAAAATAGGCCAGAAAACCAAGGAATGTTTTTGTGTTTTTCACAGTTCCTTTTACAAAATACAAAATAACAGTAAAATGACTTGCTCCCCTTTTTTGCTTTTGTAGGTATAGTTCATTTCCTGTTTGGAATATATTATCACCAAATCAAAATGACTTTAGAAATTGCTATAGTAATAATTATATTTCACAAGCACATATTAAACCAATAGTTGTCAATTAAATGAAAAATCACCCATTGCAAAATGATAAAATTGATTTGGCTGTGAAAGGTCAAACACACCATGTCACTAAGTAGTTAAGCGTCCCCATACGATATCTGACATGAACCAATTAGGTGTTAGATAAGTGTTAAGCAATTTCCTTAGCTCATTACATCCAACACAAGAAATCAAGCAAATCAGAAAGTGGTAGATGATATACTAATATTCAGGCACAGATATAAATGTATTACTTCTTCAGGCCATACTTGACTTGTCTGCCCTCTCCTCATTCCTTCTCACTGCTCTGAATCTCATAGATCAAATGAATGGGAACAAATTGTATTTGACAACAATAATTCAAGCATACCACTATACATTTGACACCGTTGGAGACAGGGCTACAGGGCTTTCCAAATATCTGGATATGTAATTAGTACAAAGTAGATGGAGGGTCAGTATATATATATATATATATATATATATATATATATATATATATATATATATATTGTGGTGAAAAGACAGCTGTAGATGATAGACCTCAAGTACAAGGAGGAGCTTGATTAAAAACAATAGTAAAACTTCACTGATAGAAAAAAAGTTACTCGCCTCTAAACATGTATAGATGATAGTGGATTGCAATGCATTGCCGAACATACAACGTGCGTTGAGGAAATGACATTTTATTTCCCTTAGCTACAAACTGGAAAGCTAAATTCCTCCAGTATAAGACCATGGGGTCAACAAAGCAGGACCAAAAATTGTCTCATCAACCATTGTTAGGCTAAGACTCCACATGGCGGAAACACGGCAAAAAAACACTGCATTTTACAGTACCTGCAAAGTGAACAAGATTATGGCTAATCACATCTGCATAATGAGGGAAAAAAATATTGCGGAAAAGCTGCGTTTTTCAAAAATGCATGCATCTTTGAAAATAATTTTTGATTTGATGATAATTTTATAAGCAAAAACGCAAGCATTTCTCTATAGATTTATTAAGAGAAGAAAAACTGCAGAGAAAAACACAGTAAAAATGCAATGGGAAAAAAAATTGAATTTTAATTTAAATTCATAACTAGAAATAATGCCGCATGTACAGCTCCTGTGCCCATGGCATTAGAGAGCCATGGTATTAAAGCGCTAAGCGTAAACTAAATGCTTAGCACGTAATAGTACGGCACAGGGTGGGAAGGGGTTAAATTCGATTGAATGACATGTACAGCCATTTCTGCCATCACTGCAAATGGAACCTCATTTTTGCGATTAACCAACTAAGCCTACTCTTCTAATATAGGTATGAAAATGACATAAATGTTTATGGTGGGAAAATCACTTAACAGATTTTTTTCGAACTATAAGATACATCGGACCATAAGATGCACCTAGGTTTTAGAGGAGGAAAATAGGGAAAAAAATTTGAAGCAAAAAAAAATTTGTTAAAATGTTTAATAACCTATGGGACATAGTTAATAACATAGTTTTGCAACAGCTTCAAGGCCACATTAACAGGTCCTTGCAGCTATACGGAGATGCATAGGGTGTGTTTTTTTGCAGGACCAGGTGTACTTTTTAGTTACTCCATTTTGGGGAATGTCTATGTCTGTTTGGCCCTTTTCTGCACTCTTCCTACAAATGTTCTTGTCCCCAGAGGCGAACCATGGCTTTCTGCCGCCTGAAGCGGATGTCAGAAAGCCGCCACCCCCCGGAGGAGGGGGCGGAGCGGAGGGGACGGGTCGAGCGGAGGGGGAGGGTCGAGCTGAGGGGGCGGGGCCGAGCGGAGCGATCATCTTTAGCAGGCAGAGAGCAGGCAGGGAGAGGACCTGCTCTCTGCCTGAGCGTGAGGGGCGGCCGCTGGAGCAGCGCTGCTCCAGCGGCCTCCCCAATCCACCGCTCAGTGACGGTGACCCTAAGCCAGTCCAGGACAGATTGTCCTGGACTGGCTTAGGTCAGTAAAAATACCACCCTCCCCTTGGCCCTAGCATAGCGCCGCCTGAAGCGGTCGCTTCAGGTCGCCTCATGGGAGGTGCGGCACTGCTTGTCCCCTCAAATCCACTTTCCATTCGGCTGCCTGGTAAATGCACTTCACTTCTTGTTTTTCATCAGCCTCTCCTATTTAACAATCTCTTCACTACCCATTGCCAAACCAATAGAGTTTAAAATGCTGACGGTGACAACCAATACAAGTTTATCCTCAACCTGTTCTTTCCATACATTTCTGATCTCCTCCCAATCTCCTGCTATAGCCACACACACAACCTTCTTCTTAACTCTACTCTTATCTGCTCACAACCTCCTCCAAGATTTCCTGTGTATCCACTATACTCTTAAATTAATTACCACGATACTCAAGACTGTCCAATCACAACCTTCAAGAGCAAACTGAAAACCCTGCAGCGTCCAATAACCCTGCGGCCACTACACCATCATCTGAACAGCTTGTACCTTCCCTTCCTGTCTCTGTCCTTCTTCCCTTGTAAATAATAAGCACTCGTAGGCAGAGACCTCTCTCCAATTGTGGCAGTTGGACACTAAGTTAGTTTTTTCTACTAGTTTTTGCATTATGTATGTAAGTCTGTTTCATATGTACAGCATAATGGAATTAATTCTGCTCTAAAATTAAATAATACCAGTATAAAAAACATCTTGTAAATCACTCTTTGCAGCAGGGAGAAGCAATCCTGTAGGTGAGATGCCTCAGATATATCATGTACCAGCTTATGTTTGGGAATTTAGTGAGTACAGATGATGATAACTAATATTGTTAGTCATATATCATAGGCATCCTAATATGATGCTGGTTCATTGACAAAATCCATTTAAGATAAGCGAATATGTAGTCAACATCATCCATTATCATCATTTCTTCCTTATACAACCAAAGGGGTTTTATAAGACAACAAGAAGTGTATGAACAAAAACTGGTTAAAATAATATACCGCAACTTTCAGCGTACAAAGGCAGGAGACACATGGCTTGTCTAAAATTTGTTAGCATATAGTAAAATTATGATCATGTATTGTGACCTTAGGACTGTGTTTTTTTACCTTTACGTTAATTACACAAAAACATAAATTAACTTTAGAACATAAAAATGGCAACTTTATTTATGAATTTCTTACACTTCTTTACCCCAAGCCAAACAACTAAATTGCTACTTAGCATAAATTATTTATTGGCTTAGACTCAATATCTTCTAATATCAGCCCCTGGAGGTATAGGGGATATAAAATATTTATGTGACAGAGTTGGTACTGCCACACAGCAATTTTCCTACTAGAAGCTCACGCTTCTGCTAAATATAAACAATGTATCTCTTGACCATAATTCTCTAAAACAAGATTATTGGAAAGCTGATTTATTCTCTTCTTACTAGTGGTATTTACTAATCTATATACTGTACATATATATATTATAGTAACTTCATGTAGGTTTCCAAACAATTTCATAATCAAGGAGTAAGGAAGCGTCACTAGTTCTTCTTTGAACCCTGTTTGTGACTTTCCAAACAGCCTGGACACAAGTAAAATAACATGTCTACATCAAGACGAGCAGTAGCAGAAAATGCATGCAATGCTGAAATTAAGGAGCTTTTATGGTTTTTTTTGGCTATTATACTTTGTGAACTGTTGAGATTTGCCTCAGCAACGTCTCAAATGAATACACTGTTGTGCATGCTAAACTTCACATGGAAGATCAAATAACTCAAATACACATGCATAGAACGTTAAAGCTTTGGCCACCAACTAGCCTTAAAGATGTTTTCCTTCTCTCAACATTGCCTGATGTCTCTTCTTCTCTCTTCCTCAACAAGTTGGTGGGTGTTCTTTGACTGTTTGATGAACAGGATACTATGAAGCAGCGCAATAGAAATGTACATTGCGATGAGAGATCATTTATTATTATTACTAGGTATCTAATGCAAATGCAGGTCAAACATGGACAGTAAATGTAGATTACATTACCTGATTGTAAGGAACACTTACTATGGTTCCAGAGAACAAACTTGCAGTAAAGTGTGTTATATTTGTGTTCTCATAGAGAAGACACCGTCCAAGCCTTTATCAGCAAACTGCTATTAGCTGACCTGATTGCATGAATGGCAGAGCTATAGATATACAAGAGAACAAGATAACAAGAGAAGTCAGAAACCCCTAGAAAGCAGAAAGTCATCCCTCTGACCTGTGTTATCAGATATAGGCTGAGTGTCTTGAAAACAATGTGTAAACAATGGGAGGAATAATTTCACTTAGCAGGCAAGTGAAGCAACATTTCTAATGCAATATATTTAGGAAAATAATTGAATTTATATAAGCTAGCAGCACAAATAGGATCCTTGGACAAAACACTAACTGTTATGCAATGCATGATAATACAATAATTTTCATCTAAAACGTCATTTGAGTTGGTTTCTTGGCATTCCATGTTAGATTCTACTGGGAGATTGATGGATGCTAGAAAGAAAGACTGTAAGTCAGATGTATGGTTGGTGCTAATGGATAAACTGCACATTTTATGACTATACATGCATGCAGCAACTTCAATATAAATGTGCTGTTGCTTGGCAACAAATGTGCTGTTGCTTGTGTACACTCTGTCCCACTAAAAAGGCTAACTTTAAGGGCCACAGGTCTAACTTCGACCCCCAATACGTGTAGGGCGCAGAGGGATCGGAGAGGACAGGGCTGTGGTTGGCCAGGTACTCATGCAACATGCACCTATACCTTTACCTCTTGATTACACTAGGCCCCTCAGTGGTGGTAGTTTGGCGAGGGGGTGCCATTAACATTTCCCACACCTTGGAGAGTTTTCCCCTGGTGGGTGTGGACTGGATGGCAGTTGTTAGCCTCTTGGAGGAACTCTCCTCTCTGCTGCCAGCGAGGGTTGATGCAAACATTTCCATCATATTCTGCACCAGTTGCTTGTGACAATACATTTATGCATTGTCCTCCCCTCTACTGGAATGAAAGATGAGATGTTATTTTTATACCAGGGGTCGAGGATTGCAAAAATTCAGTATTGGTTGCTCTCTATGCATTTATCACTTGAAAAGCAGCCCAACATGAAGTCAGCCATGTGTGCCAGAGTGTTACTTGGCATGATTTCGCTGCCCCCACTGGAAGGGTCATTCTCAATTTCCTCCTTCCCTTCGCCCCATCCACGCTGAAGCAATGGGACGCACTGCACTTCCCCTCTAGCCTCGTGTGTGAGAGTTACATCATTTGCCACTTCATCCTCCTCCTCTTCCTCCATCATTCAACACTGAGAAGCTGACCGGAGCGTGCTCCGAGTATCTAGCCGTGATGGGTCTGCTTATCCCGGACTCCTCAGTGTGCAATGCGTTATCCCTAATTGCAATGAAGGAGGTGGTGTTGGCATTATTTCCTGGGATGTCATTGTGGATTTGTGACTCTCATTAGTCGAAAAGTGGTTTCCCCTGAAATGAGCATTTTTTCCCCATAAACTATAATGAGATTCGATATTCGGTCGAATAGTGGAATGTTGAGGTTCTACTTGAAACGCGAATATTTCACTACTCGCTCATCTCTACTCCCCAACATCTAAATCCCAAAACTTTTTTTTTTATTTTTCTGCTCTCAGAGCCATGTGAGGGCTTAATGTTTTTGGGACTAATTGTTCTTCATAATGCTACCATCTATTGCTTTGTACAATGTACTGGGAAGCTGGAAAAAAATTCAGAACGAGGTGGATTTGAAGAAATAGTGTAGTTGTGTGACTTTGTTATGGGTTTTGTTTTACGGAGTTCACTCTTCAGCCAAAATGACATGTCACCTGTATTCTATGTTTTGGTATGATTCCAGGGATGTCACATTTATATACTTTTATTTATACTTTAACCCTTAAGAAAAATCTAAAACTTTGCAAAATATTTGTTTTTCTAAAAGTCACTATTATTGTAACACCCCTAAATTTTCTATATATCTGTGTAAGGGGATGCATAGGGCATATTTTTATCCAGGGCATATTTTTAGTTATACTATTTTGGGGAATGTCTATTGCTTTTATAACTTTTTTTCGACAAATTTTTGAAACAGCGAAATAAAATGACGGTTTGGCACATTTGATCTTTTTTTTTTTTCCTGTTACAGCGTTTATGGTACAGGAAAATTATTATTCTAAATTTGTAGACTGGGTGATTTTAGACACAGGGATCCCTAATGTGTACGTGTTTTACTGTAATATTTTAATTTTATATGTATTCTAGGGAAAGGGGGGTGATTTGAACTTTTAGTTTTTTATAGCCCTCCCCATTGCCATAATGCAATGAAAAGCCTGTCAGAACAGGTCAGGTTCCTTGATCTCACTATGCAAGAGCCATTCTGCAATGGCAAAGGTACAGTGAGGAACAACCCCCAAAAACATTTTTTTTATTATTTAGGGGTTTTTTGGTCTACAATGTCCGTAATCACAGTGAACTTAAAACCTGGCATCCGCTGTACTTTTATGACGGATGTCAGGAAGGGGTTAAAGACGAAAAAAACCCTCACACAACGGGTATTACCACATCCGTAGCAGTCCCTACATGATACTCCATAAATATTAAAATTCAGATACCAGAATTGATGTTTTCTATTCATCTCATCTCTCAAAAACAAAAAGTAATAAAAACTGATCAAAAAATTTCCTGTTCCTACAAAATACAAGTTTTTTTTTAAGTTAGTTTGAAATAAAATGTTAAAAGATATGAAAACATGAATATAGAGAAGGATAAAATATTACTGGTTTGAGCTAGAATGAGGGTTTAATGTGACTGTTAGGGGTAAATCAATCCCTTTAAATAAGCACCTGGTCTGGGGATGACCATTGTGTGAACTGTTAAATATGATATTTAGAGTTATATGAACCAGCAGGATCGACACAAACTGTAAAGGGGTTTTAATCTTTAATATCTTTCCAGATACTTAAAAGTTACTCAATAATTGAGCTATTTTGAAGGAGGTATAAAATAAACTACCGACCTGTGGATTGTAGGCATTATTTATAAACTGGAACATATTTTTTATGTACAGTGTTTAATTTCTTGAATATTCTTTCTATAAAAGTTATTAAAATGGAGTAATTTGTTTAGACTGTGAATGTGCACTTAATGTCAGTTGCCATTGATCATATAAGTCAGAAGAAGCTCTTCCAATTGTGATGTTACTGTCACAGTATGCCACCTGCTCCTGCAGTACTGATATGCTCAATCTGCTCGTGGTGCAGGAAGGGTGAGTCTAATCTATAAAGAATTCTCTCTGATGTTTTATTGAACTTGGAGGAGAAGCTATGTGCCAGTATGGCATACATTCCAGGTTTCTGTGTGCTATTTTTATTCAAGTGCAGTTTGTCAAGCCATATGTTGTTCACTGATCGTTTATACTGGAAATTCGGATTTCCATTTTTGATATTGAAACTGCTGGTATATTTTAATGTATCCATAACTTATATGTGATATAGTGATTTTATGTATACCTGTATAATGTTCCCCATCTTGTTTACTAACAAAACTAAGCTTGTTTTTTACCTTAATCCTTATCCCCTATGAATATCCCTTGTCAGTCACTGTGCTGATTCAGCATTCTACGTAATAGATTTATGTCAATGCCTAAGGCTTGATATTTATGACAGATCTAATGGCTGTTAAAAACAGACCTAAACAACATGTGAATAGACACATTAAAATCAATGTCTTGTCAAAATGGCAGCATCACTATTTTTTCTATGAATAAGACTTAAGGCAAAGACCCCACATTGCAGAAATTCAGCTTTTGTTGGTGCAGATTTTTCTGCGTTTTTTAGAGCCAAAGCCAAGAATGGCTACAAAGGCAATGGAAGATCCTACTAATATTGTAAATGTGAAAGTTTGTGTGTTTGTATGTTTGTTACTCAATCACACAAAAACGGCTGAACAGACTTGAATGAAATTTGGCACATAGATAGATTGTAACCTCAATTAACACATAGGCTACTTTATCCTGGTAAATGACATGGCTTCTTGACTGTTATGAATTTATGTTCATATACTATATTACACTGCTCTTATCTCAGCTTCTGAGAAAGCCAGGTCTGTTATCTCTCTGTGTAAACACTCAGCTAACTCTCAGTGGTGTGTGTTCACATATTTGCATATTATCTGATCTGCTTCAGGCACTGCTGCCAGACTGACATGGGCAGTTTGCCAATTTTCAACATGGCTGGAAAAAGAAAATCTAATTTGTGGCAAACAACGACAGCTATGAAGGTAGCCAGAAGTCACAGAGTTCTCCTCAAGTGGAGCTGAGGGGGATCATCGATGCCAACAACACATGCATTATATGGTGTCCGAGCGAGCTGCTGAGATACCGGAATAATCACAGACACAGCTCGAGGAATGAGTTCACCGGCAGGCCAGCTTGACAGCTGCCAAAACGCTGCAGCAGGTGGATCATCAACCCCAACAACATGCTCATTATATGACCTTCCATATAATGTTTGTAAATGTTTTGAATTTTATTGTCAAACTTTTTATTCCCAGGAGGGGACTAGACTGAGTGATCTTCTTGTGTCTCATATAGTACAATGAAGTACACTAACAGGTTAAACATGATTAGAATGATGTAGTACAGGAAGGTATTCTGCACTAATCTTCTACTTGCCTTGGCATTCTACTATTGTATAGTGCAGGAAGGGGTTAAAATGTGTGGTACATGTAGCTTGTCATAATCAAAACTCACAAGTGACTTTGTTCAGCAGAAACAAGTCCGATTCTTTTTGCATGCTCTCACGGCATTGGCTAGATACTTTCTGAAAAAATGCCGCTAAAATTGAATTTTATTTAAAAATGCTAAAACCCCCATTGCAACTTTTACAGCAAATATGTCTGTTATTTTAATTCCCCAATACTGACAAATTGAACTATAAGGCCGGGGCAAAATCTGCAGTGTTTTACAGTACCTGGAAAGTGGATGGGATTCTGGATAATCCCATCTACACATTGCAGAAAAATGCACACAATGCACATGCTGCTATTTTAAACACCATTGCAGAACCCGCCCTTATATGTGTGTTTGTTATGCAGAAATATTAGTGGAGAGGATTATTTTCATAATTAAAAAATGAAGAATAACAGTATGCTGTAATATGATGTAGTACATGCAAATAGAGAGAAAATCTAGTACAGCGCCATATATGCAAATTTATTTGGTAATGGCTTTGAGTGATTGAAAGCTAATATACCTTTTTGCATTTTATTAGCTTTTCAGGCAGACATCTGTGTTAGAGCCTTAGAAACAAATTCACCTCCATCATAGACCAAACAAGTCCTTTTCTTTTTTTTTTTACATAGCACTATATCCATTTACTCAACATGGTTTATGTATCGAATGAGTTTTAACCACAATGTAGATATCAGTTGCCCAAACTGAGTAAGTCAGATGTAAATGACTTACAGCCCTGATAAGAACACAGTGAGCCTCAGTATCTGAACACTTTTCTTATTCTTTCTGGATAAAGGCTCTCAGTTACCTTAAATTAACCAACTACCTATCAAGCCAAATACAGATAGCAGACAAATACGATATATTCTTTTCCAACATCTCCATCAACTCTGGGTCAGCTCCTACTATTGTTAGAAAAATAACATTAGAGGAACATTTGTAGAGGGACTATGATTGTCTTGATAAGAAGGATACTGAGACTAGTAATCAGTGAAATTGGAGGCATCATATTTCTTGTTTGAAAAGACGAGAGGATAGATACAAAGAAAAAGTCCATCTCAATTTGTCCTGGTATTTCCTGTTCAGATGCAACAAGCCAGTATCACTTACCATTTTACACTTAGTATACTTTTCATGAAAGAATGATATTAACATTAAAAGGAGGGGAAAAGTAAAAGTTGCCAAGTCCTGAAATCATTGACATCTAAGAAAGTGAAAAGTAAACAGTATAAGAAGAATTTTCTCAAAGAAAAATACACTGAAAGACTGGACAGGAAAGTTCTATAACTTTATCTCTTATGTGTACGGTATTTTATAATTATTTAGTCCCAATGTTACATATTGAAATGGCGTTAATATTAATTCAGGGTATTGTTTCCAAAGCTTACGGCGGCAAACAATGGATTAAAAGTCAATGTGTATTTATACGGCAGAAATATAAGGCTGATCCTTGAAATTGTGCCACAGATACAACAAGGGTTTGTAATTCAGATTATCCCCAATGAGAAGAATATATTATCTGAGAAAAATGTATTTAAATATTTATATATTATACAGAGGCTAAGACCCCACATTGCGGAAATGTAGTGATTTCGGGTGCTGCAGAGATGTAGTGGAAAAAAATATTTTTTTTCACATAGTAGCAAAGTGAATGAAATTTCATTGTTCTCATACACACATTGGGTAAAAACTGCATTTTCCAAAAATGTCCATTTTAGAAAAATGAATTTTTATTTTTGCTGCAGTATCACCATCTTTTCCCGATAGATTTAATAGGGACAGGAAAACAAAAAGAAAAGAAAAGCAAAATCTTAATGAAAAGCACTTTTTCAAGGCATTTTTTCTGTAGCACTTTTTAGCTGTGTTTTCCTAAGTGGAAAAACTGTGATAGCTGCACATTGCGGTTCTTCTCCCAGCGCTATAAAGAGTTTTCCTCTGCAAACTTTCTGTTACAATTATACCTATGGGGAAACCGCCAGCATTTCTGTAGGTATAATTGTCATGCTGCAATTTCCAAAACCGTGGAAATCGTGGCATGTCCACATGGCGGTTTTTACTGCAAAGTGGGTATAAGATTCGCTAGAATCCCATCCACTTTGCCTTTACTGTAAAATGTGGTGTTTCCATCCCGTGGGGCCCCGGCCTTAAAATTATATTATCCCCCTTTTCAGATACATAAAACCCAGTGCACCCGATGAAACAGTCATAAATTTAGGCACAATCTTAAAATAAATAATGTGTAAAAAAAAAAAGCATAAAAAAGAAGCATAAAATAAGGTAAAGTGTTTATGCAAACAGCTTAGTAAATTCCCCTCACTGACTTTCAAAGAAGTTAATTCCTGGGCCTTATAAGTGACATTAATGACAGACCATATATTTCCCACAGTGGTATCAAAAATGTGACGCAAAATGTTTTATTTTAAAAAAATATTTCAGGGCTTATCAATTGAAGACCTATCCTTAGGATGGTCCAAAAAAGAATCAGGAGCAGGATTCCCTAATTCATCCTTCAGTTATTCAGTAAAAGAGTCCACTTTATTTCAAGCAATGCATAAAACAACAAGCATAGGGAGGGAGGCATGCAAATAGCATCAGGCGTCATCTTTAGGATAGTCCCAAAAAGAAATAGTGGTGTTCACTACACACTGTATATATCCAATGTAGCTAAAGCTATTCGGACAGACTAGCAATTGAAGAGTATCAGAGGATAGATTGTTGGGTGAGCATTGCGACTCTTTACAGAAAACAAAGCACATGGCTATACAATGGGGCAGATTTATTAAGAGTGGCATTTCATTAAGGCCTCGACCACTGCAGGGCACAGATGATTTATAAAGTTGATTTATTCATAAATAAGGTGCACTGCCATGTAGATGAAAGGAGATCAGAATAGAAGACTTGCATGACTTTTAATAAATATGTTGGGCCAAGAGCAGAGGGATTGATAAATTCCCCCCATTGTAAATATTGGTATTTGAGCTCATCCCCATTCACTTGAAACCTCTGCAGACTTTTTGTAAAAAACGCTGAAGGAAAAACTGTGATGCGCTGTTGCCGAGTTTTTCCCCCAGCGCCCTTTTGCTTTGGGGTGCTACATGGAGCCTTAGCCTCAAAGAAGTTATATTTGTACTTGAATAGCAATTGGACCACTATTAGACCCAGTTTTCTACAGGTCTAAACAGATAGTCTGCTTAAAACCAGAAGGGAAATTTTCCTGTATAACTAGTCAGATTTCCTTTTACTGTCCTAACAATCTCTACAGAGGCTGTATATCCAACCTTAATGAGAATCCAGTAGTGAAAGTTACTTGAAATAGATTCAAGTATGTCTCATGCACATCACCATTGTACAGCTATATAAGAGTTACAAGGAGCCATACCTCTTCCATATTCCTTGCAATATAAGTGGAGCATGACCTATCAGACACATTAATGTGGAGGTATTCTTCCCCAAAAAGCATGCTTCTACAGAGTACTGTTTACAGGCACTATATGGTGGCAAATGGAGTGCTTATAGTTATTTAGTAGTGTAACGCACCATCAAACTGATTCTATCATGTACACGATCCTTTATGTTTGTATTGGTAGGGAGGGGTTATTCTCTAAAACAACGTGATTCCCTTGCTGTACTGTTAAATTGTGGAAATGTTAATTCAAATATTAATAGCTGTATTTATAAGTAAAGAAATTAAATTAAGCAAAATAAATTAAAATTATTACAACAAAACAAATGTGGATATTGCTTAGGACTAGTGGCTAATGCACAATTGTAATGCATCAGCATCTTCATATAAATAACATAAATGAGAAATAAGTCAGCCTTAAAGACGCCTTGAAACAGAGCAGCCAACAAATATATGCATGACAAGCCACAAATAAACACTTATGTAAAAATGAAAGCCTATGATGGAAAGGTTCATAAAAAAGCAGACGACATGCATTTTACAGTGTATTCTACTTACAGAAAGGAGTGTGTTCTAAAAATCAATAGATATGATTTGAATTCTACAACTTCATATTATGTAACAATTTGCAATCATTTGATGGCTAATTTTTTGGACTGTTTCCTGATTCCATTACTCAACCACTCGATCGACCAGTAATTATGAATCATATCTTTAATTAGCTGCTGCTCTTCAGAAACAACCAAAAGCCAAGGGCATAAAGTAATTGGCATAAAAGTTTTCCTAATTAATTTATCTGTCTATGTGAGTAACCAAGACTGGAGCCTAGGGATCATTTATAACTCCAGGAAGGCCAATCCGAAAACTCAGTGTCATAGGAGATTTATATTTGTAAATTATAGAAAGAAAACAAGCCAAAAGAATTACATTATTCTCTGCTTTAACAGTGCAGTCGGTAATAGGCTGTTCAGAGATGAGCAAGAAGATCTTATTGATCCAATTCATTTTCATCATATCCTCCAGTGAGCTTTTGAAATCTCTCTGCCCATTTCCTTCTGACTACAATGTAACAGTAATCAAGCACATTAAGCAATTCATTAAACAATGGGCCTACTGAGCACAGGGAGCAATCCTGCTCACATTAATTAGAAAGCTGCTAACTTTATTATTGTTACATTTGTGCTAGTGGCGGAATGAGAACACTCACATTCTACAATAATCTATACCTAAGAATGCCAGAAATAACTTCAATATTACTGCTTTTAGAAGCCATGATTGCTATGATAGATATACAGATGATAGTGATATAAAATAGTTATATAATAATAATAATAATAATAATAATAATAATAATAATAATAATAATAATAACAACAACATTTTCAGGAGGATTAAATACTGTGTAATTACTTGGTTTAGAGATGGCCAAAATTTCAAATTCAAAAAATGTAGAGAATTAAATTCACAAATGTTTCACTGATTCTAGATGTCTAAGTCTATTTGTAATGAAACTGGAATAAGCAGGACACACATTGATATACTAAATTACTAAATGTACTGCCATAGTGGTTTAAAAGAAACTAGAGATGAGCGAGTAGTATTCGATAGAGTAGGTATTTGACCAAATACTACGGTATTCGAAATACTCGTACTCGGTCAAATACCGTAGTATTCAATCAAATACCTACTCAACTGAATACTACTCGCTCATCTCTAAAAGAAATCTGTCACCAGGAAAATAAACTGAGCAGATTTTACCCCTTTATGATGTAGCCATTTTTAATTTTTTCTTCCATTTTTTATTGATAGAGCCATATCAGGACTCAATTTTTGTGAGACAATATGTACTTTGTAATAGCATTAAATTTTATATTATGTACGATGTGCTGGGAAGATGGAAATAAATTTAGAATGGGGTGGAATAATATGTGTTAGGGTGACTTTCTTATGTTAAAATAACAGAACTGTGTACTTACCTTTCCATCCAGCTGGGAATTAAGTAGAGTCTCCTTTTAGGTCCTCACCATTCAAACATTTTGACCTGAACCTAAGCGAAGCAGCCAATCTGCTGAGCAGTGATGCTCTGGAGCATTGACATTCAGTTATGGATTGTTTATTGCTTGCATGCGGAAAAATGACAACAAAGACCAGAAACCAAAATGGAGGCTGTGTGCTGAATCCCTGATGGAACAAAGAGAGAAGCCTTTATTAAATTCAATTAATGGGAATGGTGGATATTGACATGACCAATATGTTAACAGTCCATTTTAACAGACCGTAAAAAAAAAAAATCATGTCCAATTTTTGCATGTTTTTACGGATCCCTCAACATGCTTGTGGGAGGAATTCATGAAAATAGGTATTCATTTTTCATATCCATTTTATACTATTGTGTGAATCTTAGGGCCCCTTCACACTATTGATACGCTGCCTGATTCTGAACGTTAAAACACGGTCAGAATCAGCGCGTATAAAGCACATCCCATTCATTTCAATGGGAGTTGGCATACAAGCACTCCCCATTGAAATGAATGGCATGCTTTTTAATCTACGAGCGCTCCCATTGAAGTGAATGGGAAGCGCTCACGTGTACAGCTCGGACTGAGCCGAGCGCCGGGCCCCTTGACACGGCGAGCCGTACATGTGTGCGATTCCCATTCACTTCAATGGGAACGCTCGTAGAGTAAAAATCAGCCCATTCATTTCAATGGGAGAGCTCGTATGCCGGCTCCCCATTGAAATGAATGGGATCTGCTTTATATGCGCTGATTCTGACCGTGCTTTAACGTTCATAATCAGGCAGCGTATCAGTAGTGTGAAGGGGCCCTAAGCTAAAACTAGGAAAAACCCTTTTAATTTCGTTGTGTGAACATTGCACTTGTAGAGAAGATAAGAGCTATAGGTAGAGATGGGTGAATCAGTTCGTACCGAGCCAGGTTTAACTGGAATGTTTCAAATTGTTAGGTTTTTTTTTATAACTTAAATAGAAATTCATCTCATGCAAACTACAATGACCGCCGCATACTCCATACTATAATAGGTGGAGACAAAGGGGAGTTGAAAAAAATAAATAAATTCATCCTCATCTTCCATCACATTTCACCTTGACATAACTTCATCTGTGTTGCCTTCATCTGTGTTGCCTTAGATCTGTTGCAGATGACCGTGTTCAGTGTGCTGTCCGTGTATTTCACGGAGAGCACACTGACCCATTCTGTTCTAAGGGCCTGTACACTCAACTGTGAATTTCTCGGTCCTTTATGCTGGCCGATAGTCCGGGCCACAAAATATAGAACTGGTCCTATTCCTGTCTTATTTTGCGGCCCTTGCTTCCGTAGCTTAACCAGCCTCATAGAGCTAGGAATTTAATTAATAGAAATTTAATAGAAGTCCTACTATCAAACTTGTTTGGCCCAAAACAAATCAGGGATCTGAGTCGTCAAACCTGAAACAAATCTTGAGAGGTTTGCCCATCTCTAGTTATAGGCTATATTTTCTCCAGAGTTACATTTTACTAGACCATTATTTATTCATGAACTGCTATTGACTACTTGCATGTAACTACGGAGCTGTTATGTTATTCCCCTGTTGTCAATTTCACTATCCAAGGAAAATCTGTTAGTATGGTAGCAGCACTCCATGATCTACAGAGGACCACTGAGAACTGCAAGAGGCAATGAGCGGATTTATCCTCCCCTTACACTAGAAACCTGGTGTAAACAGTCACATAGCTTAGGTTTGCAACATTTTATATGCCATTGTGCAAAGATTTAGATGATATTTATATCAGTCTTGGCATTTTCCAAAAAGGTCATGTGTATAGTGTGGGTGAAGGTTATTGTCCCTAGCAGATATATTATCATTTATAGAATTTTTCTGGCGTAAATGATGATCTACATCAGCTATGACCTGGCATAGAATTCATTCAAGGTGCATGGGCTGCCTGAGGGATTGTCCAGAAAATGAAGATAATTGATACTGATGACTTTATCCAAAGGATAGTTCATCAATATCTGGTCTAGGTCCACCAATCAGCTTATGTGGCCAGTATATAAGGTGTATGGCTGGAAGAAGTGCTGCTACTATTCAACTGAATGAGAGGTTACAAATTTCTGGCACTACCAGTACACTGTAGTAGTAGTGTTTGGAACTACAGCCCTGCTCCCATTCTCTTGAATAGGAACAGAGCCACTTCTGGTAGCACAGTGCCTAGGAGTCAGACCCAACCAAACTAAAACTGATGAAACTCAATTATTTTCACGCCCTGGACAACCCTTTTACATCATGAATAGGTATGCCTCATCATAAATTAAGCACATTATCTGGTGATACAGGGGAATATCAACACTAGGGTTGAGCCGATCCTGACTTTTCCAATTTCCAATCATTTTTCATTTGAACCCGATCTCGATCCCAATTCTGATCCCAATGCAAGTCAATGGGATTTTTTTTATTAATCGGAGATCGGATTTTAAAAGCAATCCTATTCACTATACAGCATGGAATCTAACAATTGTCCACTTACCTCCAGAGATGGCTGCTCCACTGCTCCACTGCTGTTCGCCTCGCTGCCGCTTCAGCTGCAGTCTTCTTCTCTCTTCGCTGCCCCCCCCCTGCCAGGTTAGAAGATTGTAGGTGGGTTAGGAGAGTGTGGGCGGGAACTGGGAGGGGAGACGTGACGTCTCCCCGCCCTGTACCCGCCCACACTCTCCTAACCTGGCAGGGAGGGGGCCACGAGGCGAAGAAGACTGCAGCTGAAGTGGCAGCGAGGCAAACAGCAGCGGAGCAGCCATCTCTGGAGGTAAGTAGCTATGAGACATGTTAGTTTAGTCTCCCATTAGAATGAATGGAAGCAGCCGGCGTGAAGGGGGTTAAGGCTGTGTGTCGGCTGCTTCCATTCATTCCTATGGAACCACAGCGGAGCCTTCACACTGAGTATACAATATATACTCATTGTGAAGGCATTGTGGGAAATACTACTGATCCCAATACTACCTAAAAAGATCATGTTCGGAATTCTGATCGCAATCGTGAAATTTTCTCGATCGCCGATCGGAATCCGATTTTTTCCAAACACGATCGCTCAACCCTAATCAACACCAGAGAGAAAATGCCAGTCTTGGTAAATCTCTTTCATTGTGTGGTTTAGAGTGTGTTAAATATCTTGTATTTGCCGGTGAGACTTGTGTCCACTGTTAAATATCCGTACCTGGCCTTGAAATTGTGGGATAGACTTGTGTCACGTGTTGTAGGCCTTATCCACGATAGGAAGAAGTCAGCTTGTTATAAATCAGTGTAGAGGTTTATTAATATCTTGAAGGAAAACACAGGAACAGGGAAAATGTCCAAATAACACAAATATCAGTCAATTGTCAATAGCTTACATCTTCAGAGAAGTTAAATCATCTGGATATCTTGTAGTTACAGCTTGGTTCATGCTTGATCATCTGGTCTGGTCATTTGGGATATTCACGACATCTTGTCCAGGATGACAGAGAGGGATGGCAGACAGACCTGCTGTAGATTCCCCATGGATTCCCCTCATGGATGACCCTCATGGATGACGATGACGACCCCGACGTGTGTGTCTGTCACTCATTTATGTTCATGAGAGTGGGTGTTACCTTCCATGTTACAGCTATTTAAGGAGATTTCTACTATGGTTTACTCTAACCGCACCCATGTACCCAAAATACAACAGATATGATGTCAGTAGAGTGTTAACCCCATGTCTGCTAGAGAATATTGTAAATATATAATATTTAACAGAGTGAAGAATGAGTTATTAGGTATTCTGGGTAGTGTCTGATATAGACTTCGACTAACATTGGCTCATTGGTTAAGGATTTTTGATGACTTAAAGCCTATACACAACTGGTATGCTGAACTACTACATAGCTGAGGTCTAGAGTCTTGGACTTAAAAGGGTTTTCTGAGTTTTTTTTTTTTTTTAAATGTCTATTGGTGTTATTAATGGTTTAATAAATGTGCCTATATACTTTTTAGTGTGTTTTGATTACACATTTTTTATTACATTCTAGCCCTCTTTGGCTTCTTCCTGTGACACGGCTTCTTCTCCTCCTGTACTGTGTGCGTGCTCCTGTTCCACTGCCACCTCTACTGCGCATGCGTGGACACACAGTAGAGGTGATACACCGACAGCAACGTGCGCACACTGCTAGAAGAGGGCGTGCCCTACCAGGACAGAAGAAGGACCCGTTTCGTAGGAAGAAGCCATGGAAGGGTAAGTATGAGTGAAGTGCATGGGGGGGAGAAGTAGTGACGATCTGATTCTGGAAATGGGAAATGGATGTTCACCTGATTATCAGAAAATGTCCCTGGGGCGGTCACATGACCACCACACGGATATGGGTAAATATACTTTTTTTTATTATCATCAATGTTATTTAGAAAGTAGGAGGGTATTTAGAGAGGTGTAGGGTTTTTAAAATATACCAGACAACCGCATTAAGGGTCAGTCCCAAGTTCTTGATATTCTGTAAGAAAATGAAATAGTCTTTATCAAGACGCTGAATTTAGGCTTTAATGGGGTAGTCCCAATATAATTGTAACGCTACTGAACAATGAACATTATATAAATACTTACATGTTTATTACTCATCCCAAACGACTTCTAAAATTGCTCTTGCTACTCAGCTACTGTATAAATTTTACTTGCAATTACAAGCAATTTGTCAAAATCCAGATTTTTATTTCTAGGTTTTTAACATTTGTTGATATTGCTATTGCAAAAATTCCACTTTCAACAGAATATAATAAAGCTGTAATGTGTTAGTGACAATATGTCATCACTGTGATTTCCAGCTTAATGAACATGGATTTGTATAGCAACACACTGACAATTACACATGAGATGGTGGTAAGAGCTTCAAATACAGAAACAAGGGCTGATGATGTTTGTTGTACTGTCGAACTATCAATCCAGCATTTCTCCTAAGATAGTGAACAAGGCGGCATTGAATATTTTATTAAATGTGCAATGGGAATTAAGAAAGTGTTTTTATCACATTGCTCACTGTAGAAGTGGATTTGAATTAGATATTAAGCCAATTTAGCTACAGTCTAAACTAATTTTAGCTATTGTCTTGTTGCTAAGAGCAATATTAGAATTTTTTGATCATTGTTATCCTGCAGGTGTCACCAATAAAATACAGGTGGATTGTATTCTGGTGCCTGCAACCTACAGGGTAGAAGACTACAGAGCAAGCACTAGATATTATATGTAAAAATTATAGATCCAAACTGGAGTCTCGAACAATGACATTAGCAGGGATCTTCTATATACTTTTGTTGTCTGTGGCAAAACATGCTCTCACATTGCCAGTGGGGAAAATTTCTATGTCAGAAACTCATTCCACGCAAGTGAATTGGATTTACATAAAACATGGTTCCATGCTGTGGAAAAAATTCCCATGCCCTATATGTTGCAGAGTTCTGCTGTAGGTGGGGCCTTAGTGCCTGTTTTTGCAAGGGGTGATATCCATGGCCAAAATCCACAAGTTTTGCTGCAGAGTTTTGAGGGTTGTCCCACATGTGAAAATATCTTTGGGGATTATTGGTAGCATATAAATGAATAGATATAACATCTATGATGTTAATTGGAGTTAATGGGCTCATTTAATTATTTACTGGTAACGCTAGGTTCACACCTGCGTTCAGGGTCTCCGTACTGTGGTTTCCGTCTTCTGCATGCCAGAAGACGGAAACCACAGACCGGGTCCGGCCGTGAGAGGCGGCGAGCGTTTTATGCTCTCCGCCGCGAAACCGTTTTTTAAAATCCGGACACAGTATACTGCATGTCCGACTCTGTGTCCAGATTATAAAACCCGGTTTCGCGGCGGAGAGCATAAAACACTCACCGCCGCTCAAATGAATGGGTGAGAAAGAATCCTGCAGGTTTCCGTCTCCTGCCTCTGTTTTGTGCAGGAAACGGAAACCTGCAGTACGGAGAGGAGAACGCAGATGTGAACGAGCCCTAAGTTGTTTTCATACCTCCTCCGGCTCCGGTCATACTTTACCAACTATCACAAATTTTCCTGGACTGTCCCTATTTTTAGTGCCCATCCCAGCAAATATTTGTCCCAGGCAGTGTTCTGGAAAACTGTGACTGATATCTTTTTTTTTTTTACTTGGCCACTAGCAGTCAGCTTATTGTGATAGGTAACAGTCAATGGTGTACTCACCTTTCCATGATCTCTGTGCTCCTCAGGACCTCATCCTGGTGGTAATGTTCTGCTCCAGACAGAGGGGCACATTACACCTTGATGCTGAACAATGTCAGGCTATCCTGTCTTGTTATTGTTCAATATTTGGATGTACAGTATTATATGGCAGCAGGACTGAAAAGGATTGAGAATGGTGTGGAAGTGTAATAACTCTGTGGGGGCATATTATTCTGGGTGGAGAATGGGGCACTATGAAGGCAATATACTGTGTCAGGGAGGGGGTACTGTTGACATTATAATCTTTGGGGGTAGTATGAGGGCATTAAACTCAGTGGGAAAACTGTGGGGTATTAAATTGTGGGGCACAGTGTAGGGATCACTGAATGGAGACTGTTTTACGGCACTATGGGGCCACTATAGTAGCTTTCTAATGTGTGGAGGATACTAAAGTTGGCATTATACTGTGTAATAAGCACAGTATATTAGTGGACAAAATAGTACAGCTGCACTTTTTTGTTCACATCTTTTGACCTGTACCCAGGGGGTGTGGTATATCAATAAGGCGTGTGGTATGCAAGTAGTGGCATTTTCTATTAATGCATATCACATGTAGTGTCATTCCTCTCCCAGCTGAATACTGCATATATTTAGAAAGCCCTGCCTACTGCAGACCACACTCCTGAACACCACACCTACTTTCGTTGGGCAGTTCCTTTGACCTCATGATTCTCACTTGCTCTCAGGGTCGGACTGGCCTACTGGGGAACCGGTGAATCCCCCGGTGGGCCCCGACCCCTGACTGTTAATTCCTCATTTACTCACGACAGATGCATTGTTCAGGAGCCTGAACAGGATCCTGAGCAATGCATTTGCCTCAACACACAGGGGCCCCCATTAGCTGATGCAGAAGCTGTACATGGTGCCTTCCCAATATATAGGGAAAGTATATATAGGAGGACACCAGGTAAAGCTTCAGCATTAGCTAATGGCCACTTGTAATCCTCTCACTTATCTGTTGTAGAGATCACTCCTTTCTTCCCTGTCCATGCTGCCTGAACTTCTCCCCTCCCCCTCATAAACTATTGCCTCATCTATCACATCGGAGCGTGTGGGGAAGACAGGGACAATCTGCTCCAATGCTTCACTTCTGACAAAGGTGAATATATTCTTTTGGTAAAATATGTATGTTTAATATGTATATATGTGTGTACATTTGTTTAAAGTATGTGTCTTGTGTATTGTGTTAGTATTGTGTGTTTGTATACAGGTATGTGTGAGTATCTACAGTATGCTATAATAATGTGTATGGGTGAGTGTATGTGTATATGTGAGTATATATAGTATTCATACATTCATAGAAGTATATATATGATATATATGGTATATGAATGTATATAAATGTATATGTGTGAGTATATATGCTATAATGTATATGTGAAAGTATATATAGTATATGTATAAGGCCTAGTTCACATCTGTGTTTGGTAATAAGTTTGGGAAGTCCGCATGGGGACTCCCTTGAATGGATTACCAAAAGAATTAGCAACTGGTGTGCAGTTATAGAACACCGACTCCGTAGACTATAATGGGGTCTGTGTGTTGTCCGCACTAATCATGTGGACAGGAAAGTAGATTGTGAAGTACTTTTCTGTCCGCATGTTCTCTGCAGACACCGCACAGAAAGCACACGGATCCCATTATAGTCTATGGGGTCCGTGTGCTTTCACTGCACACCGTTTGCTAAAGCGTTCGGTAGTCTGTTTAAAGGGGGGGGGGGGGCATGCGGACTCCCTGAACAGATTACCGAACGTAGATGTGAACCAGGCCTGAGTGTGTAGGTATATAGTGTGTGCAGTCCCATCCACACGTTGCAGTAAAGTACACACAGCGGTTCACTGCAATTTCTAAAACTGCTGTGGTTTTGGAAATTGCAGCATGTCACTTATACCTACAAACACACCGGCAGTGTCCCTATAGATATAAAGGAAGCATGAAGTCCTCAGTGGAAACCTCTGTGGAGTTTCTGCAATAAGCGGTGTTGTAAAAACTGATGATTTGCTGCCGGGGTTTTCCTTCATGGGGCTTTTTCCTTAGTGTCCATTCACATGGAGGAAAATGGCAGTGAATTTGGTGCTGAATTTCAGCGCTGAAAAAAAGCCTTCCATTATCTTCAATGGGTTCCTTTTTCTGCTAGCAGAAAAAGGAACCCATTGAAATCAATGGGATGCTTTTTTTCTGCGCTGAAATTCCACACCAAATTCCTCACCGTTTTCCTCCGTGTGAATGCACGTTTACAGTGTAGTACACAGTATATTGAGATGATGAGGATAAGGCCCAACAGCGAAACTCAGCTAAAAACCCTGTGGAAAAAAATAGCGGTGAATCACAATGTATTTTTTTCCACAGTGTATTTCATTGAGCTTTTGATGCATTTTCCCTGTACTTTCTCCTGATTGCGTAGCTGAAAGTAACCGGCCATGTTTTTAGAAGCGCACATATTTTAGAGTTTGCAGCTGTTCCACATCTTATTTTTCCCTGCAACGTGTGGATGAGGTAAATTTGATTCACTTTGTTGATTCTGTAAAACACTTTTTTTTTCTGTAGTAGCCAAAGACGTTGTGTTTCTGCAATGTGGGGTTTCAGGTATTTATCGCCTATACTGAGCATAGGCCATAAAAAAGTTTAATCCTGGACAACCCCTTTAATATATCCCACACAGTTTAACATCCCCTTTCTGCACAGGATGTTACCCCATCACTGCTCCCACACAATATAATGGCCCCGTCACTGTTCCCCATACATTATGGGGGACCAGTGAAGAGGCCACTGTATGATGGGGACCAGTGAAGAGGCCACTGTATGATGGGGAGCAGTGAAGTGGCCATACAAGATTTGGCCCAGACAACCCCTGAAAAGAGGTTGTCTATAAACAGGAGTTATCAATGTACTGGCCACCAGAGAGGTGTAAAAAAAAAAAAAAAGTATACTGACTTGTCCCCAGCACCCCGTTGTCCCCAGCATGTATCTGTTCAGTCTCATGGCGGCAACTCATTTCTGGAAATCCTGTACTTAATTGGTCTCAGCGATCACAGGACTCCCAGCAAGGAGGCACCAGCACGAGACCGAACAGACACTGGCGACGGACAACGGAGATGGGTGAGTATGCTTTTTTATTTGTTTTTTATTTTACACCTCCAGCCTGGCACATGAGTTGCTCCAATTCCTGGACAACCACTTTAAAGGATTTATCCATGTTTCTAATATTGATGGCCTGTCCTTAGGATAGACCATCAATATTACATCTGTGATGATACAACAGCCAGGAGCTCTGCAGATCAGCTCTTCCAGGACAGAGCAGCTACAGGTAATGGTAACATTTCTAGGAGCCGCACTATTCACTTGCCATACAAGGTGTAGCAGTAGGTTTAGGTAGTGCAGTGGTGCCAATGGTATAGTGAGTGAGCAGCATGGCTCCTGACATGTTATTACCTTTAGTCGTTGAGTCTCGTTATTGCTGAACTGCAGGGTCCTGGAGGTGGGGCCTCCAAGAAATTATTCCACTGGTGAGCCCTAGACATCCCAGTCTGACCCTGCTTGCTCTGACATGCACAGTGAGCTGTGAGGTCTTCTATAGACAGGTGTGTGCCTTTCCTAATCAAGTCCAATCAGTTTAATTAAACACAGCTGGATTCCAATGAAGGAGTAGAATCATCTCAAGGAGGATCAGAAGGAAATGGACAGTATGTGAGTTAAATATGACTGTCATAGCAAAGGGTCTGAATACTTATGACCATGTGATGTTTTTCTTTTTAAATAAATTTGCAAAAATATCTACATTTCAGTTTTTTTCTGTCAAGATGGGGTGCTGAGTGTACATTAAAGGAGCTCTATCAGCAAAATGATGCAGTATGAGCCCCACATATGCGTGAATAGCCTTTAAAAGGCTATTCAGGCACCACTAATCTTACTTTAAAAGCCCCCCCATTTTTAAATAATACTGTAAAAACGATTATGAAATCATACTTAGCTGTGCATGGTGGGCGGTTTGTGCACTGGTGGTCGTCATCTTGCTGTCATGCCTTCCTCTTCTTTCTTCTTCCAGCGACATCCTCCTGTCCTCGCTCTTCCAAGCCTCGATCTTCTTTTCTTTCGGCGAGTTGTGTATGATTTTATAATCATTCTTGCGGTAATATTTAAAAACGGGGGGCGGGAGCTTTTAAAATAAGATTAGCAGTGCCTGAATAACCTTTTTAAAGGCTATTCAGGAATATGTGGGGCTCATATGGCATAATTTTGCTGATAGAGCCCTTTAATGAGAAATAAAATGAACTTTTTTGATTTTTTCAAATGGCTGCAATAAAACAAAGAGTGAAAAATTTAAAGGGGTCTGAGTATTTTCCGTACCAACGGTAGTATGTGTATATATACACACATATACATATCTGGTATCCCCATAACTGTTACAAGCTACATAATAAAATAAAGATAATATTTAATGTGATCACTAAATGGCATAAATAAAAATGCCAAAATTGTTTATTTTATTTAACTATTAACAATTTCAGGTTAAATATTATTATAAGGTGTCTGAGTATATTTATCTGCGCCCTTCTATAAAGGCCACATAACTTGAAAAGGTCACTCGTATTTTTGAAATTCCATTTATGAGTCACCCTGTGAAGGGCCCTCCCATGTTTTTTTTTAACATGGGACGTTTGAGACACATTAGGATTGCCTGTGTTAGTCTTGTGTATATACTGTCCCTTGTGCAGTCATTAGATCCAATAAGAGATAACACCAGCGGAATGCCGGAGCTGAACCTAGCATGAGAAGACAGCACTCCATTGATTTTGCAAGTACAATACGACTTCTCCCACCGTACAGGTTGCACAATGCTAATGCCAACCCTGATTATAGCTGAACATGGCAGATCTTGTTTGCATACTGAACCCTGCATTATATCTGAGCACAGGTCTCGCTACTTGTGTACCAGCATTGCATTACATCTAACTACAATTGAGAACTATTGAAAACTCTATTGATTGTCCCTCCTAGGGGAATACAGATCTGAGAACCAGCATTATTACTGATTATTATAGATATCATTGCTAAAGAATACGTTGCTATTTGCTAACTGTTTAGATCTATCATTGGCTTCATGTAATGGAAACAAAATAATATTCAGTCTCTCTTCGATGCATTTGGATCTTCTATGCACCCAGTTCTGATTCACTCCACTCGCACTAATTGCAAGAAGGACTGGGTGGGAAGAAATTGTGATAAAATGTGCTTGGGCTGGGAATTCCCCAGGAACCTTATTTCCACAAGGAATAAAAGACAGAATTTGTAGCTTTGTAATTAACCTAGAAGGCACTGTGCCTACTTTAATAGCCAAATGGTAACTGATAGACTCCCTTTAAGCTGGCTATTCCTATGAGATAGCTCTCAGCACAGTCTACAAGCCTCTTTCCCATGACATCTGCCTTTATGTGAGTCCTTTAACCATTTGTTTACTTGCCACATTTATTCTCCTCTTTAAAAGCTGTAAAATAATGCAGTCACTTAACTATTTTTATTCCCTCTTGTTTGAGACAAAAAACTTTATCAATAAGACACATCTATATTTTGTCTATGTAGGCTTCTGATACAAGGGAATCCTTTCTCCATATGAGATTGCATACAGACCAATACTTTAATTTGATGTTTTTCTTGTATGTGTTTCATTCATTTTAATATATCACTATATATTATGATAAAGACGATAGTAACTTAGCTGCTGAAAGAGAATAAGAGCTTTGACATCAGTAAACAAAGATAACAAGTGTATAAAAATGCTATTTAGAGGATTTTGGTTTGATTAGAATTCAGATACCAAAACTGAATAGTACAATAATGGCTTGGGTGGGAATAATGGTTTGTGCTTGTGTATTCCCCATGAAGCAAGGGACATCTGGCTAAAGAGAGTCTTGGGGCTCGACTCCTTTTTTATTGTGAAGCTGAATATATAGAGGCTTTAGCTGGCAAAACTGGGTTAAATGCTTGTTGCCTTCTCTGCCTTAGGCCATCTAGCGTATTTAGGAATGATTAAGTACTGCAGCCTGGAAAGGACCTGTCCTGAGCGTTCATCTCTGACTTCTAGCAGAAAGGAGAGGCCTGCAATGACAGAGGCAGATGGATGAGTCTCATTAGTATGGAGAAGCAGTGAACCAGGCTGCCTTTACAGAGCTGTCCAAAAAAGGAGCAAATGAAAACAGTAGCTGGGAAAACCAATACATAGTTTAACCCTTCCACAACAGTTTATGGAAACTTACTTGAGGTTAAACTGTGTTATTAAGATGTTAAAGTTATACAAGTTATACATGGAGATATTTATATGAGTTCACTGACCGTAGTAAAGATATACAATCAGTATTTCTTCAGTCTGATAAATGCCTATATGCACAAATACGGTATAATGTTGGTGTTGAATTCAGTTTAGCTAAAAAGTCAGCTTAAAAATAGTAATCCACTTCCTTCTCTCACTAGTTACCCATATTGTACTATATATTCTCTCACTTGCCAATGTATCACTGCTTTAAAAGGTCCTAATAGGACTGACACATTACACCTTGGACTAATAAAGTCCTTTACTTTTTCTATTTTTGGAGTTATGACTAGAGATGAGCGTATAGTGAAATATTCGATATTCGATTTGAATAGACCCTCAATATTCGACTATTCGAATGAATATCGAATCCCATTATAGTCTATGGGGAAAAAAAAATGTTTGTTTCAGGGCAAAACACTATTCGAACTAAGGAGGGTCACCAAGTCCACTATGACACCTCAGCAAATGATAACACCTCTGGAATGCAACTGGGACAGCAGGGGAAGCATGCCTGGGGGCACGTAACATGCCCAAGTTCCAGTTTTACAGCACTATCACAGCCTATCAACTACACACTTTCCACACTCAATACAACCTCTATGGAAAGTGGAAAAATACCTGGAAACCGTCTTTCCTCCCCAATTGTATGGACAGAAACCCAAATTTTAAGCGAAAGAAACATTACGAAGCACCCCTTTAAATCACGTTACCCATGACAACCACAAATGGTATAGGCAATAGGAAATCCAACAGTACCCATCCTTAACTGTCATTGTGAATGTATGTGTGTGTGTGTGTGTGTGTGTGTGTGTGTGTGTGTGTGTGTGTGTGGAGTTCATCACAAGGTTGACAGACCCAACTCCAAATGCTGCAGCACAAGCAACCAGCAGTCAGACTAAGATTGTCTCTTCTTCAAGTAAGACACAAGATTCTTTGGAACCAGAACAGGAAAACCCAGTGATTGCCATTGCAGCAGTGCCTAGGCCATCTTTCAGAGCAGTTCATTCAGAGATTGAATTGGAGAAAAATAAGAACATTTACTGTGATCGAGTCTTCATGCACACTAGTGGGCATAGACAACCTAACATAGAAGATCCTCATGCTGACCTGGCCTCATTACTGAACAAGATCAACCAGGATAATCAGGGCTGGAAACATCCATCAGATCTTACCGAAAGGCCCTTTGGGTGAGTAGAGCCTGTAACCAGCAGAATGTTAGGCCCTTATGGTGAGTTGAGCCTTGCACCAGCAGAATGGTAGACCCTTATGGTGAGTTGAGCTTTGCACCAGCAGAATATTAGGCCCTTATGGTGAGTTGAGCCTTCAAACAGCAAAATGTTAGGCCCTTTGGGTGAGTAGAGCCTTGCACCAGCAGAATGGTAGGCCCTTATGGTGAGTTGAGCCTTGCACCAGCAGAATGTTAGGCCCTTTGGTTGAGTAGAGCTTTGCACCAGCAGAATCTTAGGCCCTTATGATGAGTTGAGCCTTCAAACAGCAGAATGTTAGTCCCTTTGGGTGAGTAGAGCCTGTAACCAGCAGAATGTTAGGCCCTTATGGTGAGTTGAGCCTTCAAACAGCAGAATGTTAGGCCCTTAGGGTGAGTAGAGCCAGCTTAGTTTTTGGCCTTTTTGTTGGAGTGGAGACTCTAACCAGCTTAGTTTTTGGCCCTTTTTTAATGGAGCCTCTAACCAGCTTAGTTTTTGGACCTTTTGTTGGAGTGGAGCCTCTAACCAGCTTAGTTTTTGGCCCCTTTTGTGAGTGGAGCCTCGAAACCAGCTTAGTTTTTGGCCCTTTTTTTAATGGAGCCTCTAACCAGCAGAGTTTGGGGGAATCAGGGTGGATTGAGCTTCTTGGGTGGTAAGGAACACCCCCCTTACAGTACAGCGCTATAGACTTTACTGTGAGGAAAGGTGTTCCTGACTGACTGTCAGAAATGCCCTTCTGACACTGAAGAGCTATGGTAACAGCATCAATAGCCCGGGCACAAAACGAGAAACCAACCACTGTTGGCTTGCTAGTGGTGTATCACACCGCATGCGCCCGAGGAAATGAAAAATCCTGTTTAAGTTAATAAAAAAAAAAAAAAAAAAACGGGCTTACATGCTTCACACCAGATTTATTATGTATTTTAGACACTTTTTTGATATGTCTAACATGGGGGTGATATTTGCCAGGAAATGGAAATGGACTTAAGAAGTTAAAATTAAGTTTATCATTTCTGTCATAAAGTAAGCCAGTTAACAAAAGTATAAACCTATACGTTGCGTTGTCCCGATAAAGTTTCAACCGCTCATCACATGTTCCTCCTTCTTGACCTGAGAGCGCCACCTCTACTGACCATTGTTAATAGCTATCTGTTCCCATTCTGGTGATTGATGTCTGTTGGGTATGCTGCCACCTCCGCCTTTTATTGTACATTGCTCCACATGTGGTTGTGAATATTTCACAGCCACAATAGGTGAGAGGCTAATTGGTTTTTTTTCTGGTATCCAATGCGATTCCCCGACACTGCTACACTATATGGTTGCTCAGTGTCTGTTCCTCTTTTTGAGTATAAACCTATATTATTATCCCACATTGAGGAAACACAGCATTTTTGTTGCAGATTTTGCTGCTTTATTTTGAGTCAAAGTCAGAAGTAGATTTAACAGAAGGGAAACGTACGAGAACTGCCCTTATATTTTCTATTCCTTTTCAAACGACTCCTGACTTTGTCTAAAAAAAAAAACGCAGTGAAATCTGCAACAAAAAAAGCTTTGTTTCTACAACTTGGAGCCCTAGCCTTAAGGTACACCAGATTTGTCATATAGCCCTGGACTTTGAGATGAATCTGGCTTGTTTTAGACCGTCTAACCAAAATTACACAGAAGTAATAAATATGCCCCAATGTAGTAGAACCGAGTTTTGTAAATGCAGTAGGGACGCCATTGTAGATTTTATACAGCACAATGAAACAGCTAAATAAATTCAGCTCTGCTACTGCTCTAAGAGATTCTCTCATTTAATATATTTCTTTGGAATTAAAGAAAAACTGTAAGACTTATTTATAAAGTGTAAGAACAGCGGCCTGCAATTGCCATTGTAGTACTCCTCTCAGCAAGCACTGTCCCCGGGTTACCTTGTTTTCTTTCGGTTCAGTCCATGCTATTCCATATAGGCATCCATAGGGTGGGCACGCCCTCTCTCTCAGTAACTTTAGCGTGTAACAGATACATCTGTGAGCCCGGCTCAGCCAATCCCTCAAACATCATGTTTAATTAATCCTGCTCAGCCCTCTGAACTGTGCCTGAGCAACAGTGGTCCTTGGTTTCCGGTTCCTGTCAGGATTTCATGTTTATTCTGGAATTTGTGAAATCGCAGCATTTCCGCTGCAGATTCTGCAATGTGTGGATGGGATTAGCCAGAACCCCATCCACTTTACAGGTAATGTGAAACACTGTGTTTTTGCAATGTGTGGACCCAGCCTAAAATAAGGTCTGTTCTTCTTAATCATTTTTTTATTCAAAAAATATAAATTTGTGTTTTACTAGATAACTAGCTTTTCAACAAATCATGAGTTTGCGGTACTCTATTTATGAGTATATGTGTCTATGTGCGGCATCCAGTGGTTATGAATTGTGCCTCTCAATGGTTTTGATGGCATGTTACAGTTAGGGCCAGAAATATTTGGACAGTGACACAAGTTTTGTTATTTTAGCTGTTTACTAAAACATGTTCAGAAATACAATTATATATATAATATGGGCTGAAAGTGCACACTCCCAGCTGCAATATGAGAGTTTCCACATCCAAATCGGAGAAAGGGTTTAGGAATCATAGCTCTGTAATGCATAGTACAGTACAGATGGACAATGACCCCAAGCATACAGCCAAAGCTACCCAGGAGTTCATGAGTGCAAAAAAGGGGAACATTCTGCAATGGCCAAGTCAATCACCAGATCTTAACCCAATTGAGCATGCATTTCACTTGCTCAAATCCAGACTTAAGGCGGAAAGACCCACAAACAAGCAAGACCTGAAGGCTGCGGCTGTAAAGGCCTGGCAAAGCATTAAGAAGGAGGAAACCCAGCGTTTGGTGATGTCCATGGTTTCCAGACTTAAGGCAGTGATTGCCTCCAAAGGATTCGCAACAAAATATTGAAAATAAAAATATTTTGTTTGGGTTATGTTTATTTGTCCAATTACTTTTGAGCTCCTAAAATGTGGAGTGTTTGTAAAGAAATGTGTACAATTCCTATATTTTCTATCAGATATTTTTGTTCAACCCTTCAAATTAAACGTTACAATCTGCACTTGAATTCTGTTGTAGAGGTTTCATTTCAAAACCAATGTGGTGGCATGCAGAGCCCAACTCGCGAAAATTGTGTCACTGTCCAAATATTTCTGGCCCTAACTGTAGATATTGTGCTAAATTGGTTTGGAGTCCTTAAAGGGGCTCTATCATCAAAATCATGCTGATAGAGCCCCACATATGCGTGAATAGCCTTTAAAAAGGCTATTCAGGCACCGTAAAAGTTATATTAAACTACCCCCCCCCCCCGTTTTAAAATAAAACCCTAAAACAGAATGTGATAAACTTACCGAACGTGCACGGGGGGCGGGCATTCAGGGTGTGCCATCTTCTTCATCCACGCCTCCCCTTCCTCCGGTGTCCTCGGGTCCCGTCCTCCTCCGGCGCTTGCGAACTGACATTGCTTAAAAAAAATGGCCTGGGCACATGCGCAGTAGCCGAAGTAGAAGCAGCATGCTACTGTGCATGCGCCCAGGCCATTTTTTTAAAGCAATGTCAGTTCGCGAGCGCCGGAGATGGACGGGACCCGAAGACATCGGAGGAAGAGGAGGCGTGGATAAAGAAGACGGCGCACCCTGAATGCCCGCCCCCTGTGCACGTTTGGTAAGTTTATCACATTCTGTTTTAGGGTTTTATTTTAAAACGGGGGGGGGGGGGGGGTAGTTTAATCTAACTTTTACGGTGTCTGAATAGCCTTTTTAAAGGCTATTCACGCATATGTGGGGCTCTATCAGCATGATTTTGCTGATAGAGCCCCTTTAACCTAATCTGAGGTATGGTAGTGGTAATTCACAAACATTAGTTAAAATGGGTGAATCATGCACATTATTGTAGTATGTCAAACTAACACTAATAGTATCAACTATAACACCTAGAAACGGAAATACATATATTTAGTGCAATAAAATTGTATGATGTGAGAAGCGTCTACTGAAACATGTATAATATTTGTTCATAATTAGTTTCACAGTTTGAGAACTAGCCACCCGCTGTTGTAATTTCCAACAGAAAACGCTATAAACACAATAAAGATCATGTGTTTAAGTCATTTGTGTTGCCAGAAGTGTTACATTTGATGAAGGACAAAATATTAAGGAAATTGCTGACCATCACCAATTAAACTATAATAGTCTCATGTTTTTTATTCTTGTTTTAGCTGTCAGTATGCAGCTTCTCTTTCATGTAAGGTAGTGATATGTAAAAAAAAAAAAAAAGTGAAATGAAAAACAAAAATATATCTTATAAACCTGTTTATGCCTACAATGACCCCAAAATTTCAAAAGCTGTGTACATTATATATGAAATGTAAAGATTGAGAGTCCTCAGTAGTTGATCCCTTTTTAATGGCTAACAAAAAATGATGACAGATTGCAAGCTTTCGAGACTACTCAGGCCTCTTCCTCAGGCATGGTATAAACACAATATCTGAAGGCAAGTACATTTATACAGGAATAGAGTGTTTGGTGCACAATTTGATGGAATGCAGTCATGCAAATAAATAAGTTCGAAACAAACTAACAGTTCACAGGAAGGTTCTCTGAGTTTATGGTCACTGATCAGTGATGTGGTGTCTAGCTGTTGTAAGAGGACATAAAACCATGTGACAGATTTAACCCCCTTGGAGTGTGTTGAAGGTAATCATTAGGTCATCCCTAGCCTAAGGAGGTGGTGGCGCTCTGAAGGCCTATGAAGGAGAGACCAAGACCGGACCAGACCAAGAAGAACTGGGAGTGGCAGTGGATCTGTGCAGGTAAGCGGACACCAGGGGGGATTTTTTTTTTAATCACTACACAGCGTGGAGTCCAAAAATTGAAACAATTTTTGGACTACATGCTGTGTAGTGAACAGGATTGTTTTTAAAATCCGATCTTTGATTATTAAAAAAATCCCATTGACTTGCATTGGGATCGGAATTGGGATCACGATCGAGTTTGAATGGAAAATGATCAGAAATCGGATTTTAAAAACGATCATGAAATTTCCAGATCTGCTCAACCCCAATTACAAAACATTACAAACACTAACAATAAGTAAGTAATAGAGATGAGCAAACAGCACTCGATCGAGTGCATGTTCGATTGGATATCAGGCGAGATGTTCGATTCCAGTCGAACACCATGTGGCAAACTCACTAAAAATTAGATTCCCCTCCCACCTTCCCTGGCGATTTTTTGCAACAATAACTGCGCAGGGGAGGTGGAGCAGGATCTACGACAACCAAGGCAGCGAAAAAGTAATTGGCTGGCTAAATCAGGTGACCTCCAATTTATAAGAATAGTGGATTTAATATCTGGTTCATATGAGATTGTAAACTATGTGACTGTGAGACAGGGATAGATGTACAGGCAGGGTTAGCTAGGGATTACCTTTATTTAGGTAGGAATGTCACTCACCCAGCTCTTTGGGGCTCTATCTCATCAGGATCCCTGTCTGCTTGCGATATGCGCGAGCTGACTTTTCCCCATAAGAATGCATTGACCAGCATTGATTGGCCAAATGCCATACAGAGTACAGCATTCGGCCAATCAACGCTGGTTCTGCCGGAGGCTTGTCTGTGAGGAGGCGGAGTCTAAGATCGGACCAGAATGGAGACTGCTGTGGACCGATCTTAGACTCTGCCTCCTCCAGCAGAACCAGCGTTGATTCGCCGAATGCTGTACTCTGTATGGCATTCGGCCAATCAACGCTGGTCAATGCATTCCTATGCCGAGATGTAGCAGTGCTGGCCGTGTTCTCAGCTCGGCTACACTGGGGATGAAGCAGAGCTGGCCGTGCACTCAGCTCGGCTACACCGGAGATTAGGCTCAGTACACAGCCAGCTCTGCTACACTGGAGATGAAGCAGAGCTGGCCGTGCGCTGAGCTCTGCTACACTGGATATGTAGCAGAGCTGAATGTGCGCTGAACCCTGCTGCACACTCAGCTCTGCTGAGATGCAGCAGAACTGAGTGTGCAGCAGGGTTCAGCGCACACTCAGCTCTGCTACATCTCTGAATTTTATACTATGTGAGACCACTGTGGGCAATATATTGTACTGTGTGGGGGTCACTGTGGAGCATGTTATACTGTGTAGTAGCCACTGTGGAACATATTGTATACTGTGTTGAGACCACAGTGGAGCATATATTACTGTGTGGTGGTCACTACTGAGCATATTATATACTGTACTGGAGCCACTGTGGGGCATTTTATACTGTGTGGGGCCCCTTCACTACTACAATTACATGTTGTTTTATAGCAGCTGTGAATTTACAGGCTGCAATAACATCCCATGGCGATTATAAACACACATCGTGCAATGTAAATACCGAAGGAGTCATGGTACTCGCAAAAGTACCAAAGTATCTTCAAAGAGTTGATCAGCAGGAGCCCTCATAGATCTCATAAACTGTTAGGACTCTGCAGATCAACCATTTCCCACTGCATGCAGCTCCCAGTACTGTTTACATGCTGGGCACTGCGCAGCTCACTCACCGTATTCTTGATAACAGTAATTGTCTGTACTATTGGATTATATTCCTTTGAAGTATCTGAAATACCACTGCAGCACCAATAACCATTGCTTTCAGGAATAAGCTGTAGAGAGAGGGCCCCAAACAGGTTTTGCACTGGAGCCCACAAAACTTTAGTTACACCACTGCTTTCAGGCAAAAATTATGCAACAGACAAATATCTCACACAATCCACAATATACATAGACACTTGGCTTTGTACATGCTAGGGAGAGTGAGAAGGATGCTGCCAGATTGTTCTGATAAAGGCTTATCTCTCAAAGAATAATAAGATCAGGCTGAAGCCCAGCTGCCTAACTTTTATCTCCCCATGTGCTGCCACTAGAATGCCGGGACAATGCTACATATTGAATAGTCATCTGATTCTGCTGAAATCAACAGGTTCTTCCAGTTTAAAAAAATGTACGACAAAAAAAGATGCATATGGTTATCCGGAAAGGGGCCTACAACTGCATCCATTTTATGTAGATTGCAAAGTCTACTAGGTGTACTAGTCTAATAGGTGTGCAGATGTAAGGACTCCTATGTAATGAAGGTAGGCTAAGGTGGTCACTTTCAACCATGATATCTTGGGCATTATACAACCTAGAACAGTGCTTGTGGTGTCATATCAAAGCTGAGTTTTCATGTAATACCAAGATCACAGTTATACCTGTAACATTTCCAAAGAAATTACTGTATGAAAACATAGTCAAGATTAGCAGCAGCTGTAACTGCTTAGAAATAGTAGCACAATGATACACAAACTGTACTTCTGGTGTAACAGTGTAACAAACAGATACAGATTGACTCCAGTGTTCTATCTCTTTCTTTCAGTTAAATATAGTCTTCTCCAGTCTCAATGTACTACATTTGCCTTTTCAGTATTATCTATGGATCTGGGTATAACTTTCTCTCTGTGTCTTTGAAATGTTCCTATCTGTCTAATCGCTTCCCACAAAAAGGGCTCCAATACTTTTTATTTATTTATTTTTTTAACTGTAGATTGTGAGCCCCATATAGGGATTACAATGTACATTTTTTTTCCTATCAGTATGTCTTTGTAGAATGGGAGGAAACCCACACAAATACGGGGAAAACATACAAACTTGCAGATGTTGTTCCTGCTGAGATTTGAACCCAGGACTCCAGTGCTGCACTGCTAACCACTGAGCCACCATGTTGCCCCTTCCAATACTTTTTATAATACCTATGAGATTATAATGAGTAATCATTGATAACGTCAGACCTGTATTTTCTCATGGTTGGCTCTCCAAGGTTATGGGATCCTTCTTCTCCACTTTCTCTATGCCTTCCATTTTAGTTGGTTTGTGCAAACTGAGAAAGGTTTTATTTGTTCAAATCCAAAGTTTTTGCAAAGTCCAGATCAAATGCAGTTTAAGAACCAGCTCACTCATCTCTATTGCTGGAATACCCCTTTAACCTTTCAACAGGAATTTTCTAATACAGTACATTATGGCTACTGTGACCAGGTTAAATGAAATATTGAGGAAGAAATTCTACTGACAAACCCTTCTTCAAATTAAAAATAAGAGATTTCATTGTAATTGTTTTAGCTTCATAGAAGAGTATGCTTATTGACAAAGAATCCAATTGTAACCTTCAACAGACTTTGTAATGTAAATGTGTAATAATAAATAATTTAACTACATGGGTTATGTCAGAAAAACTGGTCTTACAAAAGAAATCAAATTATTTGGCGCACACTAGTATTACAGACTTAGAATTGTGACAGTAATTGAAGGTGATTAAGTCCATTGCACTCCTGTTATGACAGTTGTTAAAATAAATAAAGAAGCTTGCTTGGAAAGTTGATTTTTAATCTTGATCATACATGGTTGAGTTTTAGGCATTTTACCAGAGAGAATATATGTGCTAATATATTATGTAAACAAGTACAAATCTGTCAAATTTAGAATATAAAATTATCGCTCAGCATGAACTGCTGTTCTTTTTTCTTGCAAACTTTTGGTGAAGCAGTTTTTAAATATATCATTCCACCATTCTAAATGAGAAAAAGAGAAATGCAGAATTGTATTACATCTAACGTATCTCATGTCTCATGGGTATACCATTTTTTATAGTATAGGGTTCGGCATTATGGTGGCGCTATGTTATGGAGATACAAATGTGGCAATATTTAAGGGATCCAATCTCTTTTGAAAAGCAATATTAAATATTGAACACAATGCTGAAACATGCCAACAAAAACTTTGAAAGGCTATGTTCACTCGAGGGAAAATAAAGAGGAATTCCTCTTCATTTTCTGCCTCCAGAATTTTTGCCCGCGGTCTAGCCATTACAGGATGAGATGCAGTGGATCAGCATTCTGGTGCGGCTTCCCACTGCTCATTAGGTACAGATAAATGGGCCTAATCATCAGGGGTCTCGAGCTGCAGACTCCGTGGCTGAATCAGCCACGGAATCAACAGCAAGATTGAGCAAGATGCTTCTTTTTTCCGCATCCTGCTGCAAACTCTGCCTCCCATTGAAAATAAATCCAATTCCGCCATGTGAACTCCAGAAGGTAGGATCACTAATAGAGATGAGCGAACACTAAAATGTTCGAGGTTCGAAATTCGATTCGAACAGCCGCTCACTGTTCGAGTGTTCGAATGGGTTTCGAACCCCATTATAGTCTATGGGGAACATAAACTCGTTAAGGGGGAAACCCAAATTCGTGTCTGGAGGGTCACCAAGTCCACTATGACACCCCAGGAAATGATACCAACACCCTGGAATGACACTGGGACAGCAGGGGAAGCATGTCTGGGGGCATAAAAGTCACTTTATTTCATGGAAATCCCTGTCAGTTTGCGATTTTCGCAAGCTAACTTTTCCCCATAGAAATGCATTGGCCAGTGCTGATTGGCCAGAGTACGGAACTCGACCAATCAGCGCTGGCTCTGCTGGAGGAGGCGGAGTCTAAGATCGCTCCACACCAGTCTCCATTCAGGTCCGACCTTAGACTCCGCCTCCTCCGGCAGAGCCAGCGCTGATTGGCCGAAGGCTGGCCAATGCATTCCTATGCGAATGCAGACTTAGCAGTGCTGAGTCAGTTTTGCTCAACTACACATCTGATGCACACTCGGCACTGCTACATCAGATGTAGCAATCTGATGTAGCAGAGCCGAGGGTGCACTAGAACCCCTGTGCAAACTCAGTTCACGCTAATAGAATGCATTGGCCAGCGCTGATTGGCCAATGCATTCTATTAGCCCGATGAAGTAGAGCTGAATGTGTGTGCTAAGCACACAAATTCAGCACTGCTTCATCACGCCAATACAATGCATTAGCCAGTGCTGATTGGCCAGAGTACGGAATTCGGCCAATCAGCGCTGGCCAATGCATTCTATTAGCCCGATGAAGTAGAGCTGAATGTGTGTGCTAAGCACACACATTCAGCACTGCTTCATCACGCCAATACAATGCATTAGCCAGTGCTGATTGGCCAGAGTACGGAATTCGGCCAATCAGCGCTGGCTCTGCTGGAGGAGGCGGAGTCTAAGGTCGGACCTGAATGGAGACTGGTGTGGAGCGATCTTAGACTCCGCCTCCTCCAGCAGAGCCAGCGCTGATTGGCCGAATTCCGTACTCTGGCCAATCAGCACTGGCTAATGCATTGTATTGGCGTGATGAAGCAGTGCTGAATGTGTGTGCTTAGCACACACATTCAGCTCTACTTCATCGGGCTAATAGAATGCATTGGCCAGCGCTGATTGGCCGAATTCCGTACTCTGGCCAATCAGTGCTGGCCAATGCATTCTATTAGCTTGATGAAGCAGAGTGTGCACAAGGGTTCAAGCGCACCCTCGGCTCTGATGTAGCAGAGCCGAGGCTGCACAAGGGTTCAAGCGCACCCTCGGCTCTGATGTAGGAGAGCCGAGGGTGCACTTGAACCCTTGTGCACCCTCAGCTCTGCTACATCAGAGCCGAGGGTGCGCTTGAACCCTTGTGCACACTCTGCTTCATCAAGCTAATAGAATGCATTGGCCAGCGCTGATTGGCCAATGTATTCTATTAGCCTGATGAAGTAGAGCTGAATGTGTGTGCTAAGCACACACATTCAGCTCTACTTCATCGGGCTAATAGAATGCATTGGCCAGCGCTGATTGGCCAGAGTACGGAACTCGACCAATCAGCGCTGGCTCTGCTGGAGGAGGCGGAGTCTAAGATCGCTCCACACCAGTCTCCATTCAGGTCCGACCTTAGACTCCGCCTCCTCCAGCAGAGCCAGCGCTGATTGGCCGAATTCCGTACTCTGGCCAATCAGCACTGGCTAATGCATTGTATTGGCGTGATGAAGCAGTGCTGAATGTGTGTGCTTAGCACACACATTCAGCTCTACTTCATCGGGCTAATAGAATGCATTGGCCAGCGCTGATTGGCCGAATTCTGTACTCTGGCCAATCAGTGCTGGCCAATGCATTCTATTAGCTTGATGAAGCAGAGTGTGCACAAGGGTTCAAGCGCACCCTCGGCTCTGATGTAGCAGAGCCGAGGCTGCACAAGGGTTCAAGCGCACCCTCGGCTCTGATGTAGGAGAGCCGAGGGTGCACTTGAACCCTTGTGCACCCTCAGCTCTGCTACATCAGAGCCGAGGGTGCGCTTGAACCCTTGTGCACACTCTGCTTCATCAAGCTAATAGAATGCATTGGCTAGCGCTGATTGGCCAATGTATTCTATTAGCCTGATGAAGTAGAGCTGAATGTGTGTGCTAAGCACACACATTCAGCTCTACTTCATCGGGCTAATAGAATGCATTGGCCAGCGCTGATTGGCCAGAGTACGGAATTCGACCAATCACCGCTGGCACTGTTGGAGGAGGCGGAGTCTAAGATCGCTCCACACCAGTCTCCATTCAGGTCCGACCTTAGACTCCGCCTCCTCCAGCAGAGCCAGCGCTGATTGGCCGAATTCCGTACTCTGGCCAATCAGCACTGGCTAATGCATTGTATTGGCGTGATGAAGCAGTGCTGAATGTGTGTGCTTAGCACACACATTCAGCTCTACTTCATCGGGCTAATAGAATGCATTGGCCAGCGCTGATTGGCCGAATTCCGTACTCTGGCCAATCAGCACTGGCTAATGCATTGTATTGGCGTGATGAAGCAGTGCTGAATGTGTGTGCTTAGCACACACATTCAGCTCTACTTCATCGGGCTAATAGAATGCATTGGCCAATCAGCGCTGGCCAATGCATTCTATTAGCGTGAACTGAGTTTGCACAGGGGTTCTAGTGCACCCTCGGCTCTGCTACATCAGATTGCCAGCGCTGATGTAGCAGTGCCGAGTGTGCATCAGATGTGTAGTTGAGCAAAACTGACTCAGCACTGCTAAGTCTCTGCATTCGCATAGGAATGCATTGGCCAGCCTTCGGCCAATCAGCGCTGGCTCTGCCGGAGGAGGCGGAGTCTAAGGTCGGACCTGAATGGAGACTGGTGTGGAGCGATCTTAGACTCCGCCTCCTCCAGCAGAGCCAGCGCTGATTGGTCGAGTTCCGTACTCTGGCCAATCAGCGCTGGCCAATGCATTCTATTAGCCCGATGAAGTAGAGCTGAATGTGTGTGCTTAGCACACACATTCAGCTCTACTTCATCAGGCTAATAGAATACATTGGCCAATCAGCGCTGGCCAATGCATTCTATTAGCTTGATGAAGCAGAGTGTGCACAAGGGTTCAAGCGCACCCTCGGCTCTGATGTAGCAGAGCTGAGGGTGCACAAGGGTTCAAGTGCACCCTCGGCTCTCCTACATCAGAGCCGAGGGTGCGCTTGAACCCTTGTGCAGCCTCGGCTCTGCTACATCAGAGCCGAGGGTGCGCTTGAACCCTTGTGCACACTCTGCTTCATCAAGCTAATAGAATGCATTGGCCAGCACTGATTGGCCAGAGTACGGAATTCGGCCAATCAGCGCTGGCCAATGCATCCCTATGGGAAAAAGTTTATCTCACAAAAATCACAATTACACACCCGATAGAGCCCCAAAAAGTTATTTTTAATAACATTCCCCCCTAAATAAAGGTTATCCCTAGCTATCCCTGCCTGTACAGCTATCCCTGTCTCATAGTCACAAAGTTCACATTCTCATATGACCCGGATTTGAAATCCACTATTCGTCTAAAATGGAGGTCACCTGATTTCGGCAGCCAATGACTTTTTCCAATTTTTTTCAATGCCCCCAGTGTCGTAGTTCCTGTCCCACCTCCCCTGCGCTGTTATTGGTGCAAAAAAGGCGCCAGGGAAGGTGGGAGGGGAATCGAATTTTGGCGCACTTTACCACGTGGTGTTCGATTCGATTCGAACATGGCGAACACCCTGATATCCGATCGAACATGTGTTCGATAGAACACTGTTCGCTCATCTCTAATCACTAATGCAAAACATAACAGTACTGACCAAGGTGCCCAGGGGTCTTAATGCTTATATGTATTATTTTGAGAGTCCACTGGTTAAAGTTACAGTCACATTTGGGAGCAGTTGCATAAAAATATTCCAATCCTGACTTTATTTTCAACTAGTGATATCTCTGGAAATAATACAGTCAGAACTATAGCCTTACTGTTATATGAAAGATTCTCCTCTTATAATTGCCAAAATATAACTATTTGAAGTGACTCTCTCCCACCCCCATTTTCGCTTCATTACAAACAAGCCCGTACACTGTACATAGTGAAAAGATGGATAAAGCACTAAATCGAAATTCAAGATAAATATGAAATGAATGCAGGACTCCCCAGAAAGTAGCCAGAATTTATTAATGCAGTATATTACAAAATGTATTGTAAGGGGGTTTCCAGCTTACACGGTTGGGGTATGGCAATGACACAGGTCAGACAGGCAGTAGGTTTAAAATCCGGAGTGTTTTATTTAGTGTCTTCAGAATAAAACACAGTGTGTTATGGAAGAGCAGACAGCAGTTCCCCAGTGCATAGATGAACCCTGGGGAGAAGGGGGCACAAGAGACAGTGAGCCTTAAGTTGAAGCCCCCCACTGTCCCTTCCTCTTGCCTGGCCCTACCCTACGCAATAGGTGGCAACTTGGAGATGATCCCTACTTATATACGTGGTACACAAAACTCAGACAAGACAATAACAACAAAGGGAGGTCAGCTAGCCAGGGGTCAGTAACAGTCGAGCAATGAAGTGTCAAAATCGTAATCCAAAAGAATAGTCAATAGGGAAAGCCAGAGGTCAAGAATCAGAATATAAGTAATAACAGTGAGAGAAAAAGCCAGCACACACAAAGCAATAGCAAGCACCAGTGTGAATGTGAGCCAAGCTTAAATAGGGAGGAAGAACACGCCCTGAAGTAAATAGGTAGACAGGCTGTCAATACACAAATTAACCACTTCATGAACAGAGGCAAACAAGGGCAGAAGACGGGTGTGGTGGAAATTCAATCACAGAACTAGAGCCGTGTTCACACAGTGCAACCAAAAACTTTAAGCAAGGAACCAAACTTCACACGCCTCCTGCACCGCCGCATGCGAGCAGAGGGTGGCGCAGTGATCCAAACAGACAGAGATGTTACACAGTGCCAGTAAAACAAAAGAAACAAAACCTAAGCCTGTCCAGCTCTAACTGAACATCAGGATCCCTCTCTATGCTAGAGCAGGTCAAATGCAGTGGACAAACTGTACATACCGTCCCAGGAGTGCTTTGTCTCACTCTGGCTGCAAAACACTGTCAGCCCTCCTTTTAGGAGGAAGCCTCACCTGTAAGCACCTGAGACCAAGGGAAGCAAGTTTATCATATGGTGATATTTTTTATAAGGTGTTGATCCTGAGGAAGGAAAAAAAAAACATGAGGCTTATGCTAATTGCCCCATTTCAGGGGAAAAAATTGCTTCCCGACTCCAATCTGGCAGTCAGTATAAAAACCATGGATCAATGTGTCCTTAAAATCTAGAGTCCATAACCTGTAATATTCTTCTCTTTGAGAAAGGCATCCGGGCCCTCTATGAACCTGTTGAATGAATCCACCATGAATCAACTTCAGAGATTAAAATATTTTGGGGTCTGTCCTGCATATGGTCACAGTAAGTATTAGACAGTGTTGGAGTACAGACATTTTGTATAACAGTCCAATTGTTCTTATTGTTATCCATTTTGTATAACACTCCAATCTACGGAATGGCCTTAATGAGGACACTGTGCCCACCCCAAGATGCCCCCAAATTTTATCCTATGACAATTTTGATGTGTATGGTGGGCTAGGAGCCTACATGTTGACAGTCACTACATACAGTATGTCTTACGTGGTAGGAAAAGATGCCCTTTAGGTCACACTTTTAATCATAATGAGCAGATCAATCATAACATTAAAACTATAAGCCAAACATATTAGATTATTTTGGCAAATTATGAAGCCTAAAAGAAGACTAAATGCTTAAAAGTGTTATTAAATTTCTGTAATTCCATTACGGTCATTCTCACGGTGGATAGGTTAATGATAGTTATTAATTGTCATCTATTTTCATGCAAACCTTAAATACTGGAACAAAAGATTAGCAAAGAAGAATTTCAGCTTTTTAATCTCAATTACACAGTGTGGCAGTGTGAACATTTATGACATTCTTGGAGTTCTACTTACACTTCCTTTTCTCAGGGTTATATCCTTCTCATTCACGCCACTTTGTAGAAATGGTTAATTATATCACACTTTCAGCCACCTAGGGTCATATGATTTCAGTTGGACCAGAAAGAAGATTTAAGCAGATATTAGCAGAAAGAGCTGTCAGTGTACAATTCATTCTTCAACCTATTAATTTGTTAAAAATTAATTACATTTTAAAGAGAAACTATTTTACAAAATCAATATGTTCTTCATGATTTAATGTCTCATTATGTCCTGACAGCTTTAGCTTAGGATACATGACTATTATTAGCTATTATAAATTTTGGGGGTGTGTCGGTTATGCAAAGCCTTGAAGTCATGAATCCTACAGCTATTACTGACTTACCTTACATCAGTTAATGAGGCCATAAAATCACTGACTAGCGCAGAGGCAAATAAAACCAATTGCGGGCATAAACTACCTACCAGTGCCAATATCGCCGTAAATCTAAATACTTTTACTACATCATTTGGAAGTTACAGACTTAAATACGAGAATATTCAGCCAGTGTTCAAAATGTATGATGATAACATATGAACACAATTGCAAAACTTTTATAGAATCCTTTTAACAGGTTTCAATAAAATAAACCTTTTCTTGTGAAATGTTAATATTGATTTAAATAACATGCTGAGAAAATATATTCAGTTTTTTTCAGTATTTTTCTTGTGTTTTTCTTGTGTTTTTTCCTTTTAACCTTAGCCTAAAGGAGGCATCCCAGAATAGAAGCAGTGGCAACTTTTGAAATTAGGGACCCAATTTGGACCCCACGCTCAGTTGTCAGCCCTAGGGTAAGTTCACATGTGAGTTTTTTTGGACCGGAATTTGATGCAGAGGCCGCCTCGGATTCTGGTCCAAAAAACGGCTAGCCGCAACTGATGAGTTTTTTCGCAGCACTGCGGGCGGGCCCCAACGCTTAGACAGCCCTGGGGGCGTCCCCAATGGTGCCAGAGAACTCTCTCCAGTGACGCCTCCATCTTCAACAGCAAACGCCTCTTCTGCGTCTTCTTCCGGCTCATTTTACATACGATGTTTATGCTGAACAAACGGACACTTGAGAAATATATAGATCCAAAACACGTTGTGTATTGTGTATTTCTGAAAGCTTGAATAAATGTCTTATGATGGTAAGTGCGGATCCTTTATTCCTCTCCACTCTTTGACCATAGGATTGGATGGATTGGTCCTGGTTCTTTTAAATATTAAGTTTTTGTATGGTGATTCCTGCTGCTGCTGGGTCCCTCACTATGTAGATATTTGTTGGGTATTATTAACATTATACCTTAAGGTGATTATCTAGTTGTACCTATGTTTGATCAAATTTCATTAATAGGGATAATGCACTACATGCCGCGCGGTGCTGTTTTGTGTTTTTTTCTAGTTTCTTCCGGCTGGGGTCACACTCCGGCGCCTGCGCAGTTGGCTCTGCCATCAGGATGCAGGCTAGAGCAAAGTGCACAGGCCGGCTGGTGGCCATTTTTTTGGAGGCTGCTTACGCACGCATGCGCAGTACGCTCCTGTTCTCCATAGAACTACAGGAGCGTACTGCACATTCGTGCGTAGCGGCCACCAAAAAAATGGCCGCCAGCCAGCCTGTGCACTTGACTCTTGCCTGCATCCCGATGGCAGAGCTGACTGCACAGGCACCGGAGTGTGACCCCAGTCGGAAGAAGATACAGAAGAGGCGGTTGCTGTTGAAGATGGAGGCGTCGCTGGAGAGAGTTCTCTGGCAGCATTAGGGACGCCGCCATTGCTGTCTGAGCACTGGAGCCTACTCCTAGTGCTGCAAAAGAACTCATTTGCATACTGGTAAAAACTGGTATTTCTACCGAACGGCGGGCCGGAGGCGACTGATAATGGTAGGAGACAAACAGCCTTTCTTAAGGCTATTCCGACCTGTCAGCTAGAAAAATAAAATGTTTAAATGATAGGATCCCTTTAAATTCTGCCAATACCTGACTAGCAAGAAGACAAGGTACAGAATTGAAATGTAAAAATTTTGCAACATAAGCTCAGGGTACACCCACACATATATAAGTACATGAGAGAGGTTGATGTATTAGACCAAGTCTTGAAGCTGTATGGTGCCATGAAAAAAAGAGAGAGTAGCACAAAAAGCTGACCGTACATATCGTACAGATGACTCTGTATAATGTTTACTTGCTATCACAGTGTGCAGGCAGGACAGGAAAATTCCTTCAGCTTCAAGAGAAAGTTATCAAGACCCTGATATTTGGAGACCAGGAAGGACAGAGCCCCAGTACTTCTAGAGTTGAAGTTGCCTGTATTGTACCTGTGCAACATTTTCCAAAAGAAGCCCCACAAGCTGGAAGGAGAGGGAATATCCAAAAGAGTGCAGAGTGTGTTTTAAAAGGATATTGGTAGGGAATTTCCTGTTGAGCAATTCCCTCATAGCTACTGCTGAAGCAAGAAAGGAAGGGAATGACAGACACAGTGAGTCCTAAACTGGACCCATCCTGTGTCCATACCTACTTACCTCAATGACCCTAGGCAGTAGAGAACAATTGTGTGACATTCCCTTCTCCAGATAAGTGTTACACAGAACAGGACAATTCAGCACGACACAGAAGAGGAGTCAGCAAGCCAACATCAAGCCAGAGAGACAAAACAGTACCAAATCACAATCCAAAAGAGTAGTCAAAAGCCAAAGAGCAGAGGTCCGTAAATACAATATAAGAGCAAGGACAAATGCTTAGTAAGGTCAGAGACTCAATAGCCAGCAATCATCTGTGGACTGATGACCTGTTTATAGGAAATCCAGAACCCGCACTCAGGCTTAATTGGCAGATACGCTGTCAATCACAAGCACACAAAAAATAACCCTAACAGTACCAACACAGAATTACAAGAGTTTTGGAGCAGGTAATCATGAGTGGACTCACCTCCTGCGCCGTACAATGTGTCTAGAGGACGGCGCAGGAGTAAGAAGGGGTGAGGATGTAACAGGGATAAGGAAAGACACCAATTATCAAGGTGACACCTGCTCTAAAAACCCTGGCCTGTGCATGAGGACTTTAGATTGCACCAAACATCCATGGATTATTACTTTTGTAATGTATTTGTCCTGGTATTACATCTCCTTGACACTGTAATGTACTCTGCACAGATTTACCTTTCAGTCTCTTTTGTGCATCAATTTCTGTAAAAGTAAATGAATGCAATAACTGTGAGGTCCAAATGTTCACTATATTCCTTGATAAATTTCTGGTTTCCAAACTGCAGTCATTAGTTGGAGATTTTCACTGTTCTGGTACTTCAAGGGTCACTGTTAGGGTTGAGCCGATCTTGAGATTTCAAGATCGATTTTAAAATCCGATTTCCGATCATTTTCCAGCCGATCCCGATCTCGATTGTGAAATTTGCTTGATCGCCGATCGGAATCCGATCTTTTCCGATCCCGATCTTCAACCCTAGTCAATGCTTTTCTATGGGAAAAGTCACTTTTAGGGTTGAGCTGATCTTGAGATAACCTCCGATCTGGATCCCACTGGAAAAGATTGGGTCGGAATTCCGATCTCGATCGTGAAATTTACTCGATCGCCGATCGGAATCCGATCTTTTCCGATCCCGATCGCTCAACCCTAGTCACTGTATAAACGACATGGCACCTAAAAAATGAATGAATGAAAAATATTTCAGTAAAATCTGTCCTCCATCAAGTGTTCTGGTCCTTCTGAAGTTTATATACACATGTGGAATATTTACATAGTTGGAAGAAATTACTTAACAAATTTTACATATTCTTCTTTAACCCCTTGTGGAAATAAAAAAAAAAAAAAAAAAAAAGGGTTAAAGCAACGTTTTATAGGAAAAAAAATGTTGCTTCCACTTTAATGGTAAATACAACTCATCTTGCAAAGAATAAGCCCTCACATAGCTAGGTTGACAAAAAATAAATAAAACAAAGTTATGAATTTTGGTAGGCAGACAAGGAAAATATGAAGAGAAGTAGCTGAGCTTTAACATACATACTACCCTGTGTCCTTAAAGGGTTAACTATTTAATTTTTAACTTATGTGTAGAAAAATTGGTATAGACCAGTAAGGTAATGCAACATAAAATCGTGTAGGATTTCTATAAAAGGAGAGGGCAAAGGTAATCACATCCTGAAATATTAAACACATATCTGAACTTTATTCTAATTAGGCACAGTCCTATAAACCTGAAAACACCGTGATCAGGAAAAGGAGATCTGAAGATATGTAGATAAAAGACACAGCCATGAAACAAAGAGTTTCTGTCAAGAGTTATAACAAGCAGATTAGTCATTGTCCTATTTCCTACAGATTCAAAATGCTGCAAAATAATTCATAGCACAATTAAAATAAAATAAAGCTTTCCCCGCATCTTCAGATGTAGCATCTCCAACATGGTCTTTCTGCTTCAAGTAAATCTCAGCTTTTCCCATGGCTCAAGGACTAGTCCTACACCACGGACCTGACCCCAGTGGATCAACTATTACCTGATGCCAAAAACTGGGCTTGTGAATGATCTTCTCTGACTTGCAGACCTGCAGGTCCTTGAACAATAGTCACCATTATTAGGTTGGTGGCCCCATACAGCATTTTACAGTCCCTACAATATGAATCCCATCCACACATTGCAGAAAAATATGCATAGTGGATGCGCTGTAATTGCAGGATGTTAATTATACGTACAGAAACTCCGGCGGTTTCCCTATAGGTATCATTTTTCTGTGAAAAGAATGTGCTTCCGCTTGGACTTGGGACCTTAGCCTTAAAGTGGAAAGGTACGTACAAAACAGCTCATCACACAACAAGCCGTACAGTAGTTTCCAGCATCTTTTTTAAGGGCCATATTCTGGAAGAAAAAATTAATTAAAAACACAATTTTCCGCTGCAGATTTTTTCTTCAATGCGTGCATGGAGTTAGCCAGAATCCCATCCACTGTGCAGGAACTATAAAATGCAGCATATAACTGCCGTGATTTCACAACGTGGGGCTTCAGCCTTACGGTAAAGATCTCAATTCAGGGAAAACGCTGCAATAGATATACTTAGATTAGACTTCAGTGTTGATTAATATTTTTATGCATATTAAAATTTAAGTCATAAGCATGTATCTGAAAAGTAAATCACCTCTGGACAATCTTATCGTGCTTTTGAGAAAAAGGTTCCTGACCGCGTTTTCCCGATGACATGAGATTTATGATAAAGTTGCAGGTAATTGAACAATTTTGATGAATCAACTTTCCCTTCTCCATAAGTTTTTCTTTATAGATCTTCTTTGCCTTTTGATAAAGTTTTGGTTACGTATACTGATAATACATATGTCATCATGATAGCATTGCCAGTCCTAAAGTGAAGTCACTATTACATACTTCTCATGACCATATAAACCAACATAATAAAAAATAGTACAAACAGATGAAAACATTGTAAAGATTAATATAACTGAGAAAATGTTAATTGTCATAAATATAATTTATCTGCTGTACAAGATGTAAATTGGAACAGAATTTTTAGTTCTCAACATAGACATGCTGTCACTTTAAAATTCCTGTGTTTGGAAAGCATTTCAGCCGTCTTCAATACTCTATTTTCTTCTCCAGAACATTTACTAAAATAGATCATTCTTCATTAACATAAATTGTTGGACCTATTTTCTGAAATAATGACTCCACATTAAAATAAAAAGAGACAGTGCTTTAAGTAGAGCTGCCAAATCCTATTACAAATTCAATCCTATTAAAATGTTCTTAGGTTTAAGCCTTCTTTGGAGTTCTTCTCAGAAGTGCATGACCTCTACCGAACTCCTACCTGTGTGGTCAAGGGACTTGGGGAGAACAGTAATAATTGTAAACCCCATCAACGCCTATTAATCTTGGCACAGTTAGATATTAGTGCTTGTAAATCAGCACCTAAACAAACACAATAGTTAAAGCTATCAATAGTATTTTAATGAGGCAGATCAAAAACAAATGAAAACAGTAGGACATTGCCATGTGTGAAAAAGGGGGAGTGGGATGGCGGGAACACACAAAGTATAACATATAATAAAGGCTATTACAAAAGAACATTAGAGCAAAGCAATTGTGGTTTGTAGCTTTTTCTCTGCAAAGAGGCTGAAGAGGAATGAAATGAATAGTAAAGTAAAAATAGTTAACTTTGTACAAAGATTCGAGATGAATGAAACCCAGTTGGCAACGGGTGACTTATAATAAACATTTCTTATACATAGCAGAAGGAATTGTGTACGGCCTGTAATATTCACACATGGAATACACATTTAATAAAGAAGAAAAATTTATAAAAAGTGCAAATATTTTTAACATCTAAATAATCAATTCATTTGTAGCATGGTAAAGTTATCAAATAAAATGCTTTTTTTTTTTTAAATTTATTGACTATGGGTTTTGCTTTCTGTATTATTCCAAATTTAAATCGTAACCATAGACTTATGTTATGAGTAAAGATTGTGTTATCAAGGGACAGAGATGTGATATTTTCTGACAATAAATATAAAAAAAAGTTTTATATTGATTTGAAATATAAAAAACTGTATGAACTAAGTGTTAGGATTTGTAATTGTGTAAACTTTTGCGTTAAATGTCTTATGACATGCTATTAAAAATGCCAAGAGTTGCTATTAGTAGGAGGCCCAGGTCTATGAACCAGGATTAGCATGATCTTAAAATTATATTGTTACTGTGTCCCGGTATCAGAATGTTTTAACTGTGTTTTAATAAGGTATGTAAATCATGCAGATGGACATCAATACATTAAAGCCAACTTGGAACATACAATGGCTTGAACAAAATGGGACCAATAGAATTACAATCCAATACATGCACAATTGTGTATAATGGATTCAATTCAGTATGATTTATTCTTTACAAATGTACTGTCTACAGCAATGATGGCTTTGAAAGTCAATCTCCAAAGCAGGTACATGGCCAGTCCCCTAATGTCCATCCTCTACCTGGGTGCTGTAAACACTTAGTATTCTACCCTCTACACCTCCATGAAGTATGGGTCATCTTATCATTAGAGATGAGCGAACACTAAAATGTTCGAGGTTCGAAATTCGATTCGAACAGCCGCTCACTGTTCGAGTGTTCGAATGGGTTTCGAACCCCATTATAGTCTATGGGGAACATAAACTCGTTAAGGGGGAAACCCAAATTCGTGTCTGGAGGGTCACCAAGTCCACTATGACACCCCAGGAAATGATACCAACACCCTGGAATGACACTGGGACAGCAGGGGAAGCATGTCTGGGGGCATAAAAGTCACTTTATTTCATGGAAATCCCTGTCAGTTTGCGATTTTCGCAAGCTAACTTTTCCCCATAGAAATGCATTGGCCAGTGCTGATTGGCCAGAGTACGGAACTCGACCAATCAGCGCTGGCTCTGCTGGAGGAGGCGGAGTCTAAGATCGCTCCACACCAGTCTCCATTCAGGTCCGACCTTAGACTCCGCCTCCTCCGGCAGAGCCAGCGCTGATTGGCCGAAGGCTGGCCAATGCATTCCTATGCGAATGCAGAGACTTAGCAGTGCTGAGTCAGTTTTGCTCAACTACACATCTGATGCACACTCGGCACTGCTACATCAGATGTAGCAATCTGATGTAGCAGAGCCGAGGGTGCACTAGAACCCCTGTGCAAACTCAGTTCACGCTAATAGAATGCATTGGCCAGCGCTGATTGGCCAATGCATTCTATTAGCCCGATGAAGTAGAGCTGAATGTGTGTGTTAAGCACACACATTCAGCACTGCTTCATCACGCCAATACAATGCATTAGCCAGTGCTGATTGGCCAGAGTACGGAATTCGGCCAATCAGCGCTGGCTCTGCTGGAGGAGGCGGAGTCTAAGGTCGGACCTGAATGGAGACTGGTGTGGAGCGATCTTAGACTCCGCCTCCTCCAGCAGAGCCAGCGCTGATTGGCCGAATTCCGTACTCTGGCCAATCAGCGCTGGCCAATGCATTCTATTAGCCCGATGAAGTAGAGCTGAATGTGTGTGCTAAGCACACACATTCAGCACTGCTTCATCACGCCAATACAATGCATTAGCCAGTGCTGATTGGCCAGAGTACGGAATTCGGCCAATCAGCGCTGGCTCTGCTGGAGGAGGCGGAGTCTAAGGTCGGACCTGAATGGAGACTGGTGTGGAGCGATCTTAGACTCCGCCTCCTCCAGCAGAGCCAGCGCTGATTGGCCGAATTCCGTACTCTGGCCAATCAGCGCTGGCCAATGCATTCTATTAGCCCGATGAAGTAGAGCTGAATGTGTGTGCTAAGCACACACATTCAGCACTGCTTCATCACGCCAATACAATGCATTAGCCAGTGCTGATTGGCCAGAGTACGGAATTCGGCCAATCAGCGCTGGCTCTGCTGGAGGAGGCGGAGTCTAAGGTCGGACCTGAATGGAGACTGGTGTGGAGCGATCTTAGACTCCGCCTCCTCCAGCAGAGCCAGCGCTGATTGGCCGAATTCCGTACTCTGGCCAATCAGCGCTGGCCAATGCATTCTATTAGCCCGATGAAGTAGAGCTGAATGTGTGTGCTAAGCACACACATTCAGCACTGCTTCATCACGCCAATACAATGCATTAGCCAGTGCTGATTGGCCAGAGTACGGAATTCGGCCAATCAGCGCTGGCTCTGCTGGAGGAGGCGGAGTCTAAGGTCGGACCTGAATGGAGACTGGTGTGGAGCGATCTTAGACTCCGCCTCCTCCAGCAGAGCCAGCGCTGATTGGCCGAATTCCGTACTCTGGCCAATCAGCGCTGGCCAATGCATTCTATTAGCCCGATGAAGTAGAGCTGAATGTGTGTGCTAAGCACACACATTCAGCACTGCTTCATCACGCCAATACAATGCATTAGCCAGTGCTGATTGGCCAGAGTACGGAATTCGGCCAATCAGCGCTGGCTCTGCTGGAGGAGGCGGAGTCTAAGGTCGGACCTGAATGGAGACTGGTGTGGAGCGATCTTAGACTCCGCCTCCTCCAGCAGAGCCAGCGCTGATTGGCCGAATTCCGTACTCTGGCCAATCAGCGCTGGCCAATGCATTCTATTAGCCCGATGAAGTAGAGCTGAATGTGTGTGCTTAGCACACACATTCAGCTCTACTTCATCGGGCTAATAGAATGCATTGGCCAATCAGCGCTGGCCAATGCATTCTATTAGCTTGATGAAGCAGAGTGTGCACAAGGGTTCAAGCGCACCCTCGGCTCTGATGTAGCAGAGCCGAGGGTGCACAAGGGTTCAAGTGCACCCTCGGCTCTCCTACATCAGAGCCGAGGGTGCGCTTGAACCCTTGTGCAGCCTCGGCTCTGCTACATCAGAGCCGAGGGTGCGCTTGAACCCTTGTGCACACTCTGCTTCATCAAGCTAATAGAATGCATTGGCCAGCACTGATTGGCCAGAGTACGGAATTCGGCCAATCAGCGCTGGCCAATGCATCCCTATGGGAAAAAGTTTATCTCACAAAAATCACAATTACACACCCGATAGAGCCCCAAAAAGTTATTTTTAATAACATGCCCCCCTAAATAAAGGTTATCCCTAGCTATCCCTGCCTGTACAGCTATCCCTGTCTCATAGTCACAAAGTTCACATTCTCATATGACCCGGATTTGAAATCCACTATTCGTCTAAAATGGAGGTCACCTGATTTCGGCAGCCAATGACTTTTTCCAATTTTTTTCAATGCCCCCAGTGTCGTAGTTCCTGTCCCACCTCCCCTGCGCTGTTATTGGTGCAAAAAAGGCGCCAGGGAAGGTGGGAGGGGAATCGAATTTTGGCGCACTTTACCACGCGGTGTTCGATTCGATTCGAACATGGCGAACACCCTGATATCCGATCGAACATGTGTTCGATAGAACACTGTTCGCTCATCTCTACTTATCATCTTTAACTGTGGACTCCTCGATGCTCCATTTATTTCTCGGGGGAACTGCCAAAGATAGCTGAAGTACAGGTAGTCCTCGACTTACGACGTTGATCCGTTCTTGCACGGCGTCGTAAACCGAATTTCGACGTAAGTCGGAAACCTACCATACCGACGCCGCGTAGGAACGGATCAACCCCCCCCCCTTTAAAATAAAACCCTGAAACAGAATGTGAAACTTACCGTACGGTGCAGGGTGGGCGGGCATTCAGGCCTCCTCTTCCTCCGATGTCCTGACCACTTCCTCCGGCGCTCGCAAGCTGATAATGGCCTGGGCGCATGCGCAGTAGCCGTAATAGAAGCATCATGATACTGCGCATGTGCCCTGGCCATTAACAGTTCGCGAGCGCCGGAGGAAGTGGTCAGGACATCGGAGGAAGAGGAGGCCTGAATGCCCGCCCACCCTGCACCGTACGGTAAGTTTCACATTCTGTTTCAGGGTTTTATTTTACAAGCTCACTTGTAACAGCAAGCTGCCAGCATTGATTTTTCGCAGGCTAGTCCTTGCTAGCTGGGAGTGCTGGCAGTTTTCTGTTACAAGGGAGCTGTCGTAACCACGAAACGTCGTAACCCGAGACCGTCATAACCCGAGGACTACCTGTACATCACTCACTTATCTCAGATGGTCTTTGATATCCCTGCTTTTCAAATGGTGGGGGTTCCAGTGAATACAAGATTAGATACATTGGAGGGAAAATCCCATTAGTATATTCAATTGATATATATATATATATATATATATATATATATATATATATATATATATATACACATACACACACACACACATACAGGGCAGGAGATGGAATTCAAATGAATGGGTTTGAAAAGTATCTGGCTGTGAGCGCCGGTGAGCGTTTTATGCTCACTGTGGCAAAACCGTTTTTTTTTAAACTGGACACAGAGTTGGACATGCAGTACTCTGTGTCCAGTTTAAAAAAAATGGTTTTGCCGCAGAGAGCTCAAAATGCTCACAGCCGAACTCGGCATGAAAGTTTTCCGTCTTCTGCAGGCAGAAGATGGAAACCTGAGAACGGAGTCCAGACACTGGTGTGAACCCAGCGTGATAGGGTGAAAACATGGTGTCTGTGTTTTATATATTTAAGTCCAATATAAACAACTAGTGCCTTCTTTGGCATTAAATAAAAGAAACTAACAAAATATATGCTCCTTTCTATACCAACTGCCTTCCTACCAGGCAATGGAAACACCTCAATGATGAGTTTTTTTGTCTACTTATAATCACAGTATACAGATCCATCCTTAAAGGGGTTTTCTCATATCCCTGTTCCAGTGGATTTGCCTGTGGTCTCTTCTTATTTCCTGTATTCCTTATCAAACAGTCAAAGCCTCCTCCCTCCCAGCTTGCTGAACAGGACACTATGAAGTAATACTTATTGTGATTACTAGAAATCTAATATAAATGCAGATCAAATAATATGCACATGCCTCTAGAGATGAACTCAGTGTTATCTGTGTGTTTATATAGAGAGATAACAGACAGGGCTTTATCAGCAAACTGCACTTAGCTGAAAGATAGAGCTAATGATAACAATGAGAGCAATGAGTGATGTCATCTGTTCTGTCTTATCACACAGGTTTGGCACCATAGAAATGATGTGTAAAAAATGATAGGCGAACCCCAGATGATTTGTTTCATCCTGTGTTTGGACAAAGCAATCCCTTCCTGCTTCATTTCCCTATGCTGATCTCCAATGTGTGATACTACTGAAAGCCAGTACACCAGCTTCAAGTAATAGAATTGTGACTTTGCCAAACCTACAAGCTGCACATAGCAATATACATTATATTGCTGATTTACTGAGACTACATCTTAGATAATAAAGGGTTAAGTGTAAATCCTACTCTAAGGTCAGATTTGCACAAAATTAGATCAACATTTGCAAACTAAAATTACAATTGGGCCCAAAACCCCAAAAAAGGAATTTATATTTCCATGATACTGTTTATCTGTGTAGGTTCCATGCCTGGTTTTGGCTTACAAATACTGATGTAAAAAACTGGACAAAACACTGTAACTCTGGGTTCACACCAGCGCCCATACTCTGTTTCCAGGTTTCCGTCTTCTGGCAGAAACCTGGCAGACCATGTCCGGCCGTGAGCGCCGGTGAGCGTTTTGTGCTCTCCACGGCGAAACCGTTTTTTTTAACCGGACACAAAGTCCTGCATGTCTGGTTAAAAAAAAATGGTTTTGCCGCAAAGAGCACCAGCGCTCACCGACGCTTACAGCCGAACACTTTCCAACCCATTCAAGTGAATGGGTTTAAAAAATGACTGCAGGTTTCCGTCTCCTGTCCAGTTTCGGAGATCGGGGCACAGATGTGAACGAGCCCTAACCAAAAAAAGGAGAAAGGTGCTCAATAGTGCAAGGGATCATTGGTGGTAAGTAGACCACAGGATGACAGGTCCCTGAGGAAATATGTTCACCTGACTAGGCTGCATTACTTCAGACACCCCGACCCCAATAATAAGACTTGTATTGAGTAAACTAGTTAAATACCGCAATTTTGCCACCGCAAAGACCGCAGCATTTTACAGTGCCTGGACACGCATTTTCATCATTTACCGCTACCACGCTACAGTTGGCACACAAGTTCTCAGTGGGCTACCAACCCATTTCACAATATTGAGCTGGCAATCTAAAAGGAGTATCTATGCAAGGCTAAGGCCACATGCTGCAGAAACAGCTTTTTTTGCAGGTTTTACTGTGTTTTTATTTTTTAAGCCAAAGCCAGGAGTGGATTGTGCAGAAGGTAGAAGTATGACAACTTCCTATGTATTTCCCATATCCTTTTGAAGACAATTTTGACTTTGGCTCAAAAAACTGCAGCAAAATCTACAACAAAATAATCAGCATTTTTCTCACTGGATCTAATAAAATAGTGTCCATTTTAATGAAACTATGTGTACTGGTGTCCAGAGAGAAGTGTGAAATAACTAATTATACCCCTTAACGTTTCAGCCAACACTTCCTATCAGAGGTTGCCATTTGTGCCAGTTTTTATACATTTTGGACTTTATAAAGGAAACTAAAAAAAAAAAAGATAAAATAAGTAATCCATCATAATACATTGTACATTCCGTACAAATGATGGATTCAATCGATTTTTTAGAATACATTTATATGGAGTGTCAATGGAGGAAAACATTCTCATATGTGTTGACATATATCTTATGATTGTCAGCATATTAGAGACTGTAGAGGGCAGTGTGCCCAAGCAGACAGATACAGGTAAACTGATACTAAATGTCACAGGAAAATAAAAACAAGCTATCATAATTTGGAGATTTCAGAACTATAAATTACTTTTCTCTTCATTATTGTAATGTATTATTCCATGATGTTCCTTTAATCCTGAGATAACCAGCAGTAACCTTTTAATGACCAGGTTACATGTATTGCAGACTATGAAAGCATTCAGCGGGCCAGGTGATGTTGTCCTTAGCTATAAATCTTAGACAACTGAGAAAAATGTATTGCACATTCCCTTTCTAAGACATACAAGAAAAAGCAACAAGTAAACAAGTAAAATATTATGCAGACTAAAAGAAAAGGAATATTCATGAGTTTATGTGAAGTGTTTTTATCTGGGTGAAGAACGGCTTTAACATGACCTAATTCGCAATGAGATATAGTTATTTCAATGCTTATACTTCAATAGTTTTAGTCTCTGTTCAGTATTTATAATTCCTGTGATATTTTTTTTATACTCTAATAATATTCAAAATATTATTTCATTTCATTCTAGGGATTCTAAATTATAACCCACATGTGCTGAAATCTAGTGTGCTAAATATAGAATTATCAACCAAGACTTGCTTGGGGATATAGTGACTCTGCAACAACTTCAGTAACTCTTGCATATACAGGACTGGCCTCGGGATGGTGCCCTAACAAGTGCAATGGCCACAAAACTCTTCCATACAGCTGCCCAAAATGATAACTTTACAGTGACACCATATCATATACAGTACTTTATACAAAAAGTAATATAATAGCAATACTAGTCAATGTCCAAATAATACTGCAATATAACTAATATTAATAACAAAAAGCTAACCTAAAGAGGGGAGCGGAGCCTGGCCACTCCTTCCAGCTTTTTCTCCAGGTCCCTCCCCCATCATTCCACGCCCCAAATTCAGACTCAAAACCACCACCTTCTTCTCTCTCTCTTTCCCTTCCCTCCTCTATCAACTACATCCCATGTAGACTTATCCCACATATAAGTAACAACTGAAAAGTACTTCACTCTGATGAGGATTACTCCCACCTCCAAAAGGCTTGTCAGTTTTCTTAGGGCTAGTTCACAGGGAGTTTTTTGCCAGCTGATTTTGATGGTGAACCAACCTCAAAATCCAACCTGCAAAAACGCTTCCCTTTCATTTCAATGGGAGGCACTAGCTTTTTTTTGTCAGCTAGCTGAAAAAAAAAGCATCATGACCTATCTTCAGGTGGATTCCACCTGGGAAAACCCATTGAATTCAATAGGAGGCGGAAAAACCGCACCACTGTTTTTTTGGTGTGGCTTTTGACGTGGTTTTTCAAATAGGTCCATAACCCGTGCTGGAGGGAAAAAAAAACCCTAAAAAAATAAAAATGTCTCAAAAAATTTAAAAAAAATAAATAAAAAGTGTTAAAAAACCATTTCCTAATTCCTGAAGCGGATTTTTTCCTCTCCAAAAAACTCTCCATAAAACTCTGTGTGAACATACCCTAAGGGTAAGATCACATGTGTATTTATGGACCAGATTTTGACGTGGAGGCCGCCTCAGAATCCGGTCCAAAAAAATGACTAGCTGCAACTGGATTCCGATGCAGTGCATCGGCATCCAGTCACGGAATTCCACTCTGGGAGGGAAGGGGAGTGTTGCGCTGTGGACGCTGCAGTGGATTCAGCTGTAGAGTCTGCGGCAAGAACGATCATGTCGCTTCTTTTTTCACTTTTTTCATCAGGCACTTCCACTGAGCTAAATCTCCCTCTACCGACACCACACCTTCTCTTTAGCTCTTTTTCTTCTTTCTAACTTCTTATCCTCTTTTTATTCTTCTCTCTAGTACCTTTCCCCTTCATAGATAAAACTTACTAACCACCATCTGGCGATCTACCTCCTCAACTCCTTCTGCAACATGGCTAAATTAGTTCATACTACGTTTAATGTACATGGATTCAACTCACCTAACAAACTATCACAAAAGAACTGTCAAGTTCCCTGGCTACTTGATGCCCTACATAAACCGCGAATCCTTCCCGAAGTCTCTTCCTCTTAGCTAAATCTTAACCCCAATCCTCATCTAGACACATCTTCGGGATCATTCCAGATTGCTCAGAAAGCCCTATGCAAGAGCTCAGCATCCTCCGTTTGGTGGATATTTGGCGGCTTCACAACCTCTCTGAAAGTGACTACATTAACCCTAGCTTATACTATTAATATTAATGCTAATATTAATACTATTAATGTTTGGGCTACATCTTCATGTCCTAGACCCTAGCTATCTCTACCTCCAAAACTCATATTGACACCATCATTCTCTCTTACCCCACCCCTGATAGGTCCATCCTCACTTTGAAATATCTCCCTCCTAAAGACTGGACATGGAAGCTGGACAAAACTGTTATTGATAGGAAGAAGGTCTTCAACATGATAGGCTCCCAGCTAAAAGACTTCTTTAATATCAATATTACCCTTCGTATACCCCCTCCCCCCCACACACCACCACCACCATTTGTGAAGTGCACAAAGTTTTGATAAGAGGCAAATTCACTTTACTAGCATGTAAAATAAAAAATAAAAAACGTTCACAACATGATATTGACATCCTTTTCTCTAAAACTGCATCCATTGAAAGACTGAAAAAATGCAACAAAGCGTTCTCCATGAAATCTGACCAACTCAGCCTTAGGGAAGACCTGAAAAACCTCATCAGTTCCCGAACAGATTAACACTATCTAAACTTCCAGCACCAACTATATGCTCATTGTGACAAAAGTGGAAAAGTTATGACTGCAATAATAAGAAAATCCAAATTGAAATGTTTCATCCTCTTTATTAAAGACAAACTAGGGACATCGCACCAATCCATCTTGGGAGTTACGAAGGCATTTCTTCTCCAAACTCTACTATTTAGATGATTTTACCCCTGTACCATCTCTCTCAGAAATTAGACCTGATTGCATAGTTCCTTTGCTTTCTCAATCTCCCCAATCTCTTGACTGAAGAGATGTCCAATCTTACCTTCCTCATATCATTAGCTGAAATCACCAAAGTGATCAACAACTTTCCCAAAGGAAAAAGCCTGAACCCAGATGGCTTCCCTTTGGCCTACTAAAAAACTTTTCAACATGCCCTTTCAACGGGTCCTGCAATAGTTACATGATAGATAAGGTTAGATGAAGATACCAGTCCATCAAGTCCACCTTATAACCCTATAGTGTCGATCCAGAGTAAGGCAAAAAAAAAAAAAAACACAAAAAACCATGAGGCTTATGCCAATTGCCCCATGTCAGGGGAAAAAAATCCTTCTCGACTCTAATCTGGCAAAAATATAAAACCCTGGATCAACTTTTCCTTAACAAAATCTAGAACCATAACCCATAATATTTTTCTCTTTTAGAAAGGCATCCAGTCCCTCTTTGAACATGCTCAATTAATCCACCATCACCACTTCCTGGGGCAATGAGTTCAGCAACCTCGCTGTTCTTACAGTAAAGAATCCCCTTCTATGTTACTGGTGAAACAATCTCTCCTACAGACATAGAGGGTGTCCCCTTGTCACTGTCACTGGCCTATCAGTAAAAAGATCATTAGAAAGTTCCTCGTACATTGTTATTAGGCCTACCCATAGACAACTTTTTTCTAAACTGAATAACCCCAAGTTTATCAATCTATAATTGTCCTTCAGTTCAACCATTCCCCTAATATTTTTGGTTGTTCTCTAGTTCAGTCATGTCTTTCTTGTAAACTAGGCCTAAAATTGCACGCAGTAATTTATATGTGGCCGTACCAGTGATTTGTATAGAGGCATAACTTTATACTTGGTAAGCCTGCTGTCGACCAAAATCCTCAAGCTTTTTTCATTGGCAGTCTTACCCAGTATTTTACCATTAAGTACATAAACATACATTTTATTTCTTCAACCAAAATGCATAATTTTACATTTATCTACAGTAAACTTCATTTGCCCAGTCTCCGCACATGCTTCCAGTTTCCTTAGATCCCTCTGTAATATTCTACTATCCTCCTCATTTTTTATTACCTTACAGAGTTTAATATCATCTGCAAAAGGACACCCTGCTTTGTAAACCCTCTACCAGGTCATTAATAAAGATAATAAACAGGAGAGGGCCTAATACTGACCCTTGCGGCACCCCACTGGTGACTGTGACCCAGTCTGAATATTTACCATTAACAAGTACCCTCTGTTTCCTATCAGTGATCCAGTTGCTAACCCAAATGCATATGTTTTCCCCCAGTCCCAACATTCTCATTTTGCATACCAATCATTTATATGATACAGTTTCAAAAGCAATTTACTGCATTATCCATGTCCAGTCTTGAACTTACCTCCTCATAGAAGCTGATCAGATTAGTCTGACAGGACCGATTCCTCATAAACCCATTCTGCTTGGGTATTATAAGATTATTTACATTGAGATACTCCAGGATAGCATCTCTTAGAAAGACCTCAAATGTCTTACCCACTACAGAGTTCAAATTTATCGGCCTATAGTTTCCAGGTTCACTTTTACACCCCTTTTTAAAATTGGCACCACATTTGCTATGCACCAATCCTGTGGGACAGACCCAGCCATTACTGAATCCTTAAATATTAGATGGGACTATTAAAGGATTATCTTATCTTATGTAAGGGTCTTTCTGTCATTATGTATAAATCCCTCAGAACTCAGGGGTGTATGTGATCTGGACCTAGCACTTTCTCCTAGGTTATATAGGTGACATTTAATTGAGAGTTAACATTACCCCTAATCATGTTGCTGGACATTGGATTTTTTTGTGTGAACACTGTAAAAGAAGGCATTTAACCACTTCTAGACCACCCAAGGGTTACATACGTCCAGTAGGTGGTTGCTTTTTCTGGTAGGAGGTACCAGTACATCCAAGCAGAATTCAGCAGCTGCATGAAATCGTGCAGCGGCTGAAACTAGAAGCTGGCTGTAACTATAGCCAGAGCTCCCAGAGAGAAGGCAGGAGGTTTATTGCCTTCCCTAACCTTCTCAATCGCTGTATATACAGCACTCAATGAGTGCTGTATAGACTGCTATGGATGCCGCCATGATGTGGTTGCCCTCTGACCCAGTGGTCACATGATCCACCAGAATCAGCCTCTTACTAGAGCTGCTGGGTCCTACAGGAACCCAGATAATTTCTATTAGTCTTAAAACAGCGTTCCAGAAGCCTGTATTTCTAATGCAACTGAGGCTAAATGTACCAGCTCAAGTTACAAGGGAAAACCAGCCTCCCCTAGTGTGGGTTGCCACTCATAAATCTTTTGACTATATAATTTTAGTTGGTATCACCAATAAAGAATATTAGTTTGAAATCTTCTTTCAGGCCATAATTTGATTATCCAAGATAGACAGATCTTACTACAAACAGCCTTACAATACTGGAAAATGACATGATTAGGGTTGAGTGATCGGGATTGGAAAAGATCAAAATTGCGATTGGCGATCAAGGAAATTTCATGATCGCGGTCGGGTTCCGATCCCACCTAAAAAAGATCGGGAACGCAATTCTGATCCTGATCGCTCAACTTACCTGCACAGAAGTGCTGCCGCTGCCACTCCCCATTCTACTTGCTCCTCTTCTTTCTCCTTCACATGCCTTCAGAGCGCCCTGCGCGCCCCCGCCTCCCTAGACTAGTTTTAGAAATGCTGGGAGAAGGCGGGGCTTGTGGCTTAGGAGAGTGTGAGAGGGTACTGGGAGGGGAGACGTGAGTGATGTACTCATGTCTCCCCGCCCACACTGTCCTAAGCCACAACAAGCCCCGCCTACTCCCATCATCTCTAACACTAGCCTATGGAGGTGGGGGCGCGCACGGCGCTCTGAAGGCATGTCAATGAGAGAGGACCGGACCGAGACGAACAGGGAGCAGCAGCGACAGTGGATCTGTGCAGGTAAGTGGACACCAGGGGCGCTAAGTAGCTGGGGGATTTTTTTTTAATCACTACACAGCATGGAGTCCAAAAAATGAAAAATTTTTGGACTCCATGCTGTGTAGTGAATAGGATCATTTTTAAAATCCAATCTTCAATAATTAAAAAAAATCCCATTGACTTGCATTGGAATGGGAATTGGGATTGGGTTCGAATGGAAAATGATCGGAAATCGGATTTTAAAAACGATCCTTAAATTTCAAGATTGGCTCAACCCTAGACATGATTCTTGAAGTTGGTGCCATGCCAAAGCAAATTGAGTGGGGCATTACTGCTGATCTAAATGCATTAACCGACTCTATAAAATGAATATAATTTCATATAAGTACTAACTAGTGAAGTTTTCCAATATCACATGCAACGCATTATTTTTTTGTGTTTTGTAGCTACAGACATGTTTATTTTAACTTGATATAACCATAAATTTCCATAAAACACAACATCAAGTTGTCCAAGTTAAATTTATAACACATACATTGGTAGTTTGTAGATATTTAGCATTTGAAAATGTACAACGGGCCCAGTGCAAAGCGTAAAAAAATGGGGCCCATAATTCTAAAGTCCTGTTTCCCTACAGAAAAAAAATGTTTATTTTAAAATGCATTGTGCAAAAACTGCCACTCACCTGATACTCCCAAACTGAAATGCTTCTACAAAATGAGAGCTTGGAATAATTGCAAAATTTATGAAAGTGTTATCTAAAGTAAAACAGCCACTGTTAAGGTACCAGCCCCATTGTGCCTCCCCTAGTGTGTGTTCCCCAGTGTGCCTACTGTACGATTCAAGCAACAATGTGTACTATAGATGCCAGCACTCATACACACCAGCAGTTATTTTATTTTAAATGAATCCGAAATACCCAAATAATTCTGGGAATCTGCAAAACAATCCCACATTAAGGCTAAGGTCACAAGAAAAAAAAAAAAAAGGCTAAATCAGTTGCTTTGGGCTGCGGTTTTCATGGATAGCTTCATGCGTGCCTAGCCTGCGTTGGAAAGGTTAAAATCTGCAGCAGAATATGCAGCAATAATAGACATGCTACATGTTCGAAACCAGCAGCACATGGAGTTTTTTTAGGCAGTGTGTGGAAGGTATTTGAATAAAGCCCATCTACTATACTTCTAATACATATCCCATCAAATTAGCTCCCAATGATTCCACTGTGACATACCTAGTGCAAACTTATCCCAGCCTAATAAACAATAAAACATATATATTTTTCATGTTTTTAGGTCCAGTGTTACTTTAAAAACTAAGCCAATGACCTAGAGTAACCTGGATGTAGAGAATGTTGAGTGCTGCCCATCCATCTTCAGACTGCACCCAGAATTCATCTGGGGTTGCATAACTTTTAAGGGATCAAGATGGAATTGCTATATGGCCATATGCCACCTGGACTGAGACGTCTTGTTCCAGAACAAATTACAGATGGGGCCCGTTCTGGCATCAGTTTTCCTCCAGCTTTCCAGCTTGTGTGCACAACGCCAGAGGGAAACTAATACTAAGGCTATACATACAGTTAGGGCCAGAAATATTTGGACAGTGACACAAGTTTTGTTATTTTAGCTGTTTACTAAAACATGTTCAGAAATACAATTATATATATATAATATGGGCTGAAAGTGCACACTCCCAGCTGCAATATGAGAGTTTCCACATCCAAATCGGAGAAAGGGTTTAGGAATCATAGCTCTGTAATGCATAGCCTCCTCTTTTTCAAGGGACCAAAAGTAATTGGACAATGGACTCTAAGGGCTGCAATTAACTCTGAAGGCGTCTCCCTCGTAAACCTGTAATCAATGAAGTAGTTAAAAGGTCTGGGGTTGATTCCAGGTGTGTGGTTTTGCATTTTGAAGTTGTTGCTGTGACCAGACAACATGCGGTCAAAGGAACTCTCAATTGAGGTGAAGCAGAACATCCTGAGGCTGAAAAAAAAAGAAAAAATCCATCAGAGAGATAGCAGACATGCTTGGAGTAGCAAAATCAACAGTCGGGTGTTATGTCAGTCCAGGTAGCTGCAATGGGGCTAAGGAACAGCAGTAGGAAATCTCGCCCTGCACTACTCCCACTAGCTATCCCGGTCCCTGCCTCACGGGTGTGGGTCGGCTGTTTTCAGGCTAAGCCTGACCCCGACGGCTCCTCTCTCACTGATACCGTAGGCCTAGATGGAACTGGGAGAAGGAATGCCCTATAAGATTTCTAGGGACTGGAGACTAAAGGGGGTCACCCCTAACGAACAAGTGAAGCTGTTACTGACAAGGACTGACAAGGGTGTGCGCAGACTCACAACACAAGCAGCACACAGGAAAAATGTGGGAAAGGATTCTCCCAAACCAATATGGGAAGGTTCCTTACACTAGGAAACAAACACAGGGAAACTGAGTAGAAATCAAAGGATAAGGCAATTCACTCACACAGTCAATTACACACAGAGGAAGGATTGGTGAACACAGAAGGAAAAACTAACACACCAACTAGTTCACCCAATCCTCCCAAAAACCAACCACTGAACTGCCTATCTTCAGATAACCACCTATTCCTCCTGCTAAGGCCTAGCACTGTAAAAGAGACACTCAGCACAGAACCCTGGGAGGCATGGGTTTAAATACAGAGTAGAGACCACTCCTCCCAGGTGCAAATGGGAGGGCAGACTAATCAACCACGAAATAAAGCTGCCTACCAACAGTGCGCGCGTGCAAGTCTGAAGGTGTGCACCAATACCCACGACAGGACAACCCCGCAGCGCCAGGATGCCACCCCAGACACCGCACAGCCAAAAACTCCCCAGGTAAAAAAAATAGAAAGCAATGAACCTAAATACTCCTAACATCAGGTACATTCTAAGAAAAAAGGAATTGACTGGTGAGCTTGGGAACTCAAAAAGGCCTGGGCGTCCACGGATGACAACAGTGGTGGATGATCGCCGCATACTTTCTTTGGTCAAGAAGAACCCGTTCACAACATCAACTGAAGTCCAGAACACTCTCAGTGAAGTAGGTGTATCTGTCTCTAAGTCAACAGTAAAGAGAAGACTCCATGAAAGTAAATACAAAGGGTTCACATCTAGATGCAAACCATTCATCAATTCCAAAAATAGACAGGCCAGAGTTAAATTTGCTGAAAAACACCTCAAGAAGCCAGCTCAGTTCTGGAAAAGTATTCTATGGACAGATGAGACAAAGATCAACCTGTACCAGAATGATGGGAAGAAAAAAGTTTGGAGAAGAAAGGGAACAGTACATGATCCAAGCCACACCACATCCTCTGTAAAACATGGTGGAGGCAACGTGATGGCATGGGCATGCATGGCTTTCAATGGCACTGGGTCACTTGTGTTTATTGATGACATAACAGCAGACAAGAGTAGCCGGATGAATTCTTAAGTGTACCGGGATATACTTTCAGCCCAGATTCAGCCAAATGCTGCCAAGTTGATCGGACGGCGCTTCATAGTACAGATGGACAATGACCCCAAGCATACAGCCAAAGCTACCCAGGAGTTCATGAGTGCAAAAAAGTGGAACATTCTGCAATGGCCAAGTCAATCACCAGATCTTAACCCAATTGAGCATACATTTCACTTGCTCAAATCCAGACTTAAGGTGGAAAGACCCACAAACAAGCAAGACCTGAAGGCTGCGGCTGTAAAGGCCTGGCAAAGCATTAAGAAGGAGGAAACCCAGCGTTTGGTGATGTCCATGGGTTCCAGACTTAAGGCAGTGATTGCTTCCAAAGTATTCGCAACAAAATATTGAAAATAAAAATATTTTGTTTGGGTTATGTTTATTTGTCCAATTACTTTTGAGCTCCTAAAATGTGGAGTGTTTGTAAAGAAATGTGTACAATTCCTACATTTTCTATCAGATATTTTTGTTCAACCCTTCAAATTAAACGTTACAATCTGCACTTGAATTCTGTTGTAGAGGTTTCATTTCAAAACCAATGTGGTGGCATGCAGAGCCCAACTCGCGAAAATTGTGTCACTGCCCAAATATTTCTGGCCCTAACTGTATGTGAACACACCCTAATATACATCCTTTTAAAGGGACTCTATCAGCAAAATTATGCTAATAGAGCCCCACATATGCGTGAATAGCCTTTAAAAAGGCTATTCAAGCACCGTAAATGTTATATTAACCCCCGGTCCCGTTTTTAAATAACAGCATTAAAACATATATGCAAAACTTACCGAAAGTGCACCATGGGCGGGGATGCACGATGTGACGTCAGCTTTGGGCACGCCTACCTCTTCTGTCTTCTTGGAGTAACGCCCTCTGGTTCTGTGTCTTCTTCCGGCTTCTTCTCTTCAAATCCCGCACCTGCGTAGTAGCGCTTCCCTCCGAAGCGCTACTGCACAGGCTCACTCGCGAACTGACATTAAGTAAAATGGCGAGTGAGCCTGCGCAGTAGCGCTTCGGAGGGAAGCGCTACTACGCAGGCATGGGATTTGAAGAGAAGAAGCCAGAAGACACAGAACCAGAGGGCGTTACTCCAAGAAGACAGAAGAGGCAGGCGTGCCCGAATCTGACGTCACATCGTTTATCCCCGCCCATGGTGCACGATCGTTAAGTTTTTCACATTTTTTAAATGCTTTTATTTAAAAATGGGACCGGGATTTAATATAACATTTACGGTGCCTGAATAGCCTTTTTAAAGGCTATTCACGCATATGTGGGGCTCTATCAGCATAATTTTGCTGATAGAGCCCCTTTAAAGTTTTGTAGGACAGCAGACTAATAGATCAAATCTTCATGCATTTCACAAATCAGAAGTTCTAAACAAATCAGAAATGTTCATTAATTTACTGTAAGTATTGCAACTCATTGCCTTGAAATAAACTAGATTTGATAACTTATATAATCTTATAACTAATTTAATTGGGAATGCTACTGTACATTAGGGTTGTGACAAATTATATATTATTCTGGTAAATGAGTGAAAGGTGTTCGCGTTGACCAAAATGGATTGCCAAGTCTGATAAACTTATATTGGAAGATCATTATCAGACATTACGGTTATTTTAGTCCACACAAGATTGCTTGTATTAAATCATAGACAAACTGTGCACGCTCAATTTTTCCTGGGATAAAATGTATCTGCCGCATGTTTTTTTATCATTAAAATCAGATACTTGCAAATATTTTTATTTCATTGTTTTTTTGTTTTTTGATTATACTCTAGAATTTTTTCTAAAATCAGTTTGTGTACATTTGGAGAGTATAGATGGGAGATATTCACTGACTTCATTGGTAAAAGTATCTAGCTATGCTTTATGATCTGCACAGAGGTCACTGATTTTTAATTGTGAATTCTGTATTATCTCTAAATATGTGTAGATTTCAATGGGAACATTATCTAGGCATGTCTGTGATGTGACAGGTCATTATGCAGGAAGAAGGCTTTGACTGTCATCTAGTGAATGGTGAATGGTGGATCCTGCATCACATATATATCTGTGTTATCATTTATTGTGTATACAGTAATACTGCTCCTGATGGTGATGACTGAAAAGTGATTTCCAAAGAACTGGAAGTATCTGCCCGTTCTTTTAAAATATGGTTTAAAACATTAGTTCTTTTTCTGATTACATATTCTCTTTAGTAAGACATGAATGATCTACAATTCATTATTCTGTCCATTAAAACCACATTTTAATTAGAAGAGCTGACCCTCATTCATAGCCACACGTGGTGCTGGTGGTCGTGTCCATGTTCTACGGAAAAATGGCTAGACAGCAATGAAAATAAGGCGCATCATCTTGGATCTTTTTCTTGGTAACTCCTCATTGCTTGCCTTCTCACTGCTAGCCTGTGCACTCTATCTTCAGCTTTGAATCAGAAAGTGTTAAGTTGCGATGACAGGTTTCCTTTTAAACAAAGTCACATTTTTGCAAAATGAAATTGTTGCCCTTGCCCATTGCTGCTAAGGACAGATGTGCTGTGAATAAGAAAACATAGAGTCTTCCAATATATGAAGCCCATCAAGTAATCAATCCCTTTATTTATTTTAACAGAATTGCTTTCGTGCCATTAGAGCTTTGTATTTACTGTGCTTTGTCCAAATGAGTTTTACCTAAATATCTTGTCATGTTTGCATTTATTCTTCTATTTGTTTAGGCAAATCAGTTCACTTTTCCTCAGACTATACCACAAAGAAACAACATGGCCATGAAAGACTTCATCAGCTAGTTTATTTCACACAATGATATTGTCCTTCAGTAAAATTAAGCTGATCAATCCAACATATGGATGTAATTAAAAATCACAAGACCACTCATGTCATCCCAGGGGTTGAGTGAAGAATAGCTGGAGTCAATCTATCATGACTAGTGGCTTCTACAAGCATGTCAGAAAGCTATACTGTCGTTTCAGGGTTACACTGCTTGGTGCAAAACTGCTAAACAATAAAGGATAAACAAAATAAAAACTACTATACTACTATATATATATATATATATATATATATATATATATATATATATATATATATAACCATCTATATCTACTATACTACTATATTTGTAACTATTAGAGATGAGCGAACACTAAAATGTTCGAGGTTCGAAATTCGATTCGAACAGCCGCTCACTGTTCGAGTGTTCGAATGGGTTTCGAACCCCATTATAGTCTATGCGGAACATAAACTCGTTAAGGGGGAAACCCAAATTCGTGTCTGGAGGGTCACCAAGTCCACTATGACACCCCAGGAAATGATACCAACACCCTGGAATGACACTGGGACAGCAGGGGAAGCATGTCTGGGGGCATAAAAGTCACTTTATTTCATGGAAATCCCTGTCAGTTTGCGATTTTCGCAAGCTAACTTTTCCCCATAGAAATGCATTGGCCAGTGCTGATTGGCCAGAGTACGGAACTCGACCAATCAGCGCTGGCTCTGCTGGAGGAGGCGGAGTCTAAGATCGCTCCACACCAGTCTCCATTCAGGTCCGACCTTAGACTCCGCCTCCTCCGGCAGAGCCAGCGCTGATTGGCCGAAGGCTGGCCAATGCATTCCTATGCGAATGCAGAGACTTAGCAGTGCTGAGTCAGTTTTGCTCAACTACACATCTGATGCACACTCGGCACTGCTACATCAGATGTAGCAATCTGATGTAGCAGAGCCGAGGGTGCACTAGAACCCCTGTGCAAACTCAGTTCACGCTAATAGAATGCATTGGCCAGCGCTGATTGGCCAATGCATTCTATTAGCCCGATGAAGTAGAGCTGAATGTGTGTGCTAAGCACACACATTCAGCACTGCTTCATCACGCCAATACAATGCATTAGCCAGTGCTGATTGGCCAGAGTACGGAATTCGGCCAATCAGCGCTGGCTCTGCTGGAGGAGGCGGAGTCTAAGGTTGGACCGAATGGAGACTGGTGTGGAGCGATCTTAGACTCCGCCTCCTCCAGCAGAGCCAGCGCTGATTGGCCGAATTCCGTACTCTGGCCAATCAGCGCTGGCCAATGCATTCTATTAGCCCGATGAAGTAGAGCTGAATGTGTGTGCTTAGCACACACATTCAGCTCTACTTCATCGAGCTAATAGAATGCATTGGCCAATTAGCGCTGGCCAATGCATTCTATTAGCCCGATGAAGTAGAGCTGAATGTGTGTGCTTAGCACACACATTCAGCTCTACTTCATCGAGCTAATAGAATGCATTGGCCAATCAGCGCTGGCCAATGCATTCTATTAGCTTGATGAAGCAGAGTGTGCACAAGGGTTCAAGCGCACCCTCGGCTCTGATGTAGCAGAGCCGAGGGTGCACAAGGGTTCAAGTGCACCCTCGGCTCTCCTACATCCGAGCCGAGGGTGCGCTTGAACCCTTGTGCAGCCTCGGCTCTGCTACATCAGAGCCAAGGGTGCGCTTGAACCCTTGTGCACACTCTGATTCATCAAGCTAATAGAATGCATTGGCCAGCACTGATTGGCCAGAGTACGGAATTCGGCCAATCAGCGCTGGCCAATGCATCCCTATGGGAAAAAGTTTATCTCACAAAAATCACAATTACACACCCGATAGAGCCCCAAAAAGTTATTTTTAATAACATTCCCCCCTAAATAAAGGTTATCCCTAGCTATCCCTGCCTGTACAGCTATCCCTGCCTCATAGTCACAAAGTTCACATTCTCATATGACCCGGATTTGAAATCCACTATTCGTCTAAAATGGAGGTCACCTGATTTCGGCAGCCAATGACTTTTTCCAATTTTTTTCAATGCCCCCGATGTCGTAGTTCCTGTCCCACCTCCCCTGCGCTGTTATTGGTGCAAAAAAGGCGCCAGGGAAGGTGGGAGGGGAATTGAATTTTGGCGCACTTTACCACGCGGTGTTCGATTCGATTCGAACATGGCGAACACCCTGATATCCTATCGAACATGTGTTCGATAGAACACTGTTCGCTCATCTCTAGTAACTATACATAACTACTATAGTACTAGTACTAATACAAATGCTAAATAATACTCATCTCTTCATTCCACCAACAGGCCGGTGCAAATACTCCAGACGCCCTCTAGTTTTGTTTCTGCATGCCCGCTCATGCGCAGTCGGCTCTGCCTAGGCCGGATGCCTAGGCAGAGTGAATTCCAGCCGAAAGACGCCGCGGGGATGCTGCACGGAGAAGATTTCTAAAGATAAGAGAAGAACCAGCGTTGATTGGCAGAATGTATAGCATTCTGCCAATCAACGCTGGTTCTGCATCGAACCTTAAACTTCGAACAGCTAGTAGTGTTCAATCGAGTATGAGTATTTTGAATACCGTAGTATTTGATCGAACACCTACTCAATCGAACACTACTCGCTTATCTCTATAAATTACATCATTGCGCTAGTGGTAAACCCATATGTCCCTATAATGGAGACATTTTAAATATCAAAATTTCAGACTAACATTAACCATAAATGTGTAATTCATTTTGATGTTAACAAATATAATAGTAAGTATGTCCATGCCCAGTGATAATTTATATCACTTACTGCTTATCTATATCTCACATTGTATCCATACCTATTTTTCTGTCACCATTATTTCCTATATGCCATTACGTATTTATTCTGCATATAATATACTGTAATGTTATATAATTAATCTTATAATGGCTTATTAGACCCTGAATATTTTGTCTCTATTCACATTTTATGCATAAACTTTATTGAGATTACTGTTATACAACCCTCTTGTGATATATGAGAGGAGTTAATAGACTTGTTAAAGCCCAGGTGGATATTGGGTGTTTGGTTCTTATTCACAATATGATACTGATGCAATTTATGCAGTAACCCGATGAACAGAATGGTCTGATATCCCTTATGCGATCTATGTTCTTGAAAAGCCTGCTACTGTTTTAGATATGTTTAAACTATTGCCCAGACTACAGTTCATGAAGTATTGTTTTTTTTTTTTTAATCAAATACTGTAGTATATAGTTTCTATGGTCTTACAAGTGTTTCCCATACTAAGATGTCCCCTTTTTGTGTATGCTCAAGTTGACATGACCAGCATTATAAGCATCTTTTTAAGTGCGCTCTGCACAACCGTGGTTTGATGGTAGAGACACCGGGTAGCGAATGGAAGTGCTATTTTAACATTTCTCTGCATCCCTTTAGGTGATCTGCTCTGTACACATTATTTTAACATTTCACAGTCTCTCTAATTACCTATTAGGACTACTTATATGATATTTACATGTTCCCATGTGAATATTGATATTTCAGCACAATTTTTTTGCACTTTATATATTTAAATGGATCATATTTTGTATATTTTGTAATCTTTGGATTCTCATATTGCACTATGATTGCTGTAATAGACAATTCTGCAGTTTATTATATGATTGCTGATTACTTACTTGGTTTGTATGCTACATAAACTTGAATTTGAAAATCATTCATTGCTTGAAAAGCCAAAGTGTTTTGAGCTAGAACGTTGTTTTTTTTTTTTGCATGGGGCAATAAACCCATAATTTTAGCTATTATCTATGGAGTATTGCATATTTTTTGCTTTTTTTGCATATTGGGATTTGATTGTAACTTGAGGCTGGTACCCTTCTCTTGCTGGTGCTGTCTTTGTTTGGACATTTAGAATTAGAACTATAATGATACAGTCATGGCTGTTAGTGTTTTCATCCATGAAATGTTTCCAGAAAATGAAGTATTTTTCCCAGAAAATGATAGCAATTGCACATATTTTGTTCTAGGCATGTTTATTTCATTTGTATGTACTGGAAAAACTTAAAATAGAGATAAAAAAGGCAAATTGGACATAATTTTATGGAAAAATCCAAATATGGGCAAGGCAAAATTATTGGCTCCTTTTCAATAAATAAATAACTTTGTTTCAGGCATGTGAGGCTCATTCAAATTCACCTGTGGTAAGTAACAGGTGTGGGCAATATAAAAATCACACCTGAAACCAGATAAAAAGAAGCGAAATGACTCAATCTTTGCATTGTGTTTTTGTGTGTGTCACACTAAGCATGGAGAACAGAAAGAAGAAGACTGTCTGAGGACTGGAGAACCAAAATAGTGGAAAAATATCAACAACCTCAAGGTTACAAGTCCATCTCCAGAAACCTTGATGTTCCTTTGTCTACTGTGCGCAAAATAATCACAAAGTTTACAACCCATGGTACTGTAGCTAATCTCCCTGGATGTAGGAGGAAGAAAAAAATTGATGAAAAGTTGAAACACAGGATAGTCTGAATAGTGGATAAGCAGTCCCAATCAAGTTCTAAAAAAATTCAGGCTGTTCTGCAGGCTCAGGATGCATCAGTGTCTGCATGAACTATCTGTTGACATTACAATAATTTTCTGGGAGAAATACTTCCCTTTCTGGAAAAATTACAGGGGTGCCAACACTTATGGCCATGACTGTAGATAAACGCAAGGTAGAGCAGTACTACGTAATAAACCTCTCCAGGAGTGGGGTACAGGTCTCAAGAATGCTCCTGCATAAGATCCCACGTATTTTAACCTTTTGGAAATATATATATATATATATATATATATATATATATATATATATATATATGAAGATTCAAGAGGATTCACAAGCTCACATGCAGCAACATACCAATATTACATCTACATGCTAAGTGGGGACTAAGTATGGGCAAACTGATTCATACAGAGCTGGATTTGACCTGAATTTTCCAAAAAATTTGGTTTTCTTAAGGCAGATGTCACTCTCAACAGGGTCACTGAAAGGACCTGTGATTGGGCCCCAGGAGTTATGAGGGGCATGCTGAGGTCATGATGGTTGGCCTAATCACAGGTCTCATTGATAATACTAGAGCAGATGACATCAGCCAGAGACTAGAAGAGGCCTGAAGACGATGCTGGTGGATCACTGGACACTGCAAGGATGCCCAGGAGAAGTGAGGCCTCCAGATATTATATCCTGGGATCTGAGGAGACCCACGGAAAGATAATATCACTTTCAGTTTGTAGCAAGAAGTTCAGCCCAAAACAAACTGAGGGCCGAACCTCACAAATTGAAGCAAATCTCATGAAGTTTGCCCAACTCTAGTAGGGACCCTGTTCCAGATTTTGGAATAGGGTCTAGGACCTTCATGTTTTTTCATTGTTAAAATTTTGAAATTTCTCCTTAAGCTTTTAATTCCAGTTGTTAAACAAGAGTAAGTGCAATTCTCTTATGACAAGGATGATTCACGTGACCTTCTGGTGCATTTCTATGGACTTTCAGAGTCACCATTAAGTAACTGTCCTGTACTGTGCCACTTGTCTCACTCAGAGCATTACATGGCGATTATATTCTGGACTCTGAAAGATAAACACTAATAGTTCGGTTATTTTTCAATCAAATAAGCTGTATTTGTGAGCAGGGCTCCAAAGCCATTTTACAATTGTCGTTAAAACACAGGCACTCAGTTTCAGTTGGATTTTCTTGATTTGATCAAGAGAGATTAAATAAATCAGGGAACAATAATATGAAGCCATTACCACAACTTTTCTGCTCAAGTGGTTTGGCAGCCTTTATCTGCTTCTTCAAACTTCACAATTACCGACTTTGAAATTAATTACAGAGTTTAACATTTCAGAGCACATAATATTTGGCATCTATCACTAAAAACAGAAATAGTTCAAGTGCATCCATTACAGAAATTACTCAGTGGTACGCAGAATGAAACCATCCCGATTGGTATTTAGAAAAATACATGCTGTATAAATAGAATGCTACAGCTTTTACTTCTTATAGTAGATCTCTCATGGAAATATGGTATGCTACCCTGTATTAGGTGGTTGTATAGGATAAAGAACAGGATTGCATTCTTTCACAAGTAGCGCCACTCCAGTGCATGCAATGTGTCTAGTATTGCAGTCACCTCCACTGGGGTGTTTTCACACAGTACAGTTTTTTTTTTCTCTGTCTAGTTGCTGCATTTTGTACTACAACAAAGTGCTAGTAAAAGTGTTGTAAACCTGCCATTTATGTAAAGCATTTTCCTTTAAATTTAATTATGGAAAAAATGGTTGAAAAATCAAGTGGACACAAGAATGCCAAGAAAAAAAGACAAAAATGCCCCACAAATCCTGTATTCAGTCTAGACATTCATATGGAATTTTTTTTAATAAATAAATTCCAGGATAAAATTGATAGTTTTTTCCTTAAAGTGAATAAGGTTGAGATGCAGTACTACACCCAACCTGTTAACAGTAGTAGCTTTGTTTTTGTACGAAAGCAAATTTATGTTAAAAATCCCTCACTAAAAACCACAAAGAATAACATATTATCATAACATATTAATCTATAGGATAATAACTGGTATGGATGAATACGACAGACTGAAAGTGAAGAGTCCACTGCAATATACAATACATATATGCATTTGCACATCAGGAACAAGAAAAGAAGAGAAGAGGTAAAGTAAGGACTTATCACTACAACTATTTTTGCTATTATATAAAGGCAGGTCTGGTGCCAGCACTGGCAAACCTGGGCAGGAGCCATGCCCCAGAGTGCATGGGGGGCTGCTCATTCAGGTTTGGCAATAAATTTCTTCTATCAATACAAAAACTACCCAATTTTTGAAGATTTTTGCTTTGCGACTTTTAGAGGGAGATGGCTGCAGCATCAGCGATGTGATTCATCTATTGTATATCTTACAGGAAACACTTACACTGATGCAATGTGGGACAGAAGAAGAAGCAAATTTTAAACCTCTTGTCATAGCCCTTTGTTGATGGAGGAGGATATGGATCTGGGTCATTATGGTAGAGGAACTGGGGCTCCTAGACTGGAAGAGGACATAAACGCTCAAGAGTCAGGAGAAGTAAAAGCAGCAGCATCAGCAGCTAGGCCCAGTACAATATGTGGAAGATAATGAACCAGAAATTTTTCAGCTCACAGTGCCAACTGGAACCACAACAGGCAGCAACTGACACCCACCGGCTGCACCAGCATGTACAGTCAAACTTAGAGTGTACCTGTATTTCAGCAGATAATTCTGACCCCATAAAACTCTTGGTCAGTAGGTTAGAGCAGTGAAAGGAGCTGGCCCAAATTCCCATCGGAGTTTTATGTTCTCTGGCCTTAAGAAAAATGACTGAGAATGTGTTTAAAGCCTGCTGGTGTCATTGTAACTCCTAAAAGATTGGCATCACTATAATTTACTAAAAAATCTACTTTTTTCAAAATGAGTCAGACATGAATCAGGGAGTATTTTCAAACACCTCTAACTGATGCCATCAAAAAGTGGTATCACCGTCTCCCTTTATTCATTTACTGTACTGATGCTGATGCTTTCTACTACCCCTAAACAGTTACCATGCTCAAATAAAACAAAAAACAAAGCGCTGAGTGATACATAGTGTGCAGCATCCTGGAGTAGCTGCTGTTTTCTTATGTCTGTCCATTGTGCCTCCAGGTTATGTTGGTATGTCACATCCTTTGTGTTTTATGTGAATTGAAATGTTGTTGAAGTTCAAACCACTGGCTTGGTTCAGACCTGGCCAATCACAGGCCACTAGACGGGGTTATAAGGAGACTATCCTGGTGGCAGTTGAAAATCTCAGTCTAGTTTTTGCCACCAGGGCAACAGCTCACGGGTAGGTAGCCTGACCTGTGTGTAGAGAGAGAGCCAGGACTCGGTTCCAACTGTCACCGACACAGCCTGTAGGAATATTCATCACCCCATGCTCATACAGAGACAGTCCTGAGACACGGAATATAATTCAGCATCTCTGAGAGACGTTTGCCAGCCATGCCAGGAGGAACTGACAGGAAGTACGCATTCATGCCTAGCTTCCAGGTAACCAGAGCCCAAGAGTGGCACAAGAGGAGGAGTAGTGGAGGACTTTTGCATAAGGGCCTGCAATATCCCTGGGGAGCCTCCTATTAACAAGGCAGTGGGAATGAACTGCAACTGATACCCCCCATCTGCAAAGTTGCTAGTTGTACCAGACAGTTCCAGTTGAATAAAGAGTTTCTTGGTTTCACTGCACCATTGTTTTTCTTGTGAAATTCTCAACAAGTTTGATGTGTCACATGACCCTCTTCCCATTGAAAAAAATAAAATTGGATCCAAAATGGCTGAGTTCAAAATGGCCACCATGGTCACCACCCATCTTGAAAAGTTTCCCCCTCCCATATGCTAATGTGCCACAAACAGGAAGTTGATATTACCAACTATTCCTATTTTATTTGGGTGTATCCATATAAATGGCCCACCCTGTATTCACTTATTTTATTTAGATTCTTTGACCCAATAAAACATTTATTTAGAGACACAAGAAACTGATGACACCCACTACTAATGGCATAAATTCAGATATGAGGCTGCGCATTCCCAGTGTCATGCATGTACAGAATTTTACTGCACAACCTAGTGGTGAAAAGGGTTACATGATGGCTAATATGTTTTTACTCAATCCTTCATTGTGTGTGTAAAACCACTTTAAATATATTCTTCCTACACTATGAAATAATGAACGTACCGTATATACTCAAGTATAAGCCAACTTTTTCAGCACATTTTTTCATGCTGAAAAAGCTCTCCTCGGCTTATACATGAGTCAGGGTCCACGGAGCACAGAAAACTGGAAGGACTTGAAAGGGGGAGGTCCTTTAGTGCTACTGCTCTGTGATTGGCTTGTCATGAGGTCACGTGACTGTGATGTCATCAAAGGTCCTGTAGCCACTGGTATGTAACATCTGCAGATAAGGTTAAGTCTAAATCCTAGTAGCTCCGCCCACACCAGAGTCCGATCACTACAGCTACAGTAAAGTGAAACACACAGGGACCTTCCTTTAGTTACTCTGCCTATTAATGGCAGGCATTTGGGGTTATTAATTTCAGTAACTCCATGTTCCTCACATTAATAACAGTTAACCCCATCATGTCCTTCATATTAACCCCTGTGTTCCTCATATAAGAGTTACTAATATGTGAGACACAAGGGGGTATTAATGAAGGACCTTAATTATGAAGATACCTAATTATTACGTCCATATGTCCCACATATCAGTAACTCTTATGTGAGGCACACAAGGGGTTAATGTGAGGGACATGATGAGGTTAACTGCTATTACTATGATCCCCATAGAGTTACTAAGCTGCAATGCACATGACCAGACTTTTTATCTGCAATGGTGGATTTCCCTCCCTCGGCTTATACTCGAGTCAAAAAGTTTTCTCAATTTTATGGTAAAATTAGGGGTCTCGGCTTATATTCGGGTCGGCTTGTACTCGAGTATATACGGTAAATAATTTCTTACTATCACATTTCTTCAGAACATCCTACCTCGAAATATGCCAAATTCTCCAGGTATATGATAATAAGGACCTACTTCACAAAAAAACCCTTTTTTTATTCTACAGTATGGGCTATTTTATAATATAATGAAAGGATGCAATATGATAATCAGCAGAAGAACCCCTAAGGCCTGCCTCTTATATTTCTACATTATATGTCAATCATGCCAGAGTCACGCCTCCTATACTCTCTATGTCTGTGAAAAATAATGGGCTCTAAAGGTCAAGCAGAGGAAAATCTCATTTAGAGTTGAATTTAGAGCCAATCTCTTTCCTCCTAGACCTACGCTTTTTATCAAACAATTTGAAATAACCTTTTAGGATCTTAAGCTATATTATTATTATTATTATTATTATTATTATTATTATTATTATTATTATTATTATTATTATTATTTATATAGCACCATTAATTCCATGGTGCTTTACATTTGAGGGTTTACATACTGTACACAAAATATGCTAACAGATATAATACCAATAATGACCGACTGGCAAAGTGGGGTAGAGGGTCCTGCCTACAAGAGCTATGAGGGAAAAGTGATAGAGACAGAAGGCATAGGTAGAGACTGTACAGGTGGTGGTGTGGTAACAGTAGTGTTATTGGAGGTTGTAGGCCTTCCAAAAAGGTGAGTCTTCAGGGCTTTCTTGAAGCCTGTGATTGTGGGGTCAGTCTTATGTGTCTCCGTAAGGAGTTCCAGAGTATGGAGGATGCATGGGAGAAATCTTGGAAACGGTTATGTGAAAAGCAGATAAGAACAGTGCGGAGTAGGAGGTCTTTGGAGGATCTGAGGTTACGTGTGAGCAGGTATCCGGAGATTAGGTCAGAGATATATGGAGGGGACAGGTTGTGGATGGCTTTGTGTGTCAGCGTTAGTATCTTGAACTCTATTCTTTGGGTAATGGGTAATTAGTGAAGGGATTGGCAATGGGGAGCAGCCGATGAAGAACAGGGGGCAGGTGTATTAATCAAGCAGCACAGTTTAAGCTGGACTCGAGGGGGGTGAGAGAATTCACTGGGAGGCCATGGAGAAAAGTGTTACAGTAGTCTAAGCAGGGGTTAATGAGGGTATGAAGTAGTATATATGTGGTTTCAGGGGAGAGGAAGGAGCGGATTCAATGGATGTTCTTGAGGTGGAGGCAGCAGGAGTTGTTGAGGATTTCTATGTGTGATTTGAAGGATAGGTCGGAGTCCAGGGTTATCCCGAGACAGCGGACCCATGGGACCCATGTTGAGTTTGAGAAAGCGGGAGGAGACAAAGGCTGCTAGAGACTTTGGAACTTTGGCCAACAGAGAGGTAACATCTGGTCCAGAGAGATATATTTGAGAGTCATCAGTGTAGCAAAGGTTTTAAAAACCATGAGATTCTATGAGTTGGCCAAGACCAATGGTGTAGATGGAGAACAGGAGGAGTCCTAGGATGGAGCCTTGGGGGACACCTACACAAAGAGGACATGGTTAGGAGATGGTATGTGAGTGGAAGATGCTGAATGCGTGATTGATGAGGTATGAGAAGATCCAGGAAAGAGCCAGGTCTGAAGTACCAAAGGATGAGAACATTTCTACACCTTCAATTTGCACTTATTTGGCCTACATCTGTCTTGCAAGATTTCTTCATACACATGTATGTTCCACATGCCTTTAATTTACTAAAGAGCATAAACCCAGTGATTTTTGTTGGTATACAGAATGTGCATACTTTATATTGTAAATGGGGAGAAGGTAGAAAACTGCTGCCATAGTCAGATAGACCCTGGCTTAACTTGAGTGGATCAAAAGAATTGTATATCCAACTGAACAATAATATCTTCCCTAGAGACATCAACCAGGGAAAACTGTTTATATACTTATTGGTAGACAGTGTAATAATAGGAACCAAGATTACAGTGCAAATAATACGAAGGGCAGTGGGGTAGCTATAGGTGGTGCGGAGGTACCAATCACTGGAGTCTTAGTGGGAACAAAGGCTTTCTCTGCAATATAAGTAAACCTCAGTAGCACATGGTAAGTGGGGCTCCATTACAAATTTTACATTGTAAAAGCTCCTGTCATGCCCCTTTTCTGCAGGACCCCCTCATCAGTGCTAGCGAGAGTGGTTGAGTTTTGCTTGGCCTAGCTGGCGGTATGTCATCCTCCATTACTACTTTCATGCCCCGTTGCCCTCCATCTGGACTGCGGCACCAGAACAACAGCTGAGGCAACTCATGGGACAAGTGTTCAAGTGTGGACCCTCTCAAAATTTTGAGCCTTGGATCCATGATTTTGTGGTCAAGTCAGGAATCAATTTTGACAGTGAGAGGTTCACAGAAATTGACTTTTTCAAAGTATTTTTCGCTGAGGATTTTGTAAGCCACATGGTACCCGAAACAAATTTGTATGCCTAGCACTTTTTAGCGCAGAATCCCACATCATTATATGCTAGGGGGCCTCTGTAGATGCAGCAGACCCAAACACAATTCGAGTCCATTCTAAAATGTGCCTCAAAATGACCCAAGATATGACCATCTATATAAAATAAGACCATTTCTCAAGCACTTAAGTACCAAGTTTGCCAAGACATATACTCCCCAAAAAATGAATAACATAGATGAGTACTTGTACATTTTAAAGGAAGGTTTTAATTCAGCCAATACATGCCCAGCAAAAGGGCTCTGTCAGGAAAGCTTAGAGTACACCCACAGGTTTTGGATTTATGAAGGAAAGGACTCCACAATTGAACCTCAGAATGCCCCCTTCTCTCACATCCTAGGAAAATTGTGAGCGATTTTTTACACCCACTGGTGGACTAGGGTTGCTACCTCTGTGTGGATAACTTCTATACCAGTGCCCCACTCTTAAAATCCCTCTCTTCCAGAGCTATTGTAGCATGCGGCACAATAGATCGTAACAGTGATATTGCCTCTTATCAGTGTGAGTCCGAGTTCTGGTTTGACTGGGTGACAGGTCATAAATGTTGGTTAGAAGGCTACTATGTCTTCTTAGGGAGATTTGAAGTTTGGAGAATCAAACAGACCATGCATGCTTTACATACTCCAGTATAAGTTATTTACCCTGTACAAGAACTAATAGTTAAGTAACAAGACATACATTAATAATCATAACAAACTCTTCAGTTCCAAAAAAAACATTGTTTTTCCCACATAGCTAATAGAACATTCCCTTTGCAATCCCTACAGTAAGATTCTTTCCCTTATGATCATACTGACTAAATCAATGTATTCTATTCCCTGTGACATGTAAAATCCCCTTTAACTATTTTTCTTCATACCTAGCTTGTAACAAGTTGCAAATTTGTGTAGTAGTGTTTGGTGTGCCACTACGTTGCCTGAACTTTCTTATTCACAAGCTAATAGAATAAGTAATGAATATATGCCATTTATAGTTAACAAACAAATGAAGAAAAAAACAGGAGTAAAAGATCTGCCAAGCACTTCTCTACCATCTCCCTCTCAACCTGCACCCTCTCTGAAGGCCGTACACATTCAAATAAATTATGAATGACAAGTATTTGAACCAAAAAAGAGGGCACCATATTTTATATGCAGTAAATTTAATTCCAGATTGTGTTTCACCTCTGCAGGGTGACATGTTTATTGCCAGTGAAAGATGAAAGCTTCAGGAGTTGAAGACAAGCGTCAGCAGTTCTAGTGGGCACTAGTAAAATGAGGATTTGACAGACTGGTTGTTGAGCCCTTGAAATTAAATGCCAAATCTAATTTTACCCAAAAGGGGTCATATGTACTGTCAACCTCCCCCTTTAAATATCAATACAAGCTGCATAAATGACTCAAAGCCTATAAAGAATGAAAAATACAGCATTCCACTTTAAAAAAGAAAAAAAAAACATGTGGCGTTAAACTAGTGAAGAATAACGCTTACCGACTTACAGCACAAAGAGTAAGCACATTAGCACATCAAAACACATCCAAGTGGGTAGCAAAAACTAACATTTTAAATAATTGTTATGCTGAGGATTGCAAAAAAAAATCAAAGTTTTTACAGCAGAAAAGTTTTCATTTTGCTTTTATGTAAAGTGGTAAAATCATACAGTAAGTCCTCCTAAAATACAAATACAGACCATCCACTCATTATTATTCCCATAATCACTTAGTCAAGTAGAAAGCTAATCAGATGATTGAGAAGTGCACAAATTATACTCAGATTTATGGACAAAGAGAGACATCCATTTACTGTAAAATACTGCTCCTTAAAACATGCACCTGGAAATGATTGTTATCATCAGCGACTCTCAGGACATCACAGCGATGGCGTGATGATCAATGCCAAGCACTATTTGATTACTGAGATGCATTTAAAAAGCAATCTCCACCACAGTGCATGGACTCTCAGCCTAGCCGAGACAATCACTGTCAAAGAGCCTGCTTTACAGGTTACACTTACAGCTCCATTCTTAAGATTCACACATAAGGACATGTTTAGGCTATTCTCTGAATAAAAATGATATGTGTAAATGTTACATGTTAACACATGCCAAAATAAAGGAAAGGAAGTCTTTGATTTGTTATATTTGTTGGATAAAATAATAAACTATCCATAAAAAAGGAGTGTACTGCTACTACACCAACTATAGGAAGTGCAGAGGTAGCAATCACGATAGGGCCCTGGAGGTTGGGGGGCCCAAATACCTCTCATCAACATAAGTAAACACCAGTATAATAGATAACACACAATAGATTGGGAGCCTTATTACATATATGTTACATTAGAACCCAGCAGGTTAAAGTTATGCCTCAGCAATAACACCTGTAGGAGGTGGGATGGCTCATAATAATATGCAGGCTATATGTGAAATTTCATAGACAACACTGTAATATCTATAGATGAGTACAGAGGTGCAGCTTGAAGGTTTTGGGACCTAGTGTAAAAACTATCCCTCGGTCCAGCAGATAACATAAAGACCGGTGCACTCTGCTATACATAATGTTGTGTCGTATGTGTTATATGATGAGGGTTTGTAAAGTAAAGATCTCTATATGCACAATACAAAAAGCTGCATAAGGCTAGGTTCACACCTGCTTTCGGGTTTCTGTTCATGGTGTCTGCTTGGGGACCCCACAAACTCAAACCTAATCAGCTTAATAAAGTGATTACTTGTAGAAACCTGCAGACCCCATAGACTATAAAGGGATCCGCTGGATTTCCACTTGGTTTCCATCCTGCATTTTTTAAGCGGATTCGGAGACGGAAACCCCTTGTCTGTGTGTGTCTCTTCTTCTGTCTCCCTTCATCAACTGGTTTCTCCTCACTTCTCCCTTATGGATTTAATATTGAAGTCAGAGGGAGTGATTGGTTTAGGTAAGTGAAAAAAAGGTGTTTTGTTATAATGAGGTAGATGTTGACAATGTGTTGTAGTGCAATACAAAGGAACTAAAGATTGGAAAGATTCTTCATGCAATCACACAGCATATTCAGTATTACTATTCCATTGGCTATATAAGCAGTACATGGCTATAGTGTTAAAATACCAAACCACTAGACAATACAGTCACAACTGACTATAGTCACACATTGTTACAATAAACTGTTCATTTATCATTTACATTATGTCAGTTTGACATTTCCCCACAATATCATCATAAAGGTCTGTTCTTTTATTAAGAATCAGCAAGTTATGGGTCTTTCATGATGCTGTAATGGAGTGGTTAGAAAACTGGCTTGAGTTCAGTAAATGGCGCTGCTTCAGTCCATCTTACCTTTCGTGATAGTTAGGTAGCACTCCCCATGTCTATGTCACTTTCTGTGACTCTTAGTATTAGGCAGCATTCATTTAGGAAGGGCAAATTTAGTTTCTGTACTTGAAAATATGCTACAATAACAAATGCCAAGGTGTACGGTGTGCTAGTGTGATGGAGTGGGCCACCTAGAGCATACAGGTAACATTTCTGGTACAGATGCACTGTCACTGGATCCACATCCAGCCAGGGAGACATACATTCTAGCCACTACATTCTATCTTCAACCCAAGATCAATCTGTACAGAGTGACTTTTAAAATTAAGCTGGGTTCACACCAGCGCCTGAACTCCGTTTTCAGGTTTCCATCTTCTGCATGCAGAAGACGGAAACCTGACATGTCGAGTCTGGCTGTGAGTGCCGGTGAGCGTTTTTGCGCTCCGCGGTGAGACCATTTTTTTTTAAACCGAACACTAAGTCCGACTCTGTGTCCGGTTTAAAAAAAAACGGTTTTGCCGCGGAGCGCTTAAAACGCTCACCGGCGCACACAGCCGGAGACTTTTTGTTTTGTGCAGGAAACGGAAACCTGCAGAATGGAGTACAGGCGCAGATGTGAACGAGCCCTTATCTGTATTAAACCACCTGATTTGTTGATTTTGTTGAACACTTGTATTCATCATGAAATAAGAATTATGAAGCATCTTTTCTTAGACTTCTGCATTGTGCCCCGCCCCTAAGGACAGAACACTTGGATGCAAAACAGAAAGAACAGCAACATAGAATGGATGGGAAGCCTGGTGCCCTGGAGAAAGAAAGAAAGAAAGAAAGAAAGAAAGAAAGAAAGAAAGAAAGAAAGAAAGAAAGAAAGAAAGAAAGAAAGAAAGAAAGAAAGAAAGAAAGAAAGAAAGAAAGAAAGAAAGAAAGAAAGAGGAATTAGAAGGACTACTGTATACAGATGCTAAATTTCCTCCAAACCAAATAGACATTAATATAATCTATACTCGTGTAAAACCATAGATAATAATTTGTAACATCTTAATTAACTACAACAAATGAAGAAATGAATCCATTTACACAATCTCACATCATCTGGTTAAACATAAGCCCTATCCTTAAGAGATCTGTCCATCCATTACTTCACTTCCACTGACAAGGCAGCCACGCATAACAATCAAGTCAAACCATGATCCATATCAACTAGACTTCAACATCCTCAAGAGTAGCTTTCTGGGCCCTGAAAATAGCATTTTTAAAATGTAAGTTCACCTTTGCTGAGATTTTTCACATTACATTCAAAAATATGACAGTCTTATGCAAACAGCTTATTATGGTTCAGATCAGAGTTCTTATGGCATCCATAGGGATCGGCTCAGAATGCTTATGGCATCTGTAGGGATCAGATCAGAGTTCTTATGGCATCCATAGGAATCTATAGGCCTATACTGTTTCTCTGTACACAAGATTCTGCTACTCTATGTTCCCATACATGTAATTCCATACATGTTCTATGAACAGCTTTACAATGTGTTTGATGCCTTTGACATTGACATATTTTGACCATGTGCTATTTCTCATCTTCTTATGCTCTATCAGGTAGAGACTGTAGTCAGATCCTAACATTGTACTTGAATTAAGGTGGGATTTATGCTGGCTTCATGAATGTCCAATTTTTTTTATCCTCTATTGTGGAACAGAAACATTTGAGAGATAGTGATACCAATTTTTTTTTGTATTATTTTCATTGGTATCTGGTGCATTACTTATGCTGCCAGACCCCTTGTGGTGGAGTGATGCGCAAAACGCAAAAATAATAAGTGTGAGCCTACTTTAGCCGAAAAGTGTATGAATGTATCTGCTTGTGCAGGATGGTATATGTAAAAAAAAAATTGCATCTATTAAGTTGTGCTAAATGATTTTTTTTACACGTGGGCACTTTTACATATATTTTCTTTCTTATAACAAACTACATTATATATTGAATTTATCTCATTTGCTAATAAATGTCAAAAAACAATCTAATGTACTCTAGCATTAGAAATCACCTTGAAAAGACATTGAAGCGGATAGTTTTGCTTTCTGCTATAAACCCCCTGCTGGTTATGTTTTTAATAACTTTAACCTTTTAGGCCATGCAATCTATCTATCTTCTCTTTGTAATTAACATTGAAAAGCATGCTAGAAGCTTTACTATGTGTTGTCATGATATCGTCTTCGCGTTGCTTATTTTTATTACCATGCAATGTAATGATAAAAGAGAAATCCTATACATATCAATATTCGTCGTACATATTAAAATTCCGTAGCCACATTAATTTTAATCACTACATAATATTGATATGATTTCATTGGATTATTTCACCTGTAGAAAGAATCTCCTCTAAATATATCAGTATAGTATACAATAGCAGGATGTATGCAGAACATCACAGAGTTGAACATAATATATGCAAGGGTGTGATGTTTGTAATGCATGCGGTACTGTAGGTCCCATTAGTGAGCCTTTCCCCTCCAGTGAAAACAGAATGAACCACAGACCCTTCTAGTTTGCATAAAACAAACAAAATTAGATTTGCTTTGCTGAATCGAAACCCGCACGGGATTGAGAGACTCTCTCGGGGACAAATTACTTCAAACAATCCCTGTGTACCATAACAAAATAAAAAAATTCAGGCCAATCAACATAGCTCAAAACCCTTAGCAGAGGAAATAATAATACAACCAAGGCTGTTTAATGCTTCTGTGCTTAGATCCTTTCTTAAAGCAATTATATTTACTTGTTGGCCACATGTTAGGTAATCCTGCATATGCTATTAAGACATAAAACATAGATCTGCGTTTTTTAATCTTCCAACGGGCTGCATCATGCAGACTAGTCAACAGCTGGATGGATAGAAGCGCTTCGCATGTGGATGATAATTAGCGCTAAATAAAGAAATAATGAAAACCGTATCAATCACTAGAAATGCCCTTTGATTAATTCCTTTTCTTACAATATTGACATCCTACAAGATTTGGAAATGAAATTCAGTATTTCATCAGTGTATCAAAATGTATTTTCATAGCAACCATTTTTGACATTTTTACACATATACTGCCGATACCACATATGATATATTTAATTAAATATTTCCATGTCTGATCACTATTTGGAGAGTGGATACCTTTGTTATAATAATGATCATGTGACAGGAGCAGCAGCTACAGTTAATGTTCCTTCATGCTACCCCTGATTTACCTAGTAATTCAATAGACTTTGAATTATAGTATAATAGTAACATATACAGAGGTAAACAAAAGAATGGTGTGTGTGTGTGTGTGGGGGGGGGGGGGGGGTGTATTTCCATCCACCTGTCCCAAAATGAAAATTCCTTGATTTCAAAATAAACCCATGTTATGCTAATATGCTATAGTTTTGATTGTTGAGTAGTATTACTATTTCTGGCCGTAGTAGCTTACACGGTGAAGGATATCTAGAGAAATATCTTCTTACATTCATGTGAATGAAGTATTTGTGCTAGTATGTTCCTATTAATCTCCAGCATCAGACTAAACTTGTGTTTCTACTTCTACCTCTGCTCCGGTTTACTCATTCCCTCCCTTCTATATGACATTTGTAATGTGGCCTATGGTCCATCTTGAGGTGGATATATACGGTAGCAGAGATCTAAAGTGAACTTAGCAGTGGGTAGCACAATAGTCTGATAAGAGGAGAAAGAAGCATTTTTATTTGATAAAGTATACTAAATATCTTCTTACATTCGCCCGTACCAATAATTTATCCAAAGTTTGTTGAAACGATGGTGATCATTTAAGATGATATATCTTCTCTTACACCTACGTGGAGTGATTATATTCTCTGTTATTTGCATGGATACTCCAATTTCTTCCCAAGCTTCAAAAACATACTAATGTGTGAATCATAGGAAAGGGCATATGTAAGTGTGGATGTCCAGATTCATATAATTGATAATATCTGTTCAATGTTGGAATGTATTGGCACTATAAAGGTCACTTCCCATATAGGAAACGTTAGTATAGGTGAAGACTGCTATTGGCAACCACGTTCATTAGACAATGCGCAAATTGATGTCACAGTACAGACATAATATTCACTATATTGCCCCAGTAGAGGGATAATGCCCAATATGACATCACAGCACAGGGATAATGCACACACAAAAAGATAATTTAGTACACTGTGACATATGAAGAATGTAATTATAATGATGTCACATGGTTTTCCAAATACATAGTTATCGCTTAATGTACCTTAGATTTCAGTGGAAGTAGACCCATTTAGTTGTTGTATGTCTTCTACTCCGGTAATAATGCCTTTAATAGATAGTGAATTGATGGATTAGGTTTAGTAATGATGGAATAGAACTGGCAACAGTAATAGAACCGGTAAAAAGGAAATTGATCCTATAGTCAGAGTAGAAAAGATATTCAACTGAAAGATGGACTTGAACTATAGATGGGATAAAATATCATGTGGCATTATAGTGGGTTGCAAAAGTATTGATACCCCTTGAACTTTTTCACATTTTGCCACCTTACAACCACAAACTGAAATGTATTTTATTGAGATTTTAAGTGATGGACCAACACAAAGTAGCAGATAATTGTGAAGTGGAAGGAAAATGATACATGGTTTTCAAAATTTGAATCAAATAAAAATCCGATAAGTAAGATGTGCAAAAGTATTCAGACCTCTGCACTGTCATACCTCTAAATAAAATCCAGTGCAGTCAATTGCCTTCAGCAGTCACTTAATTAGTTAATAGCATCCAGATCTGTGTAATGTAGTCTCAGTAAAATACATCTGTTCTGTGAAGGCTTCAGTGGTTTGTTAGAGAACAGTAGTGAACAAACAGTATCATGAAGACCAAGGAACTCTCCAGATAGGTCAGAGGTGGTGGAGAAGTTTAAAGCAGGGTTAGGTTATACAATTTATCCCAAGCTTTGAGCATCCCAAAGAGCACTGTTCAATCCATCATCTGAAGATAAAAAAAAGTATTCCACAACTGCAAACCTAACAAGTCATGGCTGTTCACGTAAACTGGTAGATCGAGCAAGGAGAGCACTGGTCAGAGAAGCAGCTAAGAGGTCCATGGTCACTCTGGAGGAGCTGCAGAAATCCTCAGTTCAGGTGGAGAATCTGTCCACAGGACAACTATAAGTTGTGCACTCCACAAATCTGGTCTTTATGGAAGAGTAGCAAGAAGAAAATCACTTCACAATAATCTGCGACTTTGTGTTGGTCTGTCACTTAAATCTCAATAAAATACATTTAAGATTGTGTTTACAACGAGCATTAACCCCTATAGCCCCTAGGTAATGAGCATTGCCTAGAGGCTATAGGAGTTAATGCTCATTGCCTAGGGGCTATAGGGGTTAATGCTCGTTGTATAGGGGCTAGACCTAGGTCCACAGAGTGTACAGGGCACTTATGCTCATTGCTTAGGGGTTTCTTTACTTACCTGTAGCAATGTCAGTGAAGTTCTCCTTCATCCACTTCAATACACGGCCTGGATCGCTTCTCCGGATCTTCTGTGCAGCCCTGTGAAGAGAGGACTGAGTGAGCTCACGAGAACTCCCGAGAACACACAGCAGAAGCAGCTCCGACACTGTCCAATACTAATTGGACAGTGTCAGACTGACGTAGCTCTTGCCTTTATAGTCAGAAATGTCCTTCTGACTGTAAAGGCTTAATTAACATACAGGGCGCCAGAATTAACGGGGCTCACAGCTCCAAAACGAGGGGGGATAGGGAGATAATTCAAAGTTCACCAGAGTCTGTGCAGCTGCATCTATAACGTGGGGCAGAAAGCTGCACAGGCTTGGAGTGGTGAAAGGTCCTCTTTCAGGGTGCCTTTATACAGCCAGACATAATACACTGTAATGTAGAAACTTTGCAGTTTTAGGGTGAGTTCACACGGAGGAAAGTGGAGCGTCACCCTAAACCCGTGTCAGCAGATTGCGCTCGCAAAAAGATCCCATTCATTTCAATGGGAGTTAGGATCGTATACGCCACGTTATTTTGCGGCCGCAAAATCATGGGTGCAAAATAAAGCGGCGTATACAATCCTAACTCCCATTGAAATGAATGGGAACATTTTGAGCGCGTCATCTGCCGGCACGTGTATACGTGCCAGATCACGCACAACGTTACATCGTGTGAATGCGCCCTTATACTACAAATATGAGCGCAAATGTTCAGGTCTCTTAGTCGGTGTTAAGGCAGTTATAAAGGTTTTAAAGAAATTTTAAAAAATATAATAAATGATAAATATGCATTTTATGCTTATCAAGTCTTTTTATTACTGGAAACAATTTAAAAACACTATACTATATCAGAAGCAACCTAAATTATAAAATTATTGCACTATTTATCCTACATGTTAAATGCTGTAAAAAAATGAAATGCAATGGCAGAATTGGTCACCTCATTTCTCAAAAATTTATGTTAAAAGTAGATCAAAGAGTCATACTGTATGTGCAGAAATTGTACAAATGAAATTGTCAAGTCATCCTAAAAAAATTCACAAATCTGTCAATAAAAGAATTTCAGGCTATGGCTTGTTGAATACAAGGACACACAAAAAGAGTACCTATCCCCCCCAAATATTTTATTTTCATTTCCCTCCCAAAAATATAAATGTTTTTCAGCACTTTGTGTGTACCTTTAAAATACAATCAGTCCAAATGAAAGTGGAAACACCGAGGGAAAAATCGCGGTGTTTTACAGTAATGGCAAAGTAGATGGGGTTCTAGTGAATCCTGTGCCCACTTTGTGGTAAAAACCACTGTACGGACATGCCACAATTTCCAAAACCAGCACAGTTTTGGAAATCGCAGCATGTCAATTATACCTATGGAAATGACAGTGGTTTCCCCATAGATATAATTGTATCAGAAAGCCTGCATAGGAAAACTCTGCAAAATTTATTTTTAAAACTCTGCGGGAAGAACCGCGACATCTTGCCACTGTTTTAAGTGCCTCGGGACATCCAGTGGGGCCTTAGCCTTACAGTATACTGGCTGAAGTTGTAAGGGGTTAACATCTACATTATGTTATCTTTCATATATATACTCTATGTAGCAAAAAGAGTTGACTTTGATAGATGTAACATCTCTGCCTATTCAAGTCACTGCGCCACCCTCTGCTTGCATGCTGCAGTGCAGGAGGCGTGTGCAGTTTGATTCCTTGCTTATAGTTCTTGGTTGCACTGAGTGAACACGGCTGTAGTTCTGTAATTTAATTTCCACTACACCCATCTCCTGCACCTTGTTTGCCTCTGTTCATGAAGTGGTTAATTCTAGTCTTGCCATGTGACTGACAGCCTGTCCTCCAATCAAGCCTAGGGCTGGTTTTTGGCATCCTATATACAGGCCATCAGCCCACATAGACGTGCTGGCTATTGAATAGGTCCCTACTAGCTTCTCTTCTTCTACTATTATATCACTGACTTCAAACATCTGGGTTTCCCTATTGACTACTCTTTGGATTTTGATTTGGCACTGTATTGCTCGACTGTTACCGAACCTTGGATTGTTGACCTCTCTTTTGTGTTGTTTGTCTTGTCTGTGTTTTGTGTTTCACGTATATAGGAAGAGCCATCGCCTAATGGCCACCTATTACATAGGAAAGGACCAGGCAAGTAGGTAGGGACAGTGAGGGGTTTCAGCTTAGGGTTCACTGTCTCTTGTACCCCTTCCCAGGATTTCCAGCAGCTACTGGGGAATTGCTGTCTTAGCAATTCCATAACAATAGGTCATGTTGTCAGCATTTTTCAAACAGTGCCATTTTTATCATATATAAAACAATGCAGGAAGAAATATGGATCCATAGGCAACCATTTTATCCTTTACTAACTAGCACATACTCTTTGGAGCTATTTCCATGATGTTTTCATAGGCGCCAAGGTTAGAGTACTTGTTAGAACTTACAGTAGCTTGCACTGCCTGATTGACGGGAAAGCCATGTAGAATATGAATGCACCATAACACTTTGGCATATTAGCAATACAATCAAATTCTTACAGGAAGGTCAATTAATCTATCAATATGGTGAACTTAAACAAGACCCCAGAGTATAATAGGTGAAGGTCCAGGGAAAGTATAAAAAATAAAATACATTTATACTCTCCTTCTCTCACTTCTTTTGGGCCTTTTTGTGACATCCAGCGCTCTTTCCCAGTCTCCTCAATGACGTCATGCACCCAGGGTCACCGCTGAGGCCCAATCACAGGGAGGATGCTCAAAAGAGGTGGGGAAAGATGAGAATAAATGTTGTTGTTTTGTTTTTTTCCACCTCCCTGGGCCTCCACATAGAGACCCCAGAGTACAATAATCTACCGCAATGTATGTCACTGCTGCCATTTTAGTTTGGCTGAGATGGATCCACAATTGTTTGTTTTCGTTAAAAACTGAACAATTTGAATATTCGGGTCAGAACTAATCAGTTCACCCATTTCTATATATGTGGGAAACATCAAGGTATTCAGTAAGTTAGAAAACCTAGTATCTTGTTGGCATAGAAGCCTAAGGGTGAATTCACAAGTAGTAAAGTGGAGCGCAATCTGGCACGTATACGCATGTCAGCAGTTTGAGTGCTCAAAAAGATTGAACTTTGAGCGCGCAAACTCTGACACGCCGCATACGTACCAGATTGCGCGCCAGATTACTCTGTGAATCCCCCCTCAGAGATACAATGTGTGTCTTTAAGTTATTACAGGGTTGTTTGAATTATTAGCAAAATAAGGTATCACGTTCTAAATATATATAGAGAGATTTTTATTACTAAGTACTGTCACATATTCAATTATAACTGAAGGTCCTCTTTATAAATAAAAAACATTTCTCTGTATATAACATGACAACTGATTATTTCATACAAAAAAAAAATCATCTTAAACTTAAAATATAATTTGGGGCTGATGCAGTTGAAAATACAATTAAAAGTAAATACCAATGATGATCTTATTATTTTAGATATAGTCTTTTAAGCTATAGTTGTACATATACATACATATATATATATATATATATATATATATATATATATATATATATATCTTATGATGCTGCATATACTCTTACAAGCTGTGCAGGACTTTGTGTTTGAGAAATGCACTTGCAGCTACGATGACTTGTTCGTAATTGAGACATCTCCTTATATGATGTTACAGACAACATATATCAAAGCGCACTTTCAGAATGACAATGTGACATTGTAAGAACAGCTGCGAATGGCTGTATCTACTGTTAGAAGGGATTGAGCTTCCAGAAGACTCATAAACCATCTGCAGAAATTACAAACTGTAAGTCACTGAGAGTCTGCATAGCTACACCAGTGACACATTTCCAGAAAAAGAAACATTTTATGTGTTCTGGTCTTGCCTACTTGACAACATTTAGTACAAAACTACGCAAGAGAAATATTTCAAATAATGTTGGCAACATTTACTTGGCTGAATGTTCATCAATCTTCTGCCCTTCCTTTACTCTTTTTTACTAATGCTCTTTAAATGTAATAGAAATCTGAAATCAGCACAATGTGGCTTCATTATTATACCCTGATGTATATTAATATTCATTTCCACAAAACGCCTTAACTGATAAAGCTATAATATCCTTCGCATTCACAAAGGTACACTATGGTGAATATGTTATATTGCATTGCAGTATAGGTAAAATGGCATAACCCACTGCTTTTGATACACATAATGACTCAATGCATTGTCCCAACGGTAATGTTCTCAAATGTCTTAGTCATCTTGATTGACAGTGGTCATCTGACAAAATACAAACCTAATAAGCTGGAACTGACATCGCTATTTACTATGTACTGTAAAATGATCGTGTGATTGTGATCAAGGAGAATGCTATAGGCAGTGATGTAGATAGTGTGTGTGTGTGGGGAGGGGGGGGTGGGCACCATAAACACATGCAAATATTTCAAGTATATCAGTGTCTGAAGGACAGTGATACAGTTGAAATGTATGGTAGAGTAGGAGGTGTTTGGCTGAGGCGGTTGAGCATCTATGGCGGAAACAACCTGATCGAGGTGGTTCCACAGATTCTCGATTGGGTTCATTGTGGTGCTCTTCGAATCATGCACGTACAATGCAAGCTTTATGACACACCGCATAGTCCTGCTGGTAGATTCCATCATCCCGAGGAAAAATATTTTGCATCTAGGGGTGAACATTTCAAGAAAAATAGCAAAGCACTGAAAAGGTGAACTGATCACTGAGCTGCTTGTGGATTTTGTGCCATTATAAGGGTGACAGATTACCTGTGGGTTGGATAACCAGAAAAGAAAAACCCTTAACAATAAAAAATGAACAAAACAGAGGTGAGCAAAAAACACCCTCTTAAATAACAGGGTTTTTTTTTCCGATTAGCACAGGCTGTCACACTGTTTATTGGATGAGCAACAAAAAGATGCCTAAAACAGTGTTTGTTTTTTTTCAGAATAGTGCAGACAGAATCAGCATTTTGCTAATAGAACAGTAATTTGTATGTATTCAATGATAAAATTTAAACTCTTGCAACAAAGCACTGAACAAAATATTTTTCCCTAACAGGACTGACTGTCAGTAGGAACTATGTTTAAACACGCTATAAACAGATGAAACTGCTCTATTGCACAACACACAGACAGAATTAGATTATTTTCAAAGAAAGAGTTAATTGTTCCTTGTCTGTATTATTACAGGTTGCTGCAGTCATGCCCACAACACCATAGATATTCCTGCTCACTCCTATCTACGATTTCTATCACAAATCTGCCTGTAATTGATTAGATCTGACAAAACTTTTCTTCTCCCTAAAGGTCTCTAACTCTGGCTGATCAGCTGATCTCAGGTTTCCCAATTCATGTGGCAGCTGCCATTTTAGTTCATCCTAGATGAAATGCAATTTTCTTGGTTTCATTAAAAAACAATTTGTGTATTTGGGTCAAACTCAGCTTATGATGCATTGGTTCATTCATCTCTGAGGGTCTATTCACACAGAGTAACGTGCTGCATGATCTGGCACGTATACGGCGTGTGAGACTTTGCGCGCCATAAAAGCTCCCATTGATTTCAATGGGAATTTAGATCGTATATGCTGCGTTATTTTGCGGCCGTGATTTTGCGGCCGCAAAATAACGCGGCATATACGATCCAGGCTCCCATTGAAATCAATGGGAGCTTTTACGGCGCGCAAAGTCTCACACGCCGTATACGTGCCAGATCACGCGGCACGTTACTCCGTGTGAATGGACCCTAATGTTAATATCCTTTTACTAACAATGTGAGTTCTGTACTAAAGACCTGGTCTCTGTTCACACTACTATCAGCATGCCGTTCCCCAACTGAATGGCATTTCATTGGCCACTGCTCAGCATACTTTTCTCCACCAACAATCTGTGTCTGAGGATGGTTGCATTGTGACAACAGAAATGTCACTTTATTTTGTGTTTGGATTGTCTACCAAGCTTTGTGGAGTGCCGAGTTTTTCTACAATACCGAATGGTTGAGAACATTACTTCCAGTGGAATGACGTGTATCTTCATACATTCACAAAAGTACTTAAAAGACCCCCAAAATAAATTAGAAGGATTCATCAAGTGCTATTAGGATCTATTGTAGGATGGATCGGGCATAGCTTCTTTGCAGATGTGCCCTAAAGTGATAAATCAATTAAATATTTATTATTATACCCAAACTATTGAAAAAAATCAACAAATTGGCCACTCACACAGGCTATAAAAATAGTTTAACTTAATGATTATAGTCACTAATAAAATAACCATTTTTGTTTATAGGATGAAAATTGGACTGATAGAAATTAAAATAGATCTTTATCATTACACTCTTGGAGACACAAACTTTGCTACTAAAAATGAATAACAGTGTCAGAAATTTCAATTGTATTCTGCCAAAGATAATAGATATAGACAGTAAAATTTCAAGTTGAATCCAGAATGCAATTACCTGTACTATAAATTGGTCAATATCTTCTTCCTTAAAACACAGTGTGAAATGTAAGTGCATTTAGTATTTTTTCAACACATCCTGTAGTAGTAGTGATGTGCCGAAGCACATTAAAATATCCTTTAAAAGAATTTTAAATAAAAGTACACTTTACTTTTTTATCCTCTGTTATTGAACTTTTTTTTTATTAAAAATATATTTGTGTGAAAAATTTTGGAAAAATTTCAAATTTAGCCTTAAAGAGGATTTGTCACAAATACAAAATACTGAATGATGTATGTCATTTGATCTCCAGTGTGCCCTTGGATCAATTTTTATTTTTTTAATCCATCTACCCATTCAAAAGATATGGGAATGTTACATGTAAATTAGCTCTTAATCTCAATGTGGGTGATAACCTTTTATTTTTCTCTGCAAAAATAACAGGTTTACTGCCCACTTGCTGAATAAAAAATCAAAAAATTATGCATGCCATTTAGGCTTTTGTACTTGGTGAAAGATCCTTTTTAAAATACAAACACCAAAAATTGCAACAGCACTCTTCTAGCACTAAGAGCATTACTGCTAATTCCCACTGTATGTAAAAATACATGAAAATGAGGTTCTTGGTCTACATTTTGATCAAACTGTCGAAGCCCATTTACCAGCAATGTCTCTCCAATGACATTCCTCTCTTTGGGATTTGGCCTCCCTTGTCACTGGCAGATGGACTTATACAGTTTTGCTCAATATGTAGACCAAGAAGCTAATTTTCATGTATTTTTATGTTAAGGCAGAATTAGTATTAGCTACCAGAGTAATGTTGCAAATTTTTACATTTGAATTTTTAATGCACACATGACATCAATCACTTGCATTTGTTTTCAAGTTATTTGTCAGTGCTGGCTACTAGGGTTGAGCCGATCTTGATTTTTCAGGATCGATTTTAAAATCCGATTTCCGATCATTTTTCATTCGAACCCGATCTCGATCCCAATTCCGATCCCAATGCAAGTCAATGGGATTTTTTTTTATTAATCGGAGATCGGATTTTAAAAGTAATCCTACCCAATGGTGTCCACTTACCTCCAGAGATGGCTGGTCCTGTGCCCCGTGCCTTCATTCTTCGCCTCGCTGCTGCTCCATGCTGCATTTTTTCCTTCGCTACCCCCTCCCTGCCAGGTTAGGAGAGTGTGGGTGGATTAGGAGAATATGGGCGGGTACTGGGAGGGGAGACGTCACATCTCCCCGCCCTGTACCCGCCCACACTCTAAGCCACAAGCCCCGCCTACCTAGCGCTTTAAACACTAACCTGGGAGGCAGGGCAGCGAGGCAAGAAGAAGGAGGGCACCGTAGCAGCCATCTCTAGAGGTAAGTAGCTGCTAGAGATTTAGTTTAGCCTTCCATTCGAATGAATGGAGGCAGCCAGCGTGCAGGGGGTTAAGGCTGTGTGTCGGCTGCTTCCATTCATTCCTATGGAACTGCAGCGGAGCCTTCACACTGAATATACATCGTATACTCAGTGTGGCGGCTAAGCAATGCATTGTGGGAAAAATCACCGATCTCGATCCCACATAAAAAGATTGTGTTCGGAATTCCAATGGCGATGATGAAATTTTCTCGATCGCCAATCGGAATCCGATCTTTTCCAAACACGATCGCTCAACCCTACTGGCTAATTCTGTGTTCATGTTGAATTGTACATTTAGTGGATCTGGCCGACTTCATTTTGGTCATGCATTCCACCCATATGTCCAAGTCTGATTTTAATTAGTCCATAACATGGGTACACTACAGACCCCAGTCATTTAGAGGTTTATTTCCAGAGAGTGGAGGCTGTTTGTAGGGTATGCTAAGAATAATATGGCTTAAGTACACTTGTACCTAATTCATGGGATGCCAAGGCCCAAAGAGAGATGATTCATTTTAGTGAAGAGATTCATCTAGATCAGGTTGCCTTGTCACTGGCTCATGGACTTGATCAAAAGTTAAAGCAAAAACCTCATTTTTATGTATTTCTATAAATACCAGTGTGACTAGTTTTTTTTTTTTTTCATTCATTGCTGTATTTAGGATTTTGGTTCATGAACCAGCATATGGCTACCACAGCATCTTGCAGTGGCATGCTATTCCATCCGGTTTGTGTTTAGTTGGACCATCATTTATTTTTCAACAGGACAATGACCCCAAACACACCTCCAGGCTGTGTAAGGGCTATTTGACCAAGAAGGAGAGTGATAGGGTGCTACGCCAGATGACCTGGCCTCCACAGTCACCAGATATGAACCCAATCAAGATGGTTTGGAGAGAGCTGGATCGCAGAGTGAAGGCAAAAGGGCCAACAAGTGCTAAGCATCTCTGGGAACTCCTTCAAGACTGTTGGAAGACCATTTCAGGTGACTACCTCTTGAAGCTCATCAAGAGAATGCCAAGAGAGTGCAAAGCAGTAATCAAAGCAAAAGGTGGCTACTTTGAAGAACCTAGAATATAAGACATATTTTGAGTTGTTTCTCACTTTTTTGTTAAGTATATAATTCCACATGTGTTAATTCATAGTTTTGATGCCTTCAGTATGAATCTACAATTTTCATAGTCATGAAAATACAGAAAACTCTTTCAATGAGAAGGTGTGTCCAAGCTTTTGGTCTGTACTGTAGGTCATAATTCATGTTTCATAACCATCTGCATACAGGAGTGTGGTTTGGAGACACAGATCAGTCTAACAAATCAAGCATGCAAGTGGTTGACCATTATACTTCCAAATCATACCAAAGTATGTATCTGTGGAATCGATGATGATTTAATCTTCATGTTTGCTATGCCTGGATGTGTAAAAACATTTGGCATCACTTCCTAGGTATATCATACCTATATGTGGTACCAACCTAAAATATTCATATCTCATTATATGTCATATGTCTCTGGATTTTATTTTACTAGCCTTAGTCCCAGTGCTCCTTAGTGAGATAGTTGGAGACACAGCTTAGCATGTGGTCTGTCCAAATTTTATGCTCTACAAACAGGCTTTAAAAATGTCTGTTTTGTTTTTTCTTTTTTATTTGTTAAGCACTGTATTTTTTTTTTTTACATATATTAAATCTTAACATTTAATAAGGTTGTTCTTGACTCTAAATGTCCCAGTAAAATCACCATCGACATAAAATATCTTTTATCCCTATAAATCATTTTGTGTTATCTTTGTGTGTAAAGGAAACTAAAATAATCATACACATTTCAAGTTCTGAACTTAATGCTTAAGGTGGTAATGGAGGAGTGAGGTCTCATTACAAGTTTTACTATGACTTAATGGTTACTTGTCACAACTGTAAAAGTCTAACTAATTTAGGAAAGTTTAGGATACAATAGTAAACCAAGGTAAATTTCAGAAAGTTATATCATAAGTAGCCAGGCACCAGACTAGGAGTTACAGTCCTATGAAAAAGTTTGGGCACCCCTATTAATCTTAATCATTTTTAGTTCTAAATATTTTGGTATTTGCAACAGCCATTTCAGTTTGATATATCTAATAACTGATGGACACAGTAATATTTCAGGATTGAAATGAGGTTTATTGTACTAACAGAAAATGTGCAATATGCATTAAACCAAAATTTGACCTATGGGCACCTCAACAGAAAAGTGACATTAATATTTAGTAGATCCTCCTTTTGCAAAGATAACAGCCTCTAGTCGCTTCCTGTAGCTTTTAATCAGTTCCTGGATCCTGGATAAAGGTATTTTGGACAAACAATTCAAGTTCAGTTAAGTTAGATGGTCGCCGAGCATGGACAGCCCGCTTCAAATCATCCCACAGATGTTCAATGATATTCAGGTCTGGGGACTGGGATGGCCATTCCAGAACATTGTAATTGTTCCTCTGCATGAATGCCTGAGTTGATTTGGAGCAGTGTTTTGGATCATTGTCTTGCTGAAATATCCATCCCCGGCGTAACTTCAACTTCGTCACTGATTCTTGAACATTATTCTCAAGAATCTGCTGATACTGAGTGGAATCCATGCGACCCTCAACTTTAACAAGATTTCCGGTGCCGGCATTGGCCACACAGCCCCAAAACATGATGGAACCTCCATCAAATTTTACAGTGGGTAGCAAGTGTTTTTCTTGGAATGCTGTTTCTTTTTGGACGCCATGCATAACGCCTTTTTTTATAACCAAACAACTCAATCTTTGTTTCCAAAATGAAGTTGGCTTCTCCAAATGTGCTTTTGCATACCTCAGGCGAATCTGTTTGTGGCGTACGTGCAGAAACGGCTTCTTTCTCATCACTCTCCCATACAGCTTCTCCTTGTGCAAAGTGCGCTGTATTGCTGACTGATGCACAGTGACACCATCTGCAGCAAGATGATGCTGCAGCTCTTTGGAGGTGGTCTGTGGATTGTCCTTGACTGTTCTCACCATTCTTCTTCTCTGCCTTTCTGATATTTTTCTTGGCTTGCCACTTCTGGGCTTAACAAGAACTGTCCCTGTGGTCTTCCATTTCCTTACTATGTTCCTGACAGTGGAAACTGACAGGTTAAATCTCTGAGACAACATTTTGTATCCTTCCCCTGAACAACTATGTTGAACAATCTTTGTTTTCAGATCATTTGAGAGCGGGCTGTCCATGTTCGGCGACCATCAAACTTAACGGAACTTGAATTGTTTTGTAGAAAGAAATGGTCCAAAATACCTTCATCCAGGATCCAGGAACTGATTAAAAGCTACAGGAAGCAACTAGAGGCTGTTATCTTTGCAAAAGGAGGATGTACTAAATATTAATGTCACTTTTCTGTTGAGGTGCCCATATTTTTGCACCGGTCAAATTTTGGTTTAATGCATATTGCGCATTTTCTGTTAGTACAATAAACCTCATTTCAATCCTGAAATATTACTGTGTCCATCAGTTATTAGATATATCAAACTGAAATGGCTGTTGCAAACACCAAAATATTTAGAACTAAAAATGATTAAGATTAATAGGGGTGCCCAAACTTTTTCATAGGACTGTATGAAAGAAGCATGGGCTATGCTATGCTGCTTCCATAATTCCCTAAGTATCGAATGTTCTATGATATAGTTCAGCAAGCTACACTGTTGTGCAGAATGAAAAAGTCCCGCAAGACCAAGTTTTTGTTTGGCAACATAAAGGTAAAAAACAGATACCTGACAGACCCCATTGTAGTCACGGGAGTTCCTTGGAACTGGTCCATATATTTGTTTTCTTATGTAGATTATGAGCCCCATATAGGGATCACAGTGTACATTTTTTTCCATTCCTATCAGTATGTCTTTGTAGAATGGGAGGAAATCCACACAAACATGGGGAGAACATCAAACTCCTTGCAGATGTTGTTCTTGGTGAGATTCAAACCCAGGACTATAGCGCTGCAAGGCTGCAGTGCTAACCACTAAGCCACCATGTTGCCCTGGTACATATTTGTCATTAGATAGACCACTTGTCCATTTCATGCAGATGTGAAAGTAGAGGTACCATTACCAAATTTCAGCATATTTGTAAATTAACTAGCTCACTGTGCTAGCCTATATCCATAACCACCATTGACTTCTAGGAAAGTTACAGTGTAACATGACCATTTTTTCTGTTTTAATAGCTCCTGGCACATTGTGATCCTGGCAGTAGTAATAATAACAAATTGCATACTACCCTAATTCTTCCACTACCAACATGAGGGTAACAATAGTTTGAGACAGTGCTTATGCCTCTTTCTAGATGTCAATACACTCTGATGAGAGTGGTGGAGCCCAGCTCAGGACATTGCTGACATTGCACCAACTCTGGCTTAAAATAGTGGAAGAGGTGCCAAGGGTACATATTTAAAGAGGGCCATTCACCACCACTGCCAAATCCAGGTCTTTGGATCATTTAACAGGTACTGCTGATGCTGTCACTGTTGGAAATTTTTCCCTAGTCCCCAACCTATAGCTGTTTTTAGTTTTTGTGTTTTTAGTTCTAGTTTCATATATTCTTTAGTCTCTCTACTGTCAGTTGGGTGGTATCAGACTGGAGCAGGCAAGGGGTGTGATTGTAAACTCTACCACTACCCACCTCTAGTTGGAGCTCTGAATCCCAATCCATGCCAGCTCCTACTGGACACTGCCCACATTACACTATAGAGCCTAAATAGCATATCAGGCACCAAAAATGAATTGCACTGATTGCTTTCGAATGGTGGGAGCTAGAGAAAAAATTCCAACTGCGCTGGAATCAGTGGAGAAGCACCTATTAACAGAAACTAAGAACTGGAGTTATTGATGGTGAAAGGTTATCTTTATTCATTTTCATACAATATTCAAAGTTTTAACAGTGGATATCAGTAGTATTGAATTGTATCATGGCAAAAGCAAATCAGCGACAAGACACATCAGCATCACTTAATTGAGATGAGATCATACTTTTTAAAATTGATCTACATTTTACAATTTATTTTATACTAGAGAAAATGATAAGAAATACAGTAGGAGACAAAAAACAATTAACAAAATATCACAAATATTGACCGTAACATATAATGTATCTTTAATGATGAATTTCAGATAGTGACTGTAAATATATGGTCTTGTACATCCTCCTATATATATAAATTTATTCAATGAGAAAATGAACATGGATACAATACATTGTAGACAGCCCTGGGGAACTCAGCAGGTATATTGTGCATGTTTGACACCTTCCATTTACGAATGAAAAAATTGTAATGTTCTTAGTTCATTGTCATTTACCTCCTACTGTTACAAAGTGCTCATCCACCCCCAAAATGTTAATAATAGCCAGTAATCATATTACCCTAAAGAAATTAAACATACAGCATGGAAACTATTGTAACAATAGAATATATCTAAATGGGCTTTATGACACAAGTGCAAAAGCTGGAGGGGTGAATTTAAAAATTGCTATTATCAAAGCAAGTTTCTTTTGATATTTGTTTTATGTTTTAATGCCAATAAAATTATTAGTGTAACTTAGAAGGAATTACAAAAATGCTTTTACTCTGTATAATTTCATAAAGCTCACACTAATATTGTGAAGCCTACTACTGAATTTATAACGAAATAATGATCCCTAATGAATACAAAACTACTTAAGTAGATGTGCATATATTAGCAGAAGGCACAAAAACAAAAAGTACAGAAGGGCAAAAATTAGTATTCTACATTCTTTGCTTTGGCTTTTGTCTGTTATTGGATTTCAGTGCTAATATTATTTGTGATAATATTTGTGCCTGATGAGGATCCAACTTAGAGATGGACCTTTACCTCCCAAAATTTAGGAACCAGAGAGCCAAAAAAGAACTTGGATTATCCTGTGGTTATTCCTGTATGGGAGTACATGGCACATCAACATTAGGATGGTGAAGTGGAAATTTACAGAATTTTAAGAAAAATTTGGGGTACACTATCAGTGTATCTGGCCAGCCAGCTGAAAAAGCTACAATATCATCTGAAATGGAAAGGTTTTAATGACCATGACAACAGAACTTGAGAGCCAGAAAAGAACCCGGATTATCTTGTTGATCATCCCTAAATAAGAGCAAATGCCATATCAACATTGTGTTGGTGGAGTGGTAATTTACAGGCTAGGCACTCCAACAGTGTGCCTTGTCTGCCACCTGAAAAAGCTGGACTATCTTACAAAGGTGATCATGAGATAGAAGTTTTTTCCTTTCACAGTAATCCCATGTGTCTGTGTTTTGCTATATGCAGTATTCAACTACTGAGGCTCCAGCTTCTACCACAGTGCCCCTGAATGAAATGTGTTACTGTGAAGGAACTACAGGAGGTGCATGGGTCCCACTTGGTGTTGAATTTTTTTTTTTAAATGTAGATTGTGAGCCCCATATAGGATCCATATAGGGATCACAATGTACTTTTTTTCTTTAACTTAAGTATGTCTTTATACAATGGGAGGAAATCCATGCAAACACGGGGAGAACATAAAAACTCCTGGCAGATGTTGTTTTTCAGGATTTGAGCCCAGGACTCCAGCGCTGCAAGCCTGTAGTGCTAACCACTGAGCCACCATGTTGCCCCCCCCCCCCTCCCCTTGGTGTTGAAATTGTGCCTTCCTTGCACCCATGAGATAATGTCAGGACTAGGAAGCACCTAGCCTTGCTGTGTTTCTAGATTGTGGCCACGAACACTCAAAACATTGACCCAGTGAGCTATGAAAGCATTATATTGTCCCTGCCATAATTGTTGCTCTGCATATTTATGGTGACATTCGCCGTTCCCCACATGGACATTTACAAGGAGAGGCCCACATGATGATATCAAGCAGAGGTAGCTTTCCTAGTGAAATAATGGCCGTAAGGCAATCTCCATCAACAGTGTGCACATGACATCAGTTGGTGAAACACAGTGAATTATACTAGGTGGGAAGGCAACACCTGCATCCCCAGTTACTTGGCCAGGAGTAGTTAAAGTTGCAAACCAGCCATAGGGGAGATGAATCTCACACAGGTAGCTGCTGCTACCAAATACTGCAGCAGTGGAACATATCTGCCAGTACTACCACTACCCAAAGTTACCTTAGATCTACTCCAGGCAGCTCTTTTGGATGTTGGGGCTGCACATCATGTGGTATTCTTTCTATTGCAGCCACCATCACCTGCTTACTCTGATATCAACCTGTTACTCTGACCAAGTTGCCAGGTTTTATCCGTAATAGAATCATCATCAGATTCATTAATAGCATCACCTTCCCCAATTTTTTGTATTACATCATGGCAATGGGAATTCTCTATGCCCTCACAATTTCTTTAAGATTTTCCCTTAGTGCTGATACCAGCATGGTTACCAGTAGCACACCCCCTTTCACTACCTCTACCACCAACACTCATGTCTTGTACCAACACTCATGTCTTCCACCTCTACCTTCTCTATATCCAGAAAATACTGGCAGTTCTCATACAGCTCATCAAGACAAGAAGAATAAGTCTTGGGCCATGAGGAATATCTCTCAGCAGATGCCACATGACTACAAGACAATGGAATCTGTCTCAGTGAAGAAGATATGGTCAACAGTACATAATAACAGCATGGTAAATTATATGCTATAATAGAGGAGGAGAAGCACACAGAACCTTTACACCATATTAGTTTTTCACTTCTTTCAGGAAGTGTCACAACACTGCAGCTAATGGTGGAGCTGTAAAAACTGGAGGTAATGTTGCTGTTGCCATCTAAATTCTTATTGTTAGTGCTTGCACAAGAGTTTCTCCATTTTGCCTGTTCCCTGCCCTGATTTTAACTCATCATTTTACTTACAATACTTAATTATAATAATGATTGGCAGCAATTCTGACATAGTGTTCTCTTTTATTCAAAAATTATTTTAAGGAAAATAGCAAAGTACTAAAAATATGACCTGCTTAGTGAGATTTAGTATAGAACTGCATCAGTCAATTAGTTTTTTGGGGGGGCTTTTTTGCTGTTAGAATGGCAGCAGTTTGTATGTATATTTGTCTATATAAAAATAAAAAACTCAACAAATAGAGATTGAAAAGTGCTGGCTGTGTAATACTGTTTATTGGACAAATAAAAAAAAAACACCTTAAATGACGGAGATTTTTCAGATTAGCATAAGCTGTTCATTGGGTTCATTGGATGAGCAAAAAAAATAAAATATGCTTAAGAAACGGAGCTTATATCAGATTAGCAGGCTTTGTCACACTGTTGGGTAAAAACCTTATATATTGAAGATTTTTTTCAAATCAGACAGAATCAGTGGTTTTGCGGTTCGAGCAGCATTTTATATATATTTTATAATAAATAAAAGGTCTAACCCTTAAGAAAAGATTTTTCACTATAAGGAATAACTTTGTCATTAAAAACAAACAAATAAAAACCCTGTAATACACTCGGTAGACAGTCTCACATCAAACTTATCTATTGTAAAACAGATTTATGAAAATAACTTTGACAAACAGGACTGACTTTATCCTCTTTCTGATGTGTACTGCCGGCACCTCCTCTTTGACTTGCTTTCCATCCCCATTATACTTACCTTTTCTTACTGGCAGCTCTGAACTTGAGGTATAATCACTGGCCAGCACCACTTCTTTGTGACATGTGCCAACTGTACGGAAACACCATTGTTTATACATGGCATTATTACATGATAATGTGAGGTGCACAGTGCCAAACAACAGCCTATTGGTCATGCCCCACCCTATTAGATCAGGTGGGCTACCCAACACCTTAATATATGCACCTCAACAATTACAGCATCCTGCAAAAAAGATTAGCTAACCATGTGACATTAGTCAATATTGTGGTTCCTGAAGCATTTCAAGTCCCTAAGTAAAAATAAAATCCGATTAATATATCTAAAAAGGACATAATATACAAAAACAAATCACAGAAAAAGGCTTTACTTACCCAATACCAGTTGATACATGGCAGTGTAGGATACTAGCAAGACATCATATCATAGAAAAAGCACTGGTGCAAAATGCTATTGAATATTTTGTACTGGGAGCCTGCTTGCATCCTGCACAACCATGTATCATCGAGTATTGGGTGAATGTGGTCTTTATCAATGGCCTTTATTGATTGCCTTGGGCAACACCTAAAGTGCAATGCATTCAGTGTGTATCAAAATGGTACTTCCATTTTTTATTTTTAACGTATATATCACATACCTCATGGTACATCATGAATTCCTTTCATCAATTTATTAACAATTTAATATAGTGAAGTCATAATAAAGATAAACTTCACACATAACAAGTGAGAGCCATTTCTATTTCTAAATATTAAAATATCACAAAGGACCCACATATAAGTATAAATTATAATCACTAATATACCCAATCCTAATCCAAACATTCTGAATGCATAAACTGGTTATATAGTTACACTTTTGTGTTACTTTTATGTATATTTAGACATGTTTAGCTGCATCACAACTTGTATTTGGATGAGGAAAGAGGATGAGTATGAAGAGCATAATATATGTAACATCATCGGATCTACAGATTTCTGTGTATAAAGGGTCACTTCTATGTTTCGGGTGAGCTGCAATGAAACTTTTATAATGCATACCGGGGAATCTCTGTACGTATACACATATAATTGCATTGGCAAAATGAATGGTGGTATTATATGGGGCACTATAAGTGTGTGTGTGTGTTGCAACCAAGGAAAAAAAAAGTAAGCAGTTGCCCACAGCAAAACCGTAAGCAATTTATTTTCAGCTTTCCATTTCTCACTGATAATGAAAGCAATGGCCTAAATAATATAGGCAACTGCTTTACTTCACATATAGTAAAATTGCCTAAAGAAAAACTGTATTACCGATGGCAACCAGATTATATGTTTGTTATTTCCAAGGCAGGTTTGAAAAATATCTAGAATATATTTACTCATGATGGGCAATACTAACACTTTTTACTTAACATGAGGCCCGAATTGTATTGCTATTGCTCGTGTAGAATATACTTGTACCTGTCTTACAGTAAAATTCATCTATACTTTGTTGAGTTGTGTGTAATAAATTACTGGTTCATATCCTGGTAGTCTCCAAGCAGAAACTTGGCTTTGATAAGAAAAAGCGATTGTCTCCAACTATATTAGCAGTTTATGTTGCAGTTTATTGTCCTCTTGCTATGATGTACTCATGAAGAGTAATTAAATGGTTCCCCCATACTTTTGCATAGGTGCAGAGTAATACTGTATAGGGTTAAACCAACATACACCCTGTTGTTTCAGTTGATGCATAATGTGTCTTGAAATAATATTGCACTAAATGTACTGTAGATTTATTACTGTGAGTTTGCAAAAGTCGGCTAAAGAATTGGAATATATGAAAGAAAGCACAAGAACCAGTGAGAATAGAACAGCAGAATGCTACTAAGCCAAGCCCCAGATGGGAAGGATAAACCACACTCGGGGGACGTACAGACAGCTTCCCAACCGTTTGAGATTTGCTGGGCACATTTAACGATAGGTGGTTCTAGAGTGCTATGGACCCAGCCACTACAGAGAGAGATATACATTGCCTGCTGGAGAGTGAATATGGAAGAGTGTAGTGGGTTGGTGGTGTCAGTGTAAGGTTCTGGAGTTTAAGAAGAATCTGGAAAGTGCCAGACTGTAGGATGGATCCAGTCAGTGCCAGAGCATATAGCAGACGAGGGAGAGGCAAGTTAAATCCAGAGACATGGGAGCCAGCCGTGCAGTGTGAGACCTAGGTATCAATGCAAAGTCTTTCCTGTGAGGGCCCATTTAGATGGCAAAAAAATATAGAGAACTTAAGGCTGGACCTTCCATTCCACTTCATTTTCCAATCCTCCAGATGAATGGTGCTGATCAGCTGAGAGTCTCACACTGCAGGTTCTGTGGTGATCATTCACAGGATCTAATTTTTTCAGCATCCTCCCATTAAAAACAATATTTTATGGTGGAATTTGATGCTAATTTTGAGGAACAATCTGCCAAATTCTGACACGTACCCAGCAAGTGACATGCTACAGACATGTTGTTTATCACTGTAATGAGGTGATAGCGGTGGAATATGCTTGAGGGAGGTGGTAATATAGTTTTGTGGTAAAAGATTCAGTATAACTTGTACATTTTTTAATTAAATACCTGCTGATTCTGTCTCCAAGTGTCAATTGGGAATTCCTGATACTGATTGAGTTGTTGTTGTTAAGTGGGCAGTCCTGATACTGAATTAGTCTTCCTTGTCAAGTGGGCGGTCCTGATACTGATTGAATCTTCCTTGTCAAGTGGGCAGTCCTGATACTGATTAAGTCTTCCTTGTCAAGTGGGTGGTCCTGATACTGATTGAGTCTCCCTTGTCTAAGTGGGCAATCCTGATACTGATTGAGTCTTCCTTATCAAGTGGCCAGTCCTGATACAGATTGAGTCTTCCTTGTCAAGTGGGTGGTCCTGATACAGATTGAGTTGTCGTTGTCAGGTGGCCAGTCCTGATACTGATTGAGTCTTCCTTATTAAGTGGGCAGTCCTGATACTGATTGAGTTTTCCTTGTCAAGTGGGTGGTCCTGATACTGATTGAGTCTTCCTTGTCAAGTGGGTGGTCCTGATACATATTGAGTTGTCGTTGTCAGGTGGCCGGTCCTGATACTGATTGACTCTTCCTTGTCTAAGTGCTCATACAGAGATAGCTTTCGATCAATAATATAAATGAAAGTTATACAGATTTTTTTCCCACGAAAATATATATTTATCTGAACTATTCCGCTTGTTCTATAATCTGCTGCCTGCAGATCAGACTACATGCTTAATGTGACAGGCCTGAGGTGGAGGAGATTATTATGATTATTATTACAGAGGAGAAAACTGTTCTGTAAAATCTTTCACAATTAATTTTATTTAGCTAAAAAAAACAAAAAAACAAATGTTTTGGGCATTGTATTGGAAAAACATCTAAGAGAAGGCTAATTATATAAAAAAATATTAATATTAATTGGACCAGTAGGTATTGGGATGGGGGTAATGAGATTTCACCCCTTTTCCTGTTATGATTATTAAATGTTTACCATTTCCACTCCATTTTTCGCAGTTGTGGTAAGAAATCTCTGAGTGACAGCGCTTAAAGAGTGAATTTCCTAAGCTCATTGCAACAGTAAAACCCTACAAGCTCAACGCAGCAGCTAAAGTAGCTCTAGCAATGATACTCATGTCACCAAACCATGAACTAAGACCTAGAGAGAGCGCCCCGCCGTGTCTGATTGATCTACATCTATTCATTTCACACTGACCTAATTACTTAATCACTAAGAAAATGTAGCATGCACAAGCATTACTGTATACACACAAATGGCAAATATAATAAATATTACAAGCGTTAAAACTAAAAGGACATGGCAATACATCTTCTAATCTGAGACTAAAATTTAATTTCAAACAAAATTACCTGAGATTGGTTAAAATGATTTTTTTTTTTTAAATAAACGATTTTCCCCACTTAGTTATGGATTTTCCCATTACAGGATTTTATTTGTAGCCTAAATGTTGCCCATCTACTTTAAGAAGATTCATTTCTTTTTGCAATTATATCATTAGGTCTATTTTGATTAATTGTTCTAAATAGTTTCATGTCATGGATATTGCTTCCTTTATGAGCTAATTATCAAGCGCTATTATGATATGAATGTTTCTGTAGCAAATTGGACTATTTTTTCACCCTTGTCCTTTCGTAATGTGTAACAATTAAGGTCTGTTGGGTTTTGCCTTTTGATCTTTTTGTCTTCCTCTGTCCTAAGTTTACTTTTCTGATCTTCAGTCTGGCAGTATTCCCAAGATTATGCAGATGTGATCGTTTTTATCATCTAAGCTGAGGAGCAATACTGCTCTGGTGCCTTCTAAGAGCGTATGCTCATGCCTGTCTTCATGTACACCATTCACAACTTCAAAGGTTTCCCAGGGGTCCTAGCACAGTAGGAAATCCTTATTATAAGTGACATTTGAGTGGATTTTTAGAATTAGTGAATTACAATTATACCCATCTTAAAGCTCTTTAATAAGAGTGAGAGGCACACTGTAGCCTAGCTAGCACTTAAAAGAAAAAAACTGTTATCTTTTTTCCTGCTAGGTAAGTTCTTGCAGTTCTTATTGTGCTTGAAGCTATGCGGCAGAATAAGCCTCTCCATAAACAACACAACACAAACAATTCATGCATAATAATACATATACCAGCCCGATATATATATATATATATATATATATATATATACACACACACTACACACTACACACACACACATATATATATATGAAGAACATGCTGCATTGCAATTCCTAAAATAAAGACATTGATTTAATTAACCATAATTTACTATTCTACTATACTTCAGTGCATACAATATATTTGTTGCAAATTGCCATAGATGTTTATTAGAGATGAGCGAACACTAAAATGTTCGAGGTTCGAAATTCGATTCGAACAGCCGCTCACTGTTCGAGTGTTCGAATGGGTTTCGAACCCCATTATAGTCTATGGGGAACATAAACTCGTTAAGGGGGAAACCCAAATTCGTGTCTGGAGGGTCACCAAGTCCACTATGACACCCCAGGAAATGATACCAACACCCTGGAATGACACTGGGACAGCAGGGGAAGCATGTCTGGGGGCATAAAAGTCACTTTATTTCATGGAAATCCCTGTCAGTTTGCGATTTTCGCAAGCTAACTTTTCCCCATAGAAATGCATTGGCCAGTGCTGATTGGCCAGAGTACGGAACTCGACCAATCAGCGCTGGCTCTGCTGGAGGAGGCGGAGTCTAAGATAGCTCCACACCAGTCTCCATTCAGGTCCGACCTTAGACTCCGCCTCCTCCGGCAGAGCCAGCGCTGATTGGCCGAAGGCTGGCCAATGCATTCCTATGCGAATGCAGACTTAGCAGTGCTGAGTCAGTTTTGCTCAACTACACATCTGATGCACACTCGGCACTGCTACATCAGATGTAGCAATCTGATGTAGCAGAGCCGAGGGTGCACTAGAACCCCTGTGCAAACTCAGTTCACGCTAATAGAATGCATTGGCCAGCGCTGATTGGCCAATGCATTCTATTAGCCCGATGAAGTAGAGCTGAATGTGTGTGCTAAGCACACACATTCAGCACTGCTTCATCAAGCCAATACAATGCATTAGCCAGTGCTGATTGGCCAGAGTACGGAATTCGGCCAATCAGCGCTGGCCAATGCATTCTATTAGCCCGATGAAGTAGAGCTGAATGTGTGTGCTAAGCACACACATTCAGCTCTACTTCATCGGGCTAATAGAATGCATTGGCCAGCGCTGATTGGCCAGAGTACGGAACTCGACCAATCAGCGCTGGCTCTGCTGGAGGAGGCGGAGTCTAAGGTCGGACCTGAATGGAGACTGGTGTGGAGCGATCTTAGACTCCGCCTCCTCCAGCAGAGCCAGCGCTGATTGGCCGAATTCCGTACTCTGGCCAATCAGCACTGGCTAATGCATTGTATTGGCGTGATGAAGCAGTGCTGAATGTGTGTGCTTAGCACACACATTCAGCTCTACTTCATCGGGCTAATAGAATGCATTGGCCAGCGCTGATTGGCCGAATTCCGTACTCTGGCCAATCAGTGCTGGCCAATGCATTCTATTAGCTTGATGAAGCAGAGTGTGCACAAGGGTTCAAGCGCACCCTCGGCTCTGATGTAGGAGAGCCGAGGGTGCACTTGAACCCTTGTGCACCCTCAGCTCTGCTACATCAGAGCCGAGGGTGCGCTTGAACCCTTGTGCACACTCTGCTTCATCAAGCTAATAGAATGCATTGGCCAGCGCTGATTGGCCAATGTATTCTATTAGCCTGATGAAGTAGAGCTGAATGTGTGTGCTAAGCACACACATTCAGCTCTACTTCATCGGGCTAATAGAATGCATTGGCCAGCGCTGATTGGCCAGAGTACGGAACTCGACCAATCAGCGCTGGCTCTGCTGGAGGAGGCGGAGTCTAAGATCGCTCCACACCAGTCTCCATTCAGGTCCGACCTTAGACTCCGCCTCCTCCAGCAGAGCCAGCGCTGATTGGCCGAATTCCGTACTCTGGCCAATCAGCACTGGCTAATGCATTGTATTGGCTTGATGAAGCAGTGCTGAATGTGTGTGCTTAGCACACACATTCAGCTCTACTTCATCGGGCTAATAGAATGCATTGGCCAATCAGTGCTGGCCAATGCATTCTATTAGCGTGAACTGAGTTTGCACAGGGGTTCTAGTGCACCCTCGGCTCTGCTACATCAGATTGCTACATCTGATGTAGCAGTGCCGAGTGTGCATCAGATGTGTAGTTGAGCAAAACTGACTCAGCACTGCTAAGTATGCATTCGCATAGGAATGCATTGGCCAGCCTTCGGCCAATCAGCGCTGGCTCTGCCGGAGGAGGCGGAGTCTAAGGTCGGACCTGAATGGAGACTGGTGTGGAGCGACCTTAGACTCCGCCTCCTCCAGCAGAGCCAGCGCTGATTGGCCGAATTCCGTACTCTGGCCAATCAGCACTGGCTAATGCATTGTATTGGCTTGATGAAGCAGTGCTGAATGTGTGTGCTTAGCACACACATTCAGCTCTACTTCATCGGGCTAATAGAATGCATTGGCCAATCAGCGCTGGCCAATGCATTCTATTAGCGTGAACTGAGTTTGCACAGGGGTTCTAGTGCACCCTCGGCTCTGCTACATCAGATTGCTACATCTGATGTAGCAGTGCCGAGTGTGCATCAGATGTGTAGTTGAGCAAAACTGACTCAGCACTGCTAAGTCTCTGCATTCGCATAGGAATGCATTGGCCAGCCTTCGGCCAATCAGCGCTGGCTCTGCCGGAGGAGGCGGAGTCTAAGGTCGGACCTGAATGGAGACTGGTGTGGAGCGATCTTAGACTCCGCCTCCTCCAGCAGAGCCAGCGCTGATTGGTCGAGTTCCGTACTCTGGCCAATCAGCGCTGGCCAATGCATTCTATTAGCCCGATGAAGTAGAGCTGAATGTGTGTGCTTAGCACACACATTCAGCTCTACTTCATCAGGCTAATAGAATACATTGGCCAATCAGCGCTGGCCAATGCATTCTATTAGCTTGATGAAGCAGAGTGTGCACAAGGGTTCAAGCGCACCCTCGGCTCTGATGTAGCAGAGCTGAGGGTGCACAAGGGTTCAAGTGCACCCTCGGCTCTCCTACATCAGAGCCGAGGGTGCGCTTGAACCCTTGTGCAGCCTCGGCTCTGCTACATCAGAGCCGAGGGTGCGCTTGAACCCTTGTGCACACTCTGCTTCATCAAGCTAATAGAATGCATTGGCCAGCACTGATTGGCCAGAGTACGGAATTCGGCCAATCAGCGCTGGCCAATGCATCCCTATGGGAAAAAGTTTATCTCACAAAAATCACAATTACACACCCGATAGAGCCCCAAAAAGTTATTTTTAATAACATTCCCCCCTAAATAAAGGTTATCCCTAGCTATCCCTGCCTGTACAGCTATCCCTGTCTCATAGTCACAAAGTTCACATTCTCATATGACCCGGATTTGAAATCCACTATTCGTCTAAAATGGAGGTCACCTGATTTCGGCAGCCAATGACTTTTTCCAATTTTTTTCAATGCCCCCAGTGTCGTAGTTCCTGTCCCACCTCCCCTGCGCTGTTATTGGTGCAAAAAAGGCGCCAGGGAAGGTGGGAGGGGAATCGAATTTTGGCGCACTTTACCACGTGGTGTTCGATTCGATTCGAACATGGCGAACACCCTGATATCCGATCGAACATGTGTTCGATAGAACACTGTTCGCTCATCTCTAATGTTTATGCATGTACAGGTGCTTTAACAAATCACTAAAGCTTTTGTGTATGTTGTATACTTTTGTGAGTAACACACAAAGCTGCAACTGCTATAATTTTAAAAGGATTTGAGGTACATATTGACATATATACATATATCTGTGCTTTAATGTCCTGTTGGCTTAACATAGTTCGAAATGACCACTTTTTTTAAATGATTTTACAATACTCTGTTATAAGATGTCTATTCAAGGTATAGTGTTGTGGCTTGTAGTCTGTCAAGGGTTTTGAACTGGTTGCAAGAGAAATTAGAGTCCTTAATTTAGTTTGGGGTAAAATAATGGTGGACACATCAACATGTATGCTGAGTAACTTTACACAGCACTATCTATATCCGGGGGCAGCAAACTCTTTCCATGGTTTGCTACTTCACAAAAAAAAATCAAAGATGAAGTATGCAGTGTGCCATGCAATAATTGTAAGGGTGTCATCCAAAATGTGAAAGACATTGACTAGCAACTGATTTATAACATGATAAAACTTACATTTCGATGATCCTTGTCGCTGACGTTCTTGCACAGATGATACAACTAGAGATGAGCGAACAGTGTTCTATCGAACACATGTTCGATCGGATATCAGGGTGTTCGCCATGTTCGAATCGAATCGAACACCGCGTGGTAAAGTGCGCCAAAATTCGATTCCCCTCCCACCTTCCCTGGCGCCTTTTTTGCACCAATAACAGCGCAGGGGAGGTGGGACAGGAACTACGACACTGGGGGCATTGAAAAAAATTGGAAAAAGTCATTGGCTGCCGAAATCAGGTGACCTCCATTTTAGACGAATAGTGGATTTCAAATCCGGGTCATATGAGAATGTGAACTTTGTGACTATGAGACAGGGATAGCTGTACAGGCAGGGATAGCTAGGGATAACCTTTATTTAGGGGGGAATGTTATTAAAAATAACTTTTTGGGGCTCTATCGGGTGTGTAATTGTGATTTTTGTGAGATAAACTTTTTCCCATAGGGATGCATTGGCCAGCGCTGATTGGCCGAATTCCGTACTCTGGCCAATCAGTGCTGGCCAATGCATTCTATTAGCTTGATGAAGCAGAGTGTGCACAAGGGTTCAAGCGCACCCTCGGCTCTGATGTAGCAGAGCTGAGGCTGCACAAGGGTTCAAGCACACCCTCGGCTCGGATGTAGGAGAGCCGAGGGTGCACTTGAACCCTTGTGCACCCTCGGCTCTGCTACATCAGAGCCGAGGGTGCGCTTGAACCCTTGTGCACACTCTGCTTCATCAAGCTAATAGAATGCATTGGCCAGCGCTGATTGGCCAGAGTACGGAATTCGGCCAATCAGCGCTGGCTCTGCTGGAGGAGGCGGAGTCTAAGATCGCTCCACACCAGTCTCCATTCAGGTCCGACCTTAGACTCCGCCTCCTCCAGCAGAGCCAGCGCTGATTGGCCGAATTCCGTACTCTGGCCAATCAGCACTGGCTAATGCATTGTATTGGCGTGATGAAGCAGTGCTGAATGTGTGTGCTTAGCACACACATTCAGCTCTGCTTCATCGGGCTAATAGAATGCATTGGCCAGCGCTGATTGGCCGAATTCCGTACTCTGGCCAATCAGCACTGGCTAATGCATTGTATTGGCGTGATGAAGCAGTGCTGAATGTGTGTGCTTAGCACACACATTCAGCTCTACTTCATCGGGCTAATAGAATGCATTGGCCAGCGCTGATTGGCCAGAGTACGGAATTCGGCCAATCAGCGCTGGCTCTGCTGGAGGAGGCGGAGTCTAAGATCGCTCCACACCAGTCTCCATTCAGGTCCGACCTTAGACTCCGCCTCCTCCAGCAAAGCCAGCGCTGATTGGCCGAATTCTGTACTCTGGCCAATCAGCACTGGCTAATGCATTGTATTGGCGTGATGAAGCAGTGCTGAATGTGTGTGCTTAGCACACACATTCAGCTCTACTTCATCGGGCTAATAGAATGCATTGGCCAATCAGCGCTGGCCAATGCATTCTATTAGCGTGAACTGAGTTTGCACAGGGGTTCTAGTGCACCCTCGGCTCTGCTACATCAGATTGCTACATCTGATGTAGCAGTGCCGAGTGTGCATCAGATGTGTAGTTGAGCAAAACTGACTCAGCACTGCTAAGTCTCTGCATTCGCATAGGAATGCATTGGCCAGCCTTCGGCCAATCAGCGCTGGCTCTGCCGGAGGAGGCGGAGTCTAAGGTCGGACCTGAATGGAGACTGGTGTGGAGCGATCTTAGACTCCGCCTCCTCCAGCAGAGCCAGCGCTGATTGGTCGAGTTCCGTACTCTGGCCAATCAGCACTGGCCAATGCATTTCTATGGGGAAAAGTTAGCTTGCGAAAATCGCAAACTGACAGGGATTTCCATGAAATAAAGTGACTTTTATGCCCCCAGACATGCTTCCCCTGCTGTCCCAGTGTCATTCCAGGGTGTTGGTATCATTTCCTGGGGTGTCATAGTGGACTTGGTGACCCTCCAGACACGAATTTGGGTTTCCCCCTTAACGAGTTTATGTTCCCCATAGACTATAATGGGGTTCGAAACCCATTCGAACACTCGAACAGTGAGCGGCTGTTCGAATCGAATTTCGAACCTCGAACATTTTAGTGTTCGCTCATCTCTAGATACAACTTTCAGCTGAACCCATGACTACAGTAAGCCTGCTTTGTAGAGGGCAGAGGATGCCTCTCATACAGTCTGGTCTTTTTGTTGAATAAATCCAAATGGGCCAATCTATCCATTCTTGTTGAAATAACATTCTTATCCATTCTTGTGTTTAAATGCCCTATTACAGTATTATATTTGCTTAACATTACAGAAATGTATTACACAGGCAATCACTACTCTGACATTACGACCTCATACATTACCCTTTCAATCCTATTGACTTCAAGTTGGTTTCCATGGTCCATGAGAGAGAGCAGTTGCCATCTACAATAACTTTGGTTGGTGTTTAGCCTCTTGCTGATATCTGCTGTACTCTGGAGCTGAGTGGCCACCATTGGTCATTGGATCTCTGTAGCAAAGCCGGCATTCAATGTTGATCATGGCATTAACCCCTTTGATGCTTTAATCATACCTGACCAATGCACCATTCTTGCTGTGGCACTTGAGCACATGGTACCGCCATTTTCAAGAGGTTCGTGACCCCACAAGAATGAAATCTGGAGGTGGCACTGGTGATCCATTACCTTGATAGCTGGGAGCCTATTGAAGACTATACAGCCTGTCATAGAAGTACAGTGATTTCTCAATGCATTGCAAAGTATTAGCATTCCAGTGTATTGTATTAGTGACGAAACCCAATTGGTTTAATTTCTGAAGTAAAAAATATATATATATAAAAAATAATAAAATATTAAAGGTTCAAATTACCCCTCTTCTCTAGATCAGATATAAAAATAAATAATGTAAAACACATTAAGTATCCTCACATCCAAAATTCCTCAATCTACAAACTATGGCAGGAAAAATTAAAAGCATCATTTTTTTCCCTGTTTCACTTCCCATAAAAATTTTAATAAAGAGCGATCAATGCATCAGAAATTACCTAAAATGGTATAAATGACAAGCACATCTGGTCTTTCAAAGAAAAAAAAGATTGCTTATACAGCCCTGTAAAAGGAAATATAAAAAGGTATGAAAATGGAAACTCCTAAGAATTGTTGGGTTTTTTTGTTTATTTTTAGAGTCTTGAAAATTTTTTATGGTGTTGAAAACAAAAACTATATAAATTTGGTATCACTGAAGTGGTACCAACTCATAGAATACATGTAACATGTCATTTTGGCTGCATGGAAAATGCAGTAAAAATAAAGCCCCCAGAAAGTTGTGCCAACACAGTTTTTCTGTTTTACTGTATATTGACAAGTACAAGTATTTTTTAATATTTTTAATATGTTGCACCCCGTTACACCCATCACATGGATGCAGTCTGGAAGACAATGACGAATGTAAATATTATTCTGTCAGATAATACTCATTTTCTTCCAGAAAATGATTGCAATCACAAATTCTTTGATATTATCTTCATTTAATTTGTCTTCAATGGAAAACCACAAAAAGAATTGTCAAAAAGCCAAATTGGATATAATTCCACACCAAACATAAAAAAAGGCATGGACAAAAGTATTGGCACTGTTTGAAAAATCATGTGATGCTTCTCTAATTTGTGTAATTAACAGCACCTGTTACTTACCTGAGGCACCTAACAGGTGGTGTCAATAACTAAATCACACTTGCAGCCAGTTGAAATGGATTAAAGTTGACTCAACCTCTGTTTTGTGTCCTTGTGTGTACCACATTGAGCATGGAGAAAAGAAAGAAGATCAAAGAACTGTCTGAGGACTTGAGAAGCAAAATTGTGAGGAAGCATGAGTAGAGATGAGCGAGTTGTACTACGGTATTCGAAATACTCATACTCGATCAAGTACCACTCGCTATTCGAATGTAAAAGTTCGATGCAGAACCAGCATTGATTGGCCGAATGCTATACAGTCGGGCAATCAACGCTGGTTCTTCTCCTACCTTTAGAAGTCTTCTCCGTGCAGCTTCCCCACGGCGTCTTCCGGCTCTGAATTCACTCTGCCAGGCATCGGGTCTTGTAGTGCGGGCATGCGCAGTCGGCTCTGCCCAGGCCTGATGCCTGGCAGAGTGAATGAAGAGCCAGAAGATGCCGCGAGGACGCTGCAAGGAGAAGACTGCTCGGAGGATCCAGCCCGACCCTCACTTGTGGACTTGGTAAGTATAATTTGATCGAACAATGCCTACCCCTGAAACGAGCATTTCCCCCCATAGACTATAATAGGGTTCGATATTCGATTCGAGTAGTCGAATATTGAGGGGCTACTCGAAATGAATATCAAACCTCGAACATTTTACTGTTCGCTCATCTCTAAGCATGAGCAATCTCAAGGCTACAAGTCCATCTCCAAAGACCTGAATGTTCCTGTGTCTACCGTGCGCAGTGTCATCAAGAAGTTTAAAGCCCATGGCACTGTGGCTAACCTCCCTAGATGTGGACGGAAAAGAAAAATTGACGAGAGATTTCAACGCAAGATTGTGCGGATGGTGGATAAAGAACCTCGACTAACATCCAAACAAGTTCAAGCTGCCCTGCAGTCCGAGGGTACAACAGTGTCTCCCTGATACATCGGCATCTGAATGAAAAGGGACTGTATGGTAGGATACCCAGGTAGACCCCACATCTTACCCAGAGACATAAAAAAGCCAGGCTGGAGTTTGCCAAAACTTACCCGAGAAAGCTAAAAACGTTTTGGAAGAATGTTCTCTGGTCAGATGAGACAAAAGGAGAGCTTTTTGGGAAAAGGCATCAACATAGAGTTTACAGGAAAAAAAAGAGGCCTTCAAAGAAAAGAACACGGTCCCTACAGTCAAACATGGCGGAGGTTCCCTGATGTTTTGAGGTTGCTTTGCTACCTCTGGCACTGGATTGCTTGACTGTCTGCATGGCATTATGAAGTCTGAAGACTAACAACAAATTTTGCAGCATAATGTAGGGCCCAGTGTGAGAAAGCTGGGTCTCCCTCAGAGGTCATGGGTCTTCCAGCAGGACAATGACCCAAAACACACTTCAAAAAGCACTAGAAAATGGTTTGAGAGAAAGCACTGGAGACTTCTAAAGTGGCCAGCAATGAGTCCAGACCTGAATCGCATAGAACACCTGTGGAGAGATTTCAAAATGGCAGTTTGGAGAAGGCACCCTTCAAAATCTCAGGGACCTGGAGCAGTTTGCCACAGAAGAATGGTCTAAAATTCCAGCAGAGCATTGTAAGAAACTCATTGATAGTTACCAGAAGCGGTTGTTCGCAGTTATTTTGTCTAAAGGTTGTGCTACCAAGTATTAGGCTGAGGGTGCCAATTGGGGTTGAGCCGATCTTGACTTTTCAGGATCAATTTTAAAATCCTATTTCGATCATTTTTCACTCGATCCCAATGCAAGTCAATGGGATTTTTTTTATTAATCGGACATCGGATTTTAAAAGCAATCCTACCCCCTGGTGTCCACTTACCTCCAGAGATGGCTGGTCCTGTGCCCCGTGCCTTCATTCTTCGCCTCGCTGCTGCTCCACGCTGCTGCTCCACGCTGTTTTCTTCCTTCGCTGCCCCTTCCCTGCCAGGTTAGGAGAGTGTGGGCGGGTTAGGAGAGTGTGGGCGAGTACTGGGAGGGGAGACATCACGTCTCCCTGCCCTGTACCCGCCCACACTCTAAGCCACAAGCCCTGCCTACCTAGCGCTTTAAACACTAACCTGGGAGGCGGGGCAGCGAGGCAAGAAGAAGGAGGGCACCGGAGCAGCTATCTCTAGAGGTAAGTAGCTGCTAGAGATTTAGTTTAGCTTTCCATGAATGAAGGCAGCCGGCGTGCAGGGGGTTAAGGCTGTGTGTCGGCTGCTTCCATTCATTCCTATGGAACTGCAGCGGAGCCTTCACACTGAATATACAGCGTATACTCAGTGTGAAGGCTAAGCAATGCATTGTGGGAAAAATCACCGATCTCAATCCCACATAAAAAGATCGTGTTCGGAATTCCGATGGCGATCGTGAAATTTTCTCGATCGCCGATCGGAATCCGATCTTTTCCGAACACGATCGCTCAACCCCAGTGCCAATACTTTTGTCCCGCCAATTTTTGGAGTTTTGTGTAAAATGATCAATGATTTGACCTTTTTTTCATTCTCTTTGTGCTTGCAATCATTTTCTTAACGAAAATGAGTACTATCTGACAGAATTGCAGGGGTGCCAATACTTTTGGCCAACACTGTATATGGTAAGTTTCTTCCTTCACCATTTTTTTGTTTGTTTTTCCTTGGTACCTGCACTTCTCCTATTTGGCCCAGGTGTTTTTAAGTAGCAGGAGACTGCAAAAAGGGACCCACCTACTAGCTCTCAGTCCTCTGACTGGGGCAATATGGTAAGGTGAATTTTTGAGATCTGTTCACATGGTGCAGTGCAGCATGGTCTCTGACGCTCCTGTGGTGCTGTGCCTATGGGGTGGTCCACAGCCTGGGGGCTTGTTCCGGTGGCAGGGGTGTTGCCGTACCACTTGGTCGCTCCCCCTGTGGGCGCCATGTTGCGGTGGTGGCAGTCGCTGTGCAGCGTTGCACCCAGTAGAGTAGGGACCCACTATAAAGAAGTCACCGTGAAGTGGCTAGTGGGCTTATACACCTTGATGAATATGTATACTAAGAACCTCATGTTCATTCTTTCTTTCAGGGGTCTCTGGTGAAAAATAATTTTACAATATAACCCTATAGATAATATAAACTACTGTTTGCCCATACATTGGCATAAATCCAAATCTTTCATGCTTGCCAAGCAAACATAATAACTATTGCATGTGTTAACTCTATATATAGAAAATACATAAAAGATTAAGAAATAGACTTACTATAGGAATGTGAAGTGGGCTTCTCTAAATCACTTGAACTCTTCCCTCATTACCACTGTTAATATCCTATTTAAGCTGTTTAGATTAGGTGGTATAAAATAAAATCATGTCTGAGGAGCATGACACACAACAATTAAAGATAATGGAACAGATGAATTAGCAAATGGAAATCTTAAAGTGCATACAGTCTTTTCTTCTAAGGCTTGTCTTACAAGCAGCCATCGCTATACATAATTCATTAGAACAGCAGCAATGTGTCTTTCAGCATCTTTATTTTGACTGAAATGAGCAGATAAACATAGATCCTAAAGTTGAACAGTGAAATCACCGTCTCTGGAGTCTTTTCCAACTAATTGTTAATTATTAGAGACTAACTTAGTCACTGAAGCAAGTCATTTGGCTGGTGTCTCAAATGCTGTCATTTGCTACACAAATCAGACCGGTGATAGAGTGTCTTTAAATTAGGTTACAACCATGCAGTTATTGGACGGGGAGTAATTGATAAAACCATTAGTAACACTTGTAGAGATAAAAGCTAGTAAAATCATGCAACCATAATTATTCCTAATGGATAAATGCTATAAATTGTTGGAGAAAGAAATTCTAATTTATCTTTCAATCAAAGTGAAAAGCTGAAGAGTGCAAGTAGGGCACAAACACTTAGAAGTTCAAGAAATAAAAAAAAAGTGAAATGATACTGTGTATATCAGAATGTTACACCTGTTTCTTCTGAAATGTATTACTGCTCTTTAGATTTAAAAATATTCTACATTTACATTGTTTTATTAAAGGGAAAATTGTCATATAATTAGAGAAACACAATAACACAGCAACATAATACGCACGTAGCAACAATGGGTAGATTTATCATACCTTATATGCCAGTTTTACTTATGTGATCCCTTTGACACTTCGATGTGGTAAGGGTGGATAGGGGTGGGGTCGATTTATCATCATTGAAGCCAGAAATAATTTTTATAGTGGTGTGCGCATCCTCCAGGGCTATGAAGACTGACATTAGTAATGCCAGTCTTCATAAATGTGCCCCATAGTTTTTAAGGCTCCAATAAGGCATACTATGTACAGATTAATAGTTAGTAGGTTAACAACACTGTGGCACAGAGTGTTAACTCAACTCTTTCAATCGCTTTTGCCATCTTCTGATATAGCATATTATGGCACAATATGGCATATTATTTTTCAGCAGTCTTAATACAGTGGAGACAGGACTAAGAAACGTGTTTTGAAACGCATAGGAGTTTTTCAGGATTACTGGACCAATAGATATACTTTTTTAAATATGAAGATTAAAAGTTATATTTTATTTTAACTACAATTTTTTGTTTTGGTGCTGATCAATTTTACTCGGATGTGTTTATTAAGATAAGATAATAAGATAAGATAGTCCCATAGTCCCACAATGGGGAAATTCAGTGTGGATCAGCATCATGGATAGTACAGTAGTATATAGCATGAGAGAAACACATACAAGCTCATGGCAGATAGAGAGATACTAGGAGTCATAGAAACTAAAAAGAAAGAAACTGCAGGATCATTTAGTTCTCTGTGTGAAGTGATGTTGATAATACAGCCCAACTGCGGTTGGAGGACATGAGGAGGGAGGTAACAGCATGTGGCATAACAGGTAGAAAAAGTTTTTTGCACAGGTGGGGGACATATGCAGCTATCACAATAACATGTGGTAGTTCCTTTGGTAGGTATTGAGATCTCATGCTCAGCTGATATCTTGCATCAGCACTATTGTTCTTTAACCACAAAAATGTCCCAAAAAGTACCCCATCCTTCATCGCAAGCCCTCCCCCTAGTTTCTTACCGCTGTCACGTGTTCTATCCGCCTGCAGAAGTCTGAAGCCATCCAGGTAGACAGGGTACTGCTCTCTTGCCATGCTTCCTTAAGTTGTTGGGGGAGGAATGGTAGATTCCTAGGCTGTAACAGAGTCCCATGTGTCCACAGTAAAAGAAAGAAATACCAGCCAGCCGACCATAGGCATCTTCCACGCATAAGCAATAGACACCAACAACATTTCCTTGAAAAAAGAAGTCTGCAATTTCATGCAGGTTTCTCCTCCATGCTTTGTCTGCCTCATGTTGTCCCGGCTTTCCTTAGGTCATGGGGCGATGGTAACAAGGCACATGTACACAGGAAATTCCAGCTGAGCAGGTATCTTCCAAGCTTAAACAATAGACAAAAATAAAATAGTCCATAGGGCCTTCCATTTGATATAGTTAGCCAATTCATAGTGATAGTTTGCTTGAGTAGAGAAATCTTGAAAATAGAGACAAAAACAGTGAAAAAGGAAAGATAAAGGTCGCTCTCAGCTTGAAGCTCTGTATCGACGCTGACACTCTTGCGGCGCCGTCTTGGAGAAAAAAAAAATACACTGGAAGTCAAAACTACCATGAGGCAAAAAGCCACTTTTTCTCATCTGAGGTAGAGATGAGCGAGTACTGTTCGGATCAGCCGATCCGAACAGCACGCTCGCATAGAAATGAATGGAAGTAGCCGGCACGCGGGGAGTTAAGCGACCGGCTGCCGTCAAAGCGTAAGTACCAGGTGCATCCATTCATTTCTATGGAGCGTGCTGTTCGGATCGGCTGATCCGAACAGTACTCGCTCATCTCTAATCTGAGGGAAAAAATGGTTCCAGACGCCAAGTCTAATATAAAACACACAAAAATGGGCAAATAATATAAAAAAAAAGTGCTGGCATGTACAAAAAAGACCAAACACCAAAAGTTATAGTAAAGTGTAAAAATGTATCATTTATTGATACATGAATATAAAATACATATATATTGACATAGAATGAGTGGAGAAACCACATGGAAAGACAGTATTGCCCCTTATACAGAAATGTGGTGGTAAAGCATGTTCTAAATTCATGAATAAGCAGGTATTGTCCTGCATATCAAAAAATAATCACATAGTATAAATGGTCATAGTACATATGGCAGATAATAAAGACATATACCCATAATAAACTTACATAAAGAAACAATAAGTCACTATCCACTCCACGGGAGAGGGGAGAGGGAAGAGGGAAGAGGCGCTACCTGCCACAAGTTTTGCTTTTGTCTAGACTCCAAATCTATCAGAATAAGTAGCTGGATCAAACAGCCCATCTAATCTTTTTGGACTGCAGAAATGACAAGAACGTCAGCTTTTGAGTATATGGAAGTTGTTTCTAACAGAAGTACTGAAACTCTCCTTCCTTGTGTACCAAGTTCACCAGTGCCCAGTGATTCCTGGACTGTCTACAACAGCAATATTGAACTGGCACTGAAGTTGAGCCATGAACATGTCAATCACAGTGATCCATATTTCCAATTAGTTTCTCCAACTGGAACTCACATGCAACATATATAATATTACTGGAATAAGTGCAAGGCTTATATCAAGACAAAATAGGGTGTTCTTTGTAAATGGCTTCCATCACATTTATGTTAAGGGCCCGGTTCGGCAAAGACACATTTAACACTCTGATTCTACATATTGCAGAGCAGCTTCCTGTTTAGGATGATGCAGTATGAATATGTTTATGCTTATTTTTTTATGATTGCTTACAAAATATAAAACAAGCAATTAAAATTAATGTATATCAATTATTAATTGTCATCACTAAATATATCATGGAATTACATCTTCCATGATGAAATTAGGAAGTCAATGCCTCAAACAGATTTGCATATTCTTCCCATGATCCCTTACAGTGGAGGGTCTATGGCTTAATAAGACTTCAAACACCTACAGACCTGGTGGTCTCTCCCTAAGGAGTGATGATATCCCCTTAACTCTGTCTAGAAGCCTCTCACCTCTGCCAAGTCAGTCTTCTCTACGCCTCAATAGATACAAATTGATTGAAACAGCTGTCCTTGGCTGAGAAGACTGGCTTGGTAAAATCCCACATCATTTGCAGCAAAGGCCTCTGGGAAGGTCAGGCATGATGTTAAAGGGAGCGCCCTCTATTGGGCTGCATGACTGAGGCACTGTCTTCCTAATTACATCATGGAAGACAGATTTGCATATTCTTCCCATGATCCCTTACAGTGGAGCTTCTATGGCTTGATAAGACTCCACACACATAATGGTGGTCTCTCCCTAAGGAGTGACGATATCCCCTTAAATGATTCCTAAAATCTATGGTAGTGAGGAGCTGCATAGATTTCAGGCGGAGGGTGCGGCTGATTGATGATGGAGGAGGCATCCTGTCATAAATCAGGTGTATACTCTACTGTATCAGAGATTATTAACATCAGAGTGGAAACTGCCAGTCTTGCCCATAGACAAATTAGGGCATAATGAAGTATCAGTAAAACAAAACAAAAAAAAGCATATGACACTCTGAAAGTAATAAATAACTGGGGCAGTTTTTTTTATTTTTGAGTTTTATGTTATTGCTTCAATTTTTTTTTTAAATTTAAATCTATCAAAGATGTCATCATAAAGAACAAATCTTTTTCCGGTTGTTCAGGGACTATGCTCAGTATGATACTGTACAATTTTACCCTTTATATTAAAGATGAGATGCTGTGTGCATGAAAAAGGTGACAAGGTTGAAAGCAAGAGGCATAAGGACAAGCTTGAAAATCTACGTCTACGAGGTTTGGAAAGAAGAAAATCACTTTAGAAGAGATTTAATTGAAGTATTTAAAATCCTAAATGGAGTAGATAATGTCAACATACAGTACCATTTTCAGAGCAGAAGATGATAGGACAAGGGGAACATAAATGGAAATTATAGTAGAGCAAATTCCGAGCAGGCATAAGTGTCCTTTCATGCAGAGAATAATAAATGTACGGAACATGTCCCTTCAAGGAAAGATGTTGAGACAAAAACTCTAGGGTCATTTCAGAAAGAATGTGAAAATCTTTTCTACAAAAATGAAATAGAAGGAAGTAGGAAGAAGGAAGAATATTAATTGGCAGCGAGTCCTTTCCTACATCATCAAATCAGTTTTAGATTTTTAAACAAGCATATTTGGCTGGGTAAGTATTGAACATATTAACTCTAAGTCTTTGTAAAATATAGTAATATTTTAATATCACTATGTACATGACTATCGGTATATATATAAATTTATATATTTATATGATTTATTTAGAACCAAATGATAAAGTATCTTTAAAGAGAATGATATGGCTTGCCAAAACAAGATTGGCAAACGGATAACTGGACTGAGTTTGCATCTATAAGTAAAAAGCAGTATAAATATTATATTGAAATAAATAATAATTAATATCATGATACTGACTAGAGTATGTTGTATGTCTATGTTTTAGATAATTATACATTGTCTTAATTATTATGATTCAAATATCATCATACCGCCCCAAACAGATACAATATATGCTAAATTTTATTGTGCATACAATCTATCTGTACTGCCCACAAAATATATTAAATAAATGGACAGTGATTTTTAGCTTAATTATCTGTTTCTGGACATATATAGTAATGTCATTCTGTAATAAGCTTAGTAATTCTCCCATCTACAAAGATAGTTCAATGCACATCTATCCATTTGTTTCAGTTAGCAAATGCCTGGTTTCATACCTTTCACCAGTCCATTATCCACATCAGTCCCTCTCTCCATCTTTTGCCCACGTATGGCTCAATTGCACTATTCACTGTATTTAATCATGGTCACGTATACCAGATTTGGGTAGGACAAGCTCCTAATGTGTATTTCATGTTTCATATTCATTTGGGCTACATCGGTGACAAAAAATATTGGGGAAGTTAGATTTCAATGTTCTTGATACGTTTCTGCAGAGAGCTGTCTAACTGCAGCTTACTCCCCTGTCCTTATTCAGAACACATGAATTCTCCATTGGCCTAATGTTGAATTGAATGTGTTTAATCAGCTTTAGTGGTAGTATAGGGAGAATGAACTAGAAAGTACACCTACTGTGCCTCCCTGTTGGTATGAGAAAAGTGCAAACTGCTATGTATTAGGGCAGCGGGGACACAATGGCAGACAGTTGAAGCCATGGCGTGTGCAGGGTTAATTTGTATTGCATGTTAGAAGCTAAACTTGATAGTAAAAAGGAAGAGCGGACCAAGGTTAAGAGTGATGTCCTTTGCCACTTATAGGAGAATATTGAAAAGGCAGCAGATTGGTGATTTTTGAGAATGACTTTTGTGATGGATAGTGCCAGAAAATATGTTAGAGTCTTACTTTTCCAGTTCCTTGAACACTTTGCTTTCTCGTTTCTTAATTTTGGAAACATCATCTGTAACATCCCCTCTAAAACCACAATTGCTTCATTTGCCTTTCAGTTTTTATTTTCACCAGATATTTACAATTTTAAGATGTCCTGCACATGAAAATTGGCATTCACTTGGATCTTTTCTTAATCTTGCTTTGTCTTTCCACTTTGCTTATCTTCCCACTTTCTGGCCACAACCTTCTCTTGTTCACTATAACAAATTATTGGCCTTCTCAGGATACCTACTCTATCTACTACTGTACCTACCCACTGTATTACTCAATACAGACATCAACATGCCAATAATATTTATTATCCTGTAGACACTCTACAATATTAATGTACCCAATTACTCCCATTACAACAAAACTCTCCAAAGTACCTTTCTTGATGAAGATCCTCCTGCAACTTACCAACAAGGATGGCAGCATATTTGCCATATGGCTCAGACACATTTTGTTCAGTGGTGCTGCAGTTGTGCCAAAAATGTCTGTTCCCACTTTAAAGGGGATTTCCAGGTCTTAGAAACTAATGGCCTATCCTTAAAGGGGTTGGCCACTTTCAAACCAATATTGACAAACAAAAGCACAATAGAAAGATATACAATTTTCCAATATACTTTCTATATCAATTCCTCACGGTTTTCTAGATCTCTGCTGGTCTCATTCATTCTGTTACTTCTAGAGGATAAAACTCTGACCATGGTCATGTGATTTATGGTCCATGGTCATGTGATGAGGACACAGGTGCCGCTCCTTATAGTCACAGCACAGTAATCAGACATCTGCCTGGTAATCAGCTGTGCACCTGTGAGCTCATCACATGACCATGGACCGTAAGTCACATGACCATGGTCAGAGTTTTATCCTCTAGAAGTCACAGAATGAATGACAGCAATCAGAGATCTAGAAAACCGTGAGGAATTGATACAGAAAGTATATTGGAAAATTGTATATCTTTTTATTATACATTTGTTTGTCAATATTGGTCTGAAAGTGGCCAACCCCTTTAAGATTGCTCATCATTATCAGACCCGCACAGTGTTTGCAGCCAGAAGCGGATAACTCCATATATTGTGTAATGGCCAAGCCACTCTACTACAGTTAAGTTCCCACTTATGGAAATTGAGCAGCGATACCCCAGCACAGGTGCCACACAGAGTACAGAACTGAAGAGGCAGTGGCAGTGGAAGCTGATGTAGTTGGGTACTAGATATCAGACCATCATCAATCTCATTATCTGACCCCAATCTGACCTATTATAAGGATATCTTGTCTTGGATTACCCCTTTGTTTTTTTTCTGATAAACTTCATACATGCTTGTACAGTTAAATGATTTTTTTTTTTTTTTTTACTGAAAACAGTGCCTTTAGAACTAAGAGCTTCCATGTGCTTTGGCTTGATAATGAAGTTTCAAAGACCCCTGTGCTACCATGTAGTAACCTCATCACAGTTGAGGCATCAATTATGACAGCCAAAGATTTCTCAAGAAAGAACTGGTATACGTTTTCATAAAACCTAAAGCAAGCAACTCATAACAGTATGTCTATAATGAATATCATTTTCTTTTTTTTGTAACTTAAATAATTTTTATTTTGTGATGTTAAGTAACCAAAAAGACAGCATAATGGTAATGTGATATATACAAAGCAGGAAAGACAAGGTGCTAAGGACAGGAACTGTTAGTTCTATGTAGTAACAAAATGGGCGAGGAACCAATGGACCTTGCTAATGGGTAATACCAGATCACTATATTTTAGGGGTTTAGGAGGTAGCTGTGAGTATAACTACTAATTGGAGGAACATAAGATGTCATTTCTGTTAAACTTCCTATTTTACAGATTGTTTAAGTTTCTAAACTGCAATTCTATTTTATATTATTTTTGTCTTGCCATAATTGATGTTCATATTTTATATTTAGTCAATCTGGAAATCACATCAATTCTACTTTCCAGAACTTCTCTATATCAGTGGAGTGTATTTTATTGGAAACATTTTATTACATGTTACTCTCTTCAATATATCTTCCTATTATCACTATTTATTTTTTTCAGACAATAAAATATTGTTTTGATGTTTGGATACGTTTGGAATTATATTTTATTGGACTTAATTTTGAATGCATGTATGTTATTTACTATATACAATATAAAAATATTAGGTGATCACAATTAATTAATTATGTAGAATTAAGAATTCTTTATTTCCTAAATCCCCAGTACACAATTGCGTTCAGTATTCAGCATTCAGGGAGTCCGCTTGGGGCCACCCCGAATGGAATACCGGATGCATTAAAAAGCGGTTAGCAAAGCATGATTCATGCAGACAACGCAAGGAAACCACCCAGACCTCATTATGGGCTCTGTGAGGTTTCTTTGCTAACTGCTTTTTAATGAGTTCAGTATTTTGTTCGGGGGTCCCCAAACGGACTCTCTGGACAGAATACCAAATGCAGATGCGAACCAGGCCTAAGAGAGCCAAGTAAACTGATAACCGACATCAGGGTACAACTCTCAGCTTAGAACTACTGGCGAGAAAGCATGAAAAAGGAACCCATTGAAGTCAATAGGAGGCTTTTTTTTCATTGTGAAATTCCACACCAAATTCATCACCATTTTCCTCCATGTGAATGGACCCTTACTGTATACTGATAGGAGAGAAGTCAGTGCAAATCTTGATGGAGGAATCCCTTAGTTTAAGGTCTTGCAGCCTGCATAAGATTTTTTTAAATAGACAATGTTGTTTAGCTATAACATCTCTTTGTAAGCTCTCCTTGTGTTGGGTGGTAATGGCACTGTCTATGTGATACATAACAAAGAATTGATTGGGGTATCAGGCAAGAGCATGTGAAACAACAACTGAATTGGTGTGAACCGAGCCCAACTGTTGCCTGAGGCAAACTAGAGAAAAGCGACCTCCCCTCCCCCCCCCCCCCCAAAAAAAAAAAAAAAAAGATACACAACCCAGCTAGGCTTGCATGATGGGACACCCCTCATTTAAACTGAAGACCCCCACATAATACCATTTCCCTTTTTTTGGCCCCTCATAGTATATGGCACCCACACAGTATATGGCACTCTTTTTCTGGCTCTCATACAGTATATGACCCCATTTCTTGGCTCCCACACAGTATATGACCCCCTTGTTTCATCACAAAGTTAGACCACTATCTATTGTATTATTATCTGGGGGTATAGAGGAGATCCTGAAGGCTGTAATGTCCATTGGTCACCTGTTATTGTCAGCTACTTTCGGCTGTAGCCAAAAATTACTCGGGAACACTTCAGCGGGTAAATGAGCTTTGACACTACACATAGACCATGTAACTTGTGCACATGGCTGAGTGTTGCCTTGTATCTTTAAGCTAATTGTATATCCATTTTCATACATTTTATTAAAAAATATAGATATTAATAAGTTTTTTGTATGTGTTGAATGTTGGCTGATGAACACATACACTCACCGGCCACTTTATTAGGTACACCTGTCCAACTGCTCGTTAACACTTAATTTCTAATCAGCCAATCACATGGCGGCAACTCAGTGCATTTAGGCATGTAGACATGGTCAAGACAATCTCCTGCAGTTCAAACCGAGCATCAGTATGGGGAAGAAAGGTGATTTGAGTGCCTTTGAACGTGGCATGGTTGTTGGTGCCAGAAGGGCTGGTCTGATTATTTCAGAAACTGCTGATCTACTGGGATTTTCACGCACAACCATCTCTAGGGTTTACAGAGAATGGTCCGAAAAAGAAAAAACATCCAGTGAGCGGCAGTTCTGTGGGCGGGAATGCGTTGTTGATGCCAGAGGTCAGAGGAGAATGGCCAGACTGGTTCGAGCTGATAGAAAGGCAACAGTGACTCAAATAGCCACCCGTTACAACCAAGGTAGCCAGAAGAGCATCTCTGAACGCACAGTACGTCGAACTTTGAGGCAGATGGGCTACAGCAGCAGAAGACCACACCTGGTGCCACTCCTTTCAGCTAAGAACAGGAAACTGAGGCTACAATTTGCACAAGCTCATCGAAATTGGACAATTGAAGATTGGAAAAACGTTGCCTGGTCTGATGAGTCTCGATTTCTGCTGCGACATTCGGATGATAGGGTCAGAATTTGGCGTCAACAACATGAAAGCATGGATCCATCCTGCCTTGTATCAACGGTTCAGGCTGGTGGTGGTGGTGTCATGGTGTGGGGAATATTTTCTTGGCACTCTTTGGGCCCCATGGTACCAATTGAGCATCGTTGCAACGCCAAAGCCTACCTGAGTATTGTTGCTGACCATGTACATCCCTTTATGACCACAATGTACCCAACATCTGATGGCTACTTTCAGCAGGATAATGCGCCATGTCATAAAGCTGGAATCATCTCAGACTGGTTTCTTGAACATGACAATGAGTTCACTGTACTCCAATGGCCTCCACAGTCACCAGATCTCAATCCAATAGAGCATCTTTGGGATGTGGTGGAACAGGAGATTCGCATCATGGATGTGCAGTCGACAAATCTGCGGCAACTGTGTGATGCCATCATGTCAATATGGACCAAAATCTCTGAGGAATGCTTCCAGCACCTTGTTGAATCTATGCCACGAAGAATTGAGGCAGTTCTGAAGGCAAAAGGGGGTCCAACCCGTTACTAGCATGGTGTACCTAATAAAGTGGCCAGTGAGTGTAGGTGTATATTACTTAGACCTGGCTATTAGTCTAAACCTTTTAAGTGTGCATTGCTTTTATTTCTGACATCCATTGCAGTATATCTATTATGCAAATGAACAGTTGAATACTTTCTAAGTATTTATGAATACATTTGGAAATGTAATAATTTATCATGTCATCACATTCCTTAATGCTATGACATTTACTCATAAACGATGCATTACAGTAATCTAATTCTAGATACAAAACACTCTGTGCTTTTAATATTTCAACTACTGTACCTTTTATGTTGTACAGTATGATCATAACCCCTGCAACTATTCTGTCTTACATTTCACAAATAATTAGAACCACGTGTAGTTTACACAGAGGCTACAACTTTGGACAAAAAATAGATTAGCATGACAAATAGTCTGACTCTAGGGTCAAATGTTTTGCCAGTAGTTGCATGTGTTTATGCCAAAATATATAAAGAAATGTCACATCAGCGAATGAGTGATGAAGAAGACTTGAAGAAGGGCTGTGCTTCATCAATCATGTTAAATGTTTAGTCTGGGTTCGCCTAAAACAACCCAAGAAGCAGCAAGCTGATGTTCACTTCACGTCAAGCTTTAGATACTTGATGTATCCTCCATATAGAAAGATTCTATTTTGATGCATAACAGATAAAAAAAAGTTTAAAAAAAATGAGAATTTTAAGTTACAAAGGTGTTTTTTTTTAATTTATTTTGGTTTTATTGCAAAGTTAGATATTTAACAGAAGAGGAATTCCATATGCTTTTTTTTTTCATCTATATGGCACAGTAACAATTTTAGTTCCTGTTCACACTTGCATTGCTTCTTACATTTATAACAGAAACACAATTAGTGAGATACATTACAAGTAAGGTTAAGTTGACATTTCCATAAAATAAAGCCCATTATATTGGTTTTTTTACAGTAAGAACAATGAAGCTATGGAACTCTCTGCCCCAGGATGTGGTGATGGTGGATTCATTGAACAAGTTCAAAGAGGGTCTGGATGCCTTTCTTGAAGAGAACAAAATTACGGGTTATGGATTTGAGATTTTAAGGACACGTTGATCCAGGGTTTTTATACTGACTGCCAGATTGAAGTCAGGAAGGAATTTTTCCCCCTGAAATGGGGCTATTGGCATAAGCCTCGTTTTTTTTTTGCCATCCTCTGGATCAACACTGTAGAGGATTGTAGGGTTATAGGTTGGACTTGATGATGATGTCTTCATCCAACCTCATCTACTATGTAACTATGTTAGTAACTCTCCTCCACCATCGAATGAAAGTACCAAATGGAAACGGCACTGGAATGAATGTGGGCTTAGCCTTATCAAATATTGTAACAAAAAGCATTATTAACAGACTGTACTGAGGTCCTTTGATGGATGGTAGACTTATTTTTCCACTAGGCATCTCCATGATTCTTGAAATGGAAGCGAACTGTGGTGGCCCAAGGATTAAACATCAGTGGTCACTTTTTTCTTATTAATCAAATCAAACAGGCTTTATTGGCACGTCCGAATAGATTTTTGGCATTTCCAAAGCTAGTAAAGTGGTGATGGTGGTTCGGGGGGCTGGAGTTGGGGGGAAGGGGAGTGGTGGGTATGGGGGGGGCATTGATTTGTGGTATAACAGTCCGTGGAGTCTCATCTTCCTCTTAATTGGTGACCGCTATATATGGAGGTGGGGTGGGTGGTTTGGGGTATAACAGTCCGTGGGGTCTCATCTTCATCTTGTTTGGTGACAGCTGAACACATATTGGGCAGTGATCTCCACAGTGGTCTCTTCTTCTCCCTGTAGGATGTACAGTTTCCTCTTCTTGTCTGCAGATATGAAGTCTGGGATGTGGGCAGAGAGTCTTTGAAGTCTTTATAATTTTCTTATTGTTACACTACATAGATCGCTCTGATTTTCTGACACACCAGAAAATGTGTACCTTCTTGTGTTATTTCATTTTAATTCTAGTTTTTGTTATTTGACTTCCTTGATAAATAAGTTATAGTTGAATACAGCCCTCTTTTGTATTTGCATCTGGTTATCTCCTCAATGTGAAGGGTATACACAAAAACTTCAGTGGTTTATCATGACTCAATTACAACTGAAGTCTAACACTCTGGCTGTAGGTACACTTGTATAGTATGTCTGCTGTCTATAATGACCATGTTGGTCCGATATTCCAATATTGATTATTTAGACAATGTGTTTATTCAGCTCTACCATGTTTGACAGCTTACATATCAACTTTCCCTGTTACAAAAAAAAAAAAAAAAAAAGATGCCGTTTGTTTGTTGTATTATGTTTTTGACCTTTCATAGTCTTGAAAACCTAGTAAGTTTTATTTTAATTTAATGAACGTGGCTGGCAATACACAATGCAAGTATAAGCGTTTATGGGAAAGTTGCCAACATGTTCAAACATTTTTTCTTTGTCATGCTGCCAAGTGATGATATCATCTCTGGCTTCTACTTCTAATCCCAAAATGACATTTTAGATCTAAATAACAAGAATATTGTTAAATATTTTAGTTCACAAACATCGAAGAGCAATTTTGGCTAGATTTGTTTTTAACTCTAAATGATCTGCATCAAAATTGTGCCATATATTCTAATACACCAAATATTATGCACAATCCACTACACTTGTAAGTTCACACATGTATACTTTCAATTGATTAGCTAACAGAAAGCCATCTACTATTACTGATTCTGGTTTGTTGGATGGACCTTCCCTGCTCTGTTCTGCTCCAGGCCTGTGTTTCATTAATATTTCCAACCATGACAGTTACTGTAGGTCTGTTAACAGGCTAGTATGTGTTCACAGAGATAGGAAGAGATGTCATTTGACTGACAGACACAAAGAGCGACCTCTTTAGTCCTAAATATATTAACCGTTATTTAGATAGCACCAGCTCTTTACATTTGGTAAGTAAACAATAAAACCAAATGAGAGAGATCCCTACTTGTGCTAAATATAATGGGAATAGTAACATAGTAGGTATATGGTACTTACAATATTTTATCCCGGAAACCATTCCCTTGTATTGGAAATATGACTATAGTTGTATAAACTAATTACTCTGTTGGTATCTGCACCATGTTGGTTACAACATGAAATGTAACAAACTAATTTGGCATCTTATGGTTCTCCACTCTCCATTCTTAGAAAGCAGTAGAAGTATGACAATGGCGGACACCACGGACTGACAGTGACATGACGGAAAAACAAAGGTGGAAGAGAAAGTGCGGCAAAGAATCATGCTGATGTCATTACATGGTCATTTCATAGACTAGGAGGCCAGATTACAAAACCATGAGATACCAAATTAAACACACACCTTCAGGTCTGAGATGAATTTACATAAATTTACAGAAAACAATGCTGACCTTTATTGTGAAGATCATCACAAACCAATTACACCTGTAGATAATGAATGAACTGCCGATTTTAGTAGAGGAAGGCTTTAATAAATTGTTTTTTAATTTTTACTTACAACGTTTAAGGCAACCACTGCCATATTTGTTCCTCTCTTTTAGGATAAATCCACTTTCTAATTCAGAATTTCCCAACAAATCTGCAGTAGCCTGCAACAAACTTAATAAATGAATTTGTTATTCTTTAGAGAGAAAGTTTCTTAATTTTTGTTCATGGTAAAGTAAGATAATATGTGTAATCGCAGCCCAATAGAAAATAAGGGCTAGTTCACACGTGAACTGCCCGCGCGGGTTTTGACACAGAGAGAGACGCGGCGAGCCGCATCTCTCTCTTGTCAAAACCCGCCCGTCGCGACCATCGCTGTCGCGGCTTAACCCTCTGCTGTCGGCTCAAATGAATGAGCCGACATAGGAGGGAGCTGCCGGGGGCGGAAGCCGCGCGGCTGAGCCTCCGCGGCTTCCGCCTGAAGAAAGGACATGTCCTTTCTTTTCTCCACTAGCAGCAGCTCGCCGCTAGCGGAGAACAGAAGCCCGGCGGTCTCCATAGACCACCATTATAAGGGGAGGTTTTGGATGCGAAATCCGCTGTCAAAAACCTCCCCTTATACTCACGTGTGAACTAGCCCTAAGAATTACAGCATAACATCATAAAGAGTGAGCAACTTCAGCTCCATGTTTATTTTTTAATCTGTACATTAATCAAAACGTAGCAATTACTAGAGCACTAAAAACTGTAAAAAAATAAACAAATACATGAAAAGAATATTTTTAATACAAACATTGCCAAACATTCACCATTAAAAATGTTATTGCTACTTTTTAAAAAAACAAGATACATTGTAGACCTATGAAAGTAGTTCAACAATGAAACCTCTAGCAGACTGTCAACAAGGCTGTCTTTAGTTAGGTTACATCATGTGGTCCCATGTACTAATGTAACATAGGACCATGTGATGGAAACTACCCAATGGCAACCAGTAAGCCAGGCAATAGTCCCTAGTTTGCCAAATTTTTCTGCATAGATATAATGATAATTGGTATCATCTTCCCAGTTATAATATTAAAATGTAATGTTGCCGTCAAATAGCCATATTATAAATTTTAGAGTGCCAAAAATTTACCCACAGTGTACAATATAGAGCTGTTTTATTTTCTTCTTATATTCTATATTTCTGTTTATGTACTAAAATTATGATTTACAAAATGTATCATTAGATTACTGCATAACTGTAAGCAACACAAGTGATATATTACAAAGTAATCTTAATGTTCTACACTTCAAAGCATAATAAAAATGGTCTAAAGTGAATAGACTTCCTCTTTTCTCAATATGTTAGACATGTATTGAAAGAAATGCTTAAAACTGTGTAAAGAGAATGTGATTAAAGCATATTTGGTTCATTTATTTAGTGAAAAATGTGACCTTAGAGAATATTTCTAGTGATAATAAGGAAAGTTTTCACAATATTATCTGAAGTAATTAGCAGTTTCTGTTTGTGTTTACATGCATAGCAGTTGTAAAATATGGTGACCTGCTGAGTTTTTTAAAACAGCTATAATGATGGCTCATAGTGAGATACAGACTTGCCAAGCTTCTGCTGGGAATACTTCAGAGAAGAAGCATGCAGCTTTCCCTTGGGGTTTTAAGAACCTCTTTGATTTAATCAGTTTGCTTTTTATCACTTTCAAGGAGAAATTCAGTGTCTTACTTCTTGTAAGATAGGAAATGTTTTCGGCTGTGGCTACAAGAAAAGATCATCTTAAAACTTTGAGTAACTTTTGATAAGTTGAAATATTTATCTAAATGTTGCTGTTAAGATTTAGTGTTTTTTCTATTTTATCAATGTTTAGACTTTGGGTTGCTTAGGACCACAATGACATTTGCTGCTCTTTCCTGTTTAGTATTACCTGGTAAAGGCAAAGTGGCAAATTGGTGGCCCTTCTGATAATTACCGCCTTGTTCCCACCATCTCCAACCCCACTTATGCCCCTGTGGCAAGCTAATATTGTTTCCAGGGGCGTAACTACCGCAGTAGCAGCGGTAGCGGCTGCCATAGGGTCCGGGACATTAGGGGGCCTGGCGACAGCTGCTAATGCTACATTTTGTTTGTTTTTTTAAAGACCGTTACCTGCTGAAGTAACTCTGGCAGGTAATGGGCCTATTTACTTACCGATCCTGGCTCCTGCTCACAGCCATCGCTTCTCCTTCTGCGGAGGCTGTGAGCTGGAGCTGGGATTGGTAAATGATCCCACGGACCCACAAACACAAATATTATACTCGGGGATCTTTTTAGACCTCCAGAGTATAATGATCGTAGGCCAAGGAGAGTTGGGGAACAAAAACAGTGTCAGGAATACTTGTGTGATATCCCTGATGTCACATGGGCCAGGGCTTATGTCCTTATGCATCGCAACGCAAGCCCCAGCTCAAGTGATGTCCTGTACTTTATTTAAGATAGCTGACATCAGCAGGGACTGTACCAGAGGCAGGGAGAGGTAAGCAACAGTGTTTTTTATGTTTGTACCCTCCCCTGGGTTTCTTCCCCGATGTCAGTGGACCATAATACTGTGTACAGGGGCCATTATGGGGCATAATACTGTGTCCAGGAGCCACTATGGGGCATAATACTGTGTGCAGGGGCCACTATGGGGCATAATACTGCGTGAGGAATGTGTGTGGGGGGGGGTCAGTCAGTCAGGGTCTTCAGTGGGGGTTGGTTGGGGGGGGACCCATGTCAAAAGTTCGCCACTGGGCACCGCCATTCCTAGTGCATGTGAATTGTGCCAAGTATGCCTCTTGGGTTAAAAGGATGGATTTTTGCACATTGTGTAAATCTATATCAGTTTGAAATTAGTCATATGAATCTTGGATGACAGAATGCATTGTAAAATCCTTATAGTATATTTAGGATGATCTTGATTTTAACTAACTAATCATTTTCAGTTAATAAAGCTTCTTCAGGTAATCTAGAATATTTGAATAATTGGGAAATTGATTAGATAAAAAAATAATTAGATCTTTGTTTATATTTAAATCCAATAATGGATTGCCTCCAATTAAATTTTACATTTTTCTTAGACTGACCCAAACTATTTGTCAATTAAAATTATCTATTACTTTTTTTAATGGTCCGGTTTAGATATTGCCTCATTTTTATGCTTGCTTAGTACTCTTAGTGGTGTTTTGATTTCATCTCCCAATATTCATATAATGGCCCAGATTTACCATTGTGGGCATGACTAGATACTGACATAAATATGGTACATCTCTGACGCAGTGTGACACATCTTTGGTGCATCTAGTTTGGGCTAAAATCTTGTGACATTCCAGACATGTGAGTGTAGATCCTCAGAAAAAGGGGCATTGCTTAAATGTACACCAATCAAAAATGCACCAACATAGTGCTGAAAAACTCTTGCTGAAAGTAAGCCCACTAAAGAGTAGTATAAATGTAGAATAGAAAGTCTAAAGATATGCCTGATTTATTATCTAGCTACTGTGATAAATCTGGCGTATTTCAAACTGTATGTCTAAGTTTACACTGTCTAACTATTAGTAAATCTGGATCAAAGTGTCTAGTGCTAGTGGAGACAACTTTCAGTCACTGGACTGCTGAGAGTAGAAGTAGCAAGGCTTAAAATGAATAAAATACACATTTCTGTATGCTGAGTATTTTTTATACATACACTCACCGGCCACTTTATTAGGTACACCAGGCTAGTAACGGATTGGACCCCCTTTTGCCTTCAGAACTGCCTCAATTCTTCGTGGCATAGATTCAACAAGGTGCTGGAAGCATTCCTCAGAGATTTTGGTCCATATTGACATGATGGCATCACACAGTTGCCGCAGATTTGTCGGCTGCACATCCATGATGCGAATCTCCCGTTCCACCACATCCCAAAGATGCTCTATTGGATTGAGATCTGGTGACTGTGGAGGCCATCGGAGTACAGTGAACTCATTGTCATGTTCAAGAAACCAGTCTGAGATGATTCCAGCTTTATGACATGGCGCATTATCCTGCTGAAAGTAGCCATCAGATGTTGGGTACATTGTGGTCATAAAGGGATGGACATGGTCAGCAACAATACTCAGGTAGGCTTTGGCGTTGCAACGATGCTCAATTGGTACCAAGGGGCCCAAAGAGTGCCAAGAAAATATTCCCCACACCATGACACCACCACCACCAGCCTGAACTGTTGATACAAGGCAGGATGGATCCATGCTTTCATGTTGTTGACGCCAAATTCTGACCCTACCATCCGAATGTCGCAGCAGAAATCGAGACTCATCAGACCAGGCAACATTTTTCCAATCTTCAATTGTCCAATTTCGATGAGCTTGTGCAAATTGTAGCCTCAGTTTCCTGTTCTTAGCTGAAAGGAGTGGCACCCGGTGTGGTCTTCTGCTGCTGTAGCCCATCTGCCTCAAAGTTCGACGTACTGTGCGTTCAGAGATGCTCTTCTGGCTACCTTGGTTGTAACGGGTGGCTATTTGAGTCACTGTTGCCTTTCTATCAGCTCGAACCAGTCTGGCCATTCTCCTCTGACCTCTGGCATCAATAACGCATTTCCGCCCACAGAACTGCCGCTCACTGGGTGTTTTTTCTTTTTCGGACCATTCTCTGTAAACCCTAGAGATGGTTGTGCGTGAAAATCCCAGTAGATCAGCAGTTTCTGAAATACTCAGACCAGCCCTTCTGGCACCAACAACCATGCCACGTTCAAAGGCACTCAAATCACCTTTCTTCCCCATACTGATGCTCGGTTTGAACTGCAGGAGATTGTCTTGACCATGTCTACATGCCGAAATGCACTGAGTTGCCGCCATGTGATTGGCTGATTAGAAATTAAGTGTTAACGAGCAGTTGGACAGGTGTACCTAATAAAGTGGTCGGTGAGTGTATATACACTCTTAAATATATATATATCAATCTACTCAGTTTAACCTGCTCCAGCACATGCAGCATGCTACATGGGGCCTTAGCCTTCAAGCATAACTTTCGGACTTTTGATTTTCTGGCAGTATTTGTCTGGCAGCACCAAATGTTCCACTGAAAATCTGTATGTTGGAGAGACTGGTCAGAAACTCAGAATGAGGATAAATTCACATCGCCATACAATTAGAGAACAAAGAATGGACCTTCCCGTGCCAAAACATTTCTGTAATGAAGATCACAAGCTGATGACCCTGATTCAAACACTGGAGGAAGGGATGAATCTGTCACATGGGTTCATGGCATCCTACAGAAATCACTGAACTGAGACAGCCATAAAGACACTCTGTGAACTGATAAGAACCTGGGAACTGTGGAATTGTTTACTTGTATATACCAATAACCTTCTTTTCCCCTTCCCCCTCCCTCCTAAAATTCTATTCACAGGATTCAAGAAGGCCCTAAAGACTCACCTATTCAGGAAGGCCTACAACCTCCAATAACACTATCACCTCACTGCCATCTGTACAGTCTCCCCCCTCTCCTTCTGTCTATACCCCCCTTCCCTCATAGACTGGAAGCCCTCGTGGGCAGGGCCCTCTACCCCACTGTGCCAGTCGGTCATTGTTAGTATTATATCTACCTGTATATTCTGTGTATTGTATGTAACCCCCAAATGTAAAGCACCATGGAATTAATGGTGCTATATAAATAAATAATAATTATAATATTCCCAGTGTCCTTTTGTGCATAAATATGTAGCCTTCAGAAATTGTTTTTAAATTTACTTGAGAAAGAAGCTGAGAGCTTCGAAACGTTGTAATCTGTCATCATTATGAGTTAGCCATTAAAAAAGGTATCAACTACTGAAGACTCTCAAGTTTTTTTTTTTTTTTTTATATTGGCAGTATTTGTGTCATTGATACGTTTTGTAATATACTTAATTAACACATTTTGGCTCCTTTCTGTGAAATCCTGCATCTCCATTGCTTTTGTATTGAGAGCTGTTCCCGCCTCTCACTGAGTAACTGTGTATGGAATATGGGCTTTGAGTATAGGCTGTGTAAAATGTAGAGAAATTTAGGAAAGGGGAAATCCCTTCAAATGGCTATATCTCCAGAGTAGAAACTTACTTTTGGTGTCAAATGAAAGAGGAGAGTCTCTTATATATTATACTAGCTAGTACCCGCGACTTCATCTGCGGTGATTGTAGAAGTGGGTAAATACAGGTAGAGGTAAGGTTTTAGTAGTGTGCTAAAGCTATGAGATAAGAAATGTACTGTTGTATCTTGTTTTTGGTGTAATTTAGAGAACACATGAGACGTTTGTGTTGAATGTAATTTTTATTACAGCTGTTAGAGGGGTTTCAGCGAAACTGCCTGCATGCGCCGTACTATTAAGGGGGGTATACCAGGAAGACTACACAAAGAGGGGACATGACGGCGTGTTGTTAAGTGTGCAAGCACTATGGCGGGCGTCCGGCTCCGGGGCACCTGCCACAGCGAAGCGGCCGGCATGCGCCGTACTACAACGGCGTATGTCGGCCTAGACTACAGTGCGTGCATTCACTGTGGCGGGCGTCCGGCTTCTCATCGGTAGCAGTGAAATAGCCGGCGGCTATGGCGGGCGCTTGCCATAGCCACACCGGCGGCCTACGCCGTAGTCGTACGGTATATGTGGGGATGGGGTGCAGTAATGTTTTAAGCCACTGTGATGTGTTTCTGGGAGCAATACATGTAGAAGGCAGTGACATTGTTATGGAGCGTAAGGTGTTCGTGCTGTGTGGAAGGATAGAGCAGAATATAGAGGGCCGAAGTAGAGGCAATGTAAGCATGGTATTGCAACTTACCAGTGTCGTTGGCGTGGAGAGGTAGAGAAGCTGGATGGATCGTGAAGACGGGAACAGCAGTGAGGTGAGGGTGCCGTCGGAGAGTGTGGCAGGCCGGATAGAGTAGTTCGGGTGCTGATGCCTACAGTGGAGGGGCAAAATGGTGGCGTGGTGGAAAGACGGTCGGGAGGTGGCTAACATGCGCATGCTCCTGCCAGTGAAGTGGCTGGGTGGGCGGGGTCGCGGATCGTCAGACCAGTGGGGGTCGGCAAAGATGGCTGCCTCGGAGTGTTGAAGAGGTAGGCTCCTGGAATATCGTTAAGGTGAGGGGAAAAGCAGTAAAGTATGTGTAAATGTGAGTGTGTGCTGTTAGGGGCTAGGCTGTAGGGGGTAATATGAATTTTGTGGCTTGCTATGGTCCAAAGTGTGTGAGATTGCAGAGATAGTGGTGTGAGTTTGGGTTTTGTGGAGGTCCTGGGAAAAACGTATGTGCGCAATTGTGACGAAAAGTTGCCTATTGCGCAATGGGGTGTAGTGACTATGTTTGTGGAAAATTTCAGCCAAATCGGTGGAGCGCGTTTTGCGTGATTGACTAACAAACATCCGTAAAGCCAAAGCCACAAACATCCAAACTCACAAACTTTCACATTTATAATATTAATAGGATAATATATTGTGCAGCTGCATAAAAATATCCTGTAATCTCTCTGGAAATAACATAGATAGAATCTCCTCTTTCATAGGACACTAAAAGCAGGATTGTACATTTTCTAACGTTTGAGATATATCTCCTTTAAATGACCTCCCCTGCTCTCATTTTCTGTAGCTTTTACACAACCCGTATTCCATACACAGTAACATTCAGTGAGAGGCAGAAATAGCTCTTAATACAGATGCCAGGTAAAAATGCAGGATTTCACAGAAAGGATCCAAAATTTGTTAATAAAATAAATTAAAAAATTATCACTGACACAATACTGCGAGAAAATCCAAAGATGTCCAATGTTAGTTACTCTTAAGCAAACCTTCTTTAATTATCCTTCATTTTCAGATTTGTTCTAGTTGTTTTCTAATCTATTTTTTTATTTAAAAATAAATGCAAAAAAGTAATATAATGATAAAGCAAAATATCACATAGTAAGATTTAGTGATTTAATTGCTATTTTATAACACTTTTGAAGTTATGTGTTAAGAGGCTTTGGTATTCGACTTACAATATATTATTGTGTAAGTAAAATACTACATTTACAAATAATTCTGGTTAATATGATAAATTACACACAACTGATAAGTTACTTTATAACAAATGCTCTGACAGTCTCAAGGTGATGGCCATTTTCAAATACCCAGCTATAGATCACTTTTTTTCAGCCAAGCGCACTCTATCATACACACCATGAATTTATGAATGAAGGTAAGCTTCCCATCTACTTGAATCTTCAGAGGACAAGCAAAATTGGTGTTTATTTGTTTGTGCAATGGTATCACCCCACATTGATAATATAGTGCTGGTTAATACGCAAATTGAACAGATAGTAATCAGCCTAATAATGTATTATACTCTCTCTTAAAAATTGCATGGTTACAACATATAAGGGCATCTATCTACATTTTTATTTTTGATTTGTGCATTCGTTTAAATACACTATAAAATGCACAGAAAAATTATATATACAGTATCATATCATATTATATTATATAATATTATACTTGAGGGCTCAAAAGATAAAACTCCCCTGTATTGTATCAGCAGCTGTTATCTACCATATTACAGCTCTATATCTAAGGAAACACTTGGAGGGGGGAAACCCTTAAAGTAAATATATATATATATTGTAAGCCGATGGCTGGTCAGGTAATGGAGGGGGTGTACATCTCACCCAGACTACTCAGGTGGGAGAGATGAGAAAACTCCAGGAATGTTTGTTCTCAGCAGACAACTTTCGTCTGCTGAGCATTTTGGTAAATGCTAAGTGCTGGGCTGGATTTTTCGGAATGACAGGTAGGTTTGGTAGTGGGACCTGTCATTCCACCCCCCTTCAAGCCCACACTTTGGGGATGTTCCGGCAGCGACTCAGCTGCAGAGAGTCTCCTCATCAAGGAGGCTTAAGAAGCCAGCTCCAGCAGCAACATTTTGGCAGAGTTTGGCTGGAGAGCTGACAGAGAGGTCATATTTTTTGGAGCTGTGTCCTGAATGATTCTACTGGCTTTTTGGATTTCTGTTATTCTAGATGAGGTAACTAGAGATGAGCGAACACTAAAATGTTCGAGGTTCGAAATTCGATTCGAACAGCCGCTCAATGTTCGTGTGTTCGAATGGGTTTCGAACCCCATTATAGTCTATGGGGAACAGATACTCGTTAAGGGGGAAACCCAAATCCGTGTCTGGAGGGTCACCAAGTCCACTATGACACCCCAGGAAATGATGCCAACACCTCTGGAATGACACTGGGACAGCAGGGGAAGCATGTCTGGGGGCATCTAACACACCAAAGACCCTCTATTACCCCAACATCACTGCCTAACAACTACACACTTTCCACATTCAAAAAAACCTCCATCAAAGTGGGAAAATACCTGGAAACCTTCTTTACTCCCCAAATGGATGGACACAAACCCCAATTTAAGCTCAACAAACAGTAACAACCACCCCTTTAAATCACGTTCCCCATGACAACCACAAATGGAATAGGCAATGGGAATTCCAAAAGCCCTCACCCTTAACTGTCATTTTGAGTGTGTGTGTGTGTGTGTGTGTGTGTGTGTGTGTGTGTGTGTGTGATGTGGTAAGACCTTCCAAAATTCACTTTTCTAGCCCTTAACATGAGCCCTTCCAAACAAAGTTACATGACCTTAAGCTGAGCTACCAGCAGAGATTGAGGCCCTTGGCATGAGTAGAGCCTTGCACCAGCAGTGTTTTTGGCACTTAGGGTGAGTTGAGCCTTGTACCAGCGTGTGTCCCTTAACATCAGGCGGGCCCTAAGTTCTGCGCTTTGCACAAAAGTTCCACATTAACTAGGCTGAATGGTACAAAGATTAGTAGGCCCGAGAACCAGGAACAGGTCTTGCAATGGCTGTCGGATAACGCTTAAAGCACATTGTCCACCAGCCAGGCAGCCTCTACCTCCTCTTACCCAACAGTCTTGTCCTCCTTCCACCCAAAATTCCCAATCTTCCCAGAACAACTGTGGCACCTCACTATGCCGTCCCTAGCCGTCTCAACTTCTCCCGGTGTGGCGTCCCCGCCTTGCACCAGCACGTGTCACTCAACATCAGGTGGGCCCTTAGTTCCGCGCTTTGCTGCAAGGTCCACTTGACCACCGACACTTGGACAAGCGCCTGTGGTCAGGGATGCTGCAGTGCTTATCTTTAATGACAGGCAGGGTGAATGTGGTGGAGTCTGTTCCCCGGGTGCAAACTGGGGTGGCCTATCTCCTCTCCCAGGCCAAAATTCATGGCAGGAGTAGACTGAAACCCTACGACGCTGCAACCTCCAACACAGCTACTAGCGGCAAACGCTAAAACACTGGTGTGGGGAGACGTCAGCAGGCGGTGCTGAAGCTCATCAGCTTGGGGGACAGACAGCACAGTGCCTCCGAGGTCAGGGATGCCATCCTGGCTGAGATGGCATTTTTTTTTCCCTGCTACACCTGGGGCCTGGCATTTTTACGCCTGTGATAATGGCTGGAACCTGGTAGCGGCTCTGGAGCTTGCCAGCCTCCAACACGTTCCATGTTTGGCCCACGTCTAACCTAGTGGTGCAAAGTTTTTTAAAAACATACCCAAATGTACCAAAGCTACTGTTGAAAATGCGGCGCTTGTGCGCCCACTTTTGCAAGTGCACAGGAGTCGCTGCTAGCCTAAAAACACTCTAGCAAGGCCTACATCTGTCTAAACACAGGCTGTTGTCCGTCATTCACACACGCTGAAACCCTACAATACCATATCTTGAGCAGGGTGTGTGAGCTGCACAGACCTTTGATGGAGTTCCATCTACAAAACCCAAGGGTTCCTCAAAGTCAGCAACCAAAGTTTCTGCACCATGAGTTTCCAGGGGTGGCAGAGTTATGGCTAGGGGAAGAGGCATGGATAGGGATGATGTCTAGGGGCAAAAGCAGTGTGGATGTGGAGGCAAGCTAAGCAGGAAAAACTGGGGGTACAAGCTAAGGCATGGACTGGGGTGATGTCTAGGGGCAAAAGCAGTGTGGATGTGGAGGCAAGCTAAGCAGGAAAAACTGGGGGTACAAGCTAAGGCATGGACTGGGGTGATGTCTAGGGGCAAAAGCAGTGTGGATGTGGAGGCAAGCAAAGCAGGGAAAATGGTGGCTAGAGGCAAAGGGATGTCCATAGGCAGCAAGGGCAAAGATGCAAAACTCTCCCGTTTCAAGAATTTTCCTGACTTGTTTCCCCACAAAACATTCCTGGGAGGAGGGCTGAAACACCACCCTCCTCCTCCTCCGCTGTTAGATTGACCCCAGCTACGAGCTGAAAACACTGCAACACTGGTGTGGGGAGACGTCAGCAGGCTGGGCTGAAGCTCATCAGCTTGGGAGACGGACAGCACACTGCCTCTGAGGTCAGGGATGCCATCCTGGATGAGATGGCAATTTGTTTATCCCCGCTGCCCCTGGGGCCAGGTTTTTTAGCTTGTTGGAGGGCTCTGGAGCTTGCCAGCCTCCAACACGTTCCATGCCTGGCCCACATGTTCAATGTAGTGGTGCAATGATTTTTAAAAACATACCCCAAATTAGCTGAGCTAAGGGTGAAAGTGCGGCACTTGGACACCCACTTTCCCAAGTCTACAGTACCTGGAGCTAGCCGCAATACACTCCAGCAAGGCCTACATCTGCCTGAAGCACCTACTGTTGTGCGAGGTCACCACACGCTCTAACCCTAGATACCGTATGTTCAGCAGGGTGTGTGAGCAGCAGAGACCTTTGATGGAGTACCAGCTACAAAACCCAAGGGTTCCTCAGAGTCAGCTCCCTCACTTTCTGCACCATGAGTTTCCATGGGTGGCAGACTTATGGCTAGAGGCACAGGCATGGATAGGGGTGATGTGTAGGGGCAAAAGCAGTGTGGATGTGGAGGCAAGCTAAGCAGCAAAAACTGGGGGTACAAGCAGCCGGTGACATCATCACTGACAAGTACAGCTGTCTGTCAGCTGACAGGCTGACTTTCACCAAAATGAACAGACAATGGATAGACTCATCATATACATGTCAGTTACATGACAAATTTAGTGCAATTTGCAAGTCCAAGATGGTTTGGAGATCTGCGGAGAGGAATTTCACCACCTCTTGCGGGTGCCATCATTTGGAAGGCAAGCCCTGGGCTCAGTGGGTGAGAGCAAGCGCAGGATAATCGTCGTTTGGCCTGGCGGCCACTGCCTCTTCCACTGTTGACAGGGCTGGCACTGCAGTCCAGACCAGGAGCCAGGACACCTCCACATCTGCCTCTGACACTTTGGGGAGTTCACCCTTATCCTCACCTTTTCCTGCCATTTCTCCTTTTGCCCGCGCCATCATGCGCCTCTTCCCAGCAACTCCCCATCTCCCAAGCCTTTCATTTCATGCTAAAGTACAGCGCAACCCACCCACATGCCCAAGGCTTCAACGGCCTCATCTCAAGAAATCTGGCCCAGGAGATGTTGGAATCCCGGCTGGGGGACACTCTGCCCTTTTTGGGCAGAGTGTCTACTGCGCCACCGCACTGTGCCGTCCACACCAGCACTTTCCCCCAAACATGAGGCGGTCCCTAAATTCAGCGCTTAGCCCTAAAGTTCCATGTGACCAGTTACGAATGGACAAGTGCATGCGGACAGGGACGCTACCTTTCAATTTGGGCACAGTGGTTGAATGTAGTTGAGGCGTGGACCGGGTCGCAAAATGTGGTGGCCTGACTTGTCTCCCCACACAACATTCCTGGGAGGAGGGCTGAAACACCACCCTCCTCCGCTGTTAAATTGACCCCAGCTACGAGCTGGAAACGCTGCAACACTGGTGTGGGGAGACATCAGCGGGCCGTGCTGAAGCTCATCAGCTTGGGGGCCAGACAGCACACTGCCTACAAAGTGAGTCATGCCATCCTCGATGAGACGGCAATGTGGTTTTTGCCACTGCACCTGGGCCCAGGCATGTTGTCATGTGTGATAATGGCCGTAACCTGGGATTGGCTCTGTAGCTTGGCAGCCTGCAACATATTCCATGCCTGGGCCACGTTTTTAACTCATTGCTGCTAATCTTTTGAAAAAGGTACCCCAATGTTCCTGAGCTACTGGTGAAAGTGTGGCGCTTGTGCGGATAGTTTTTAAAGTGTATAGTTGCCGCTGCTAGCCTCTATGCACTCCTACAACGCCTGTACCTGCTGGAACAACGGCTGTTGTGCGACGTCTCCACACTGCTGGCACTAAACATATCATGTGTTGAGCAGAGTGTGTGAGCAGCACAGACCTTTGATGTAGTTCCAACTCCAAAACCCTCGGGTTCGTCAAAGTCAACTCCCTCAGTTGCTCAACCATGAGTGGCCATGGGTGGCAGACTTATGTGAAATCCCATCCCATCCATTGCACTGGACACGAAACATTAGCATGCGCTCAGCACAACTTCGGATATGGCAGATGCGTTAAGCAGGGTGCAGGGTACAACACAGACCAGGCCCGAGCACCAGGAACAGGTGTTAGAAATACTGCAGCATCTGCCATTTCCTTCCAATTTTGGGGTTTTGGACCCGCCACCGACTTGTCTGCACCTAAGTGGGGATCATGAGACACAGTTGCCATCAAGGCAAGCTGTGGTCATGTGCGGTTTGCAGTAAGGGGGCAGTGCGCAATTGGAAGAGGAGTTGGTGGATGGCGAGGCCACCGACCCCACATGGACAGGGGTGATGTCTAGGGGCTAAAGCAGTGTAGATGTAGAGGGAAGCTAAATCAACAAAAAACCTGGGTAGAAGCAAAGGCATAAACTGGGGTGATGTTTAGGGGTGAAAGCAGAGTAGATGTGGAGGGAAGCTAAGCAGCAAAAACAGTGGGTAGAAGCAAAGGCATGCAAAACTCTACCCTGTTGGAAGACTTATTCCTAGGTCTGGAACACGTTAATGGCCCCCCTGGACAAATTACTGCCACTCAGGGGCCTAGTGTCACCAGGAGGGACAAGTATAGGCGCATGTTGTGGGAATACCTGGCCGACACCAGCTCTGTCCTCTCCGATCCCTCTGTGCTCTACAGCCTAAACTTATTTTCTCATCTTTTTTTCTGAACTGCACATCTCTTGCCTGCTTCCTTTGGGATCTTAGAAATGGTGGTCCACTTCCACAGATGGTAACTTCAATAGACAGTGTAACGGGAGTAGCTGAGGGATCGCTGTCTTAACCACTTTTTGGCACAAAATTAACTTCCAAAGCCAAATATGGTGCAAGTATATGATGCAAGGACACCTACACACCTATCTCTGACACATTGGGGAGTTCACCCTCATGCACCCTTTTGGCCTGCACCATCATGCGCCTCTTCCCAGCCACTCCACATTTCCCAAGCTTTTCATTGCAGGCAGAAGTACAATACAACCCACTCCCATGCCCAAGCCTGTAACAGCCTCATCGATAAACTGCTGGCCCTGGAGATGTTGGTGTTTGTTTATGCTTCTGGAGACCCAGGCCTTCCGTCAGCAGATGGCAGCTGGGGCACCTCCCTATGCTGGGCCTAGCCGTTACTACTTCTCTTGGTGTGCTGTCTCTGCCTTGCGCCTGCATGTGTCCCATAACATCAGTCGGGCCCAGAGCTCTGCGCTTTGCTGCAAGGTCCACTTGACCACCGACACATGGACAAGCGCCTGTGGTCAGGGATGCTGCAGTGCTTATCTTTAATGACAGGCAGGGTGAATGTGGTGGAGTCTGTTCCCCGGGTGCAAACTGGGGTGGCCTATCTCCTCTCCCAGGCCAAAATTCATGGCAGGAGTAGACTGAAACCCTACGAAGCTGCAACCTCCACCCCAGCTACTAGCGGAAAACACTGTAACACTGGCATGGGGAGATGTCAGCAGGCCGTGCTGAAACTGATCAGCTTGGGGGACAGACAGCACAGTGCCTCCGAGGTCAGGGATGCCATCCTGGCTGAGATGGCATTTTTTTTTCCCTGCTACACCTGGGGCCTGGCATTTTTGCGCCTGTGATAATGGCTGGAACCTGGTAGCAGATCTGGAGCTTGCCAGACTCAAACACGGTCCACGCATGGCCCACGTTTTCCAACTTGTTGGTGCCATGTTTCTTTGAAACCTACACCATTGTGCCTGATATACAGGTCAAAGTGGGGCCATTTTCGTAAGTGAGAACTAGCCTCTGCTAGGCAGAAAACATTCAGAGCACACTCCTCTCATCTTCGCACCGTTGGCTGGCGGAGGAAGACGAGGGGGTTGGAGTGGCATCTGATGTCCCTATCCCACACGAGGCTAGAGGGTGCACTTCAGTGCATCCCATTGCTTCACCACAAATGGTGTGAAGGGGAGTGGAAAATGGAGGAAATGGAGAGTGACCCTTACAGTTGGGGCCAGCAAAGGCATGCCAAGTAACACACTGGCACACATGGCTGACTTCATCTTGGGTTGCTTTTCAACACATATTTCACATCATGAAGAACAAATAATACTGGATTTTTTCAAGCCTCGAACCCCGGTCTAGGTCTAATGTCTGTTCCTTTCTTATATTAGGGGAGAGGGAAAAAAAATTACTTCAGTGATACGTTTAGCGTACATAGACTGACTATTAATGTGTATCCCACTTTGTGTTGTTAGGGTTACACACCGTCACAACCTGGCTAAAGCTTCTATAGCTGTTAATAAAGTCAACATAACTTTACGGTATCCAAAAAGACAGCTGGTACAGACAGAGAGCAAGACAAATGTCACCCAAAGCTGTGAGCTCTGAACACCCACAGTGACTTTGGCGTCATCATCATTATAAGGGAGCGGGTGGTAATAAATAACTTGGCAGTGCCTAAAACCCAAAAAGCTTATACAACTATATTTACATTAAGATACACAAATGAAACTTTTCAGTAGCATGTCATGAGACAAGCTGATAAGCTCTTCCTTTGTGCAGTGCTATTTGAAAGTTAAACGCTGCCTTTATTTTAATTCTGGAGAAGGTGCAGACATTAGATTTAGAACATGTTGTCTTCATTGTCCAAATCCTCTATATAGGTAACGTGTTTTTCGGGACGAGCTGTCTGGGAACGAGCTGGTGCAGCACTGACAACCTGGGTGAATATGGCAAGAGCCTGAGATGTAGGGTGAATGAATCCCCAAATTATTTGTGGAATTCCCAGTGAGACAATGGCACTGTATACCAGTATTAAAAATTGTGGGTGCACATAACCCCCATATATTCTTTGAATTCCCAGTCAGACAATGGCACTGTATACCAGTAGTAAAAATTGTGGGTGCACATAACCCCAATATATTCTTTGAATTCCCAGTCAGACAATGGCACTGTATACCAGTATTAAAAATTGTGGGTGCACATAACCCCCATATATTCTTTGAATTCCCAGTCAGACAATGGCACTAAATACCAGTAGTAAAAATTGTGGGTGCACATAACCCCCATATATTCTTTGAATTCCCAGTCAGACAATGGCACTGTATACCAGTATTAAAAATTGTGGGTGCACATAACCCCCATATATTCTTTGAATTCCCAGTGAGACAATGGCACTGTATACCAGTATTAAAAATTGTGGGTGCACATAACCCCCATATATTCTTTGAATTCCCAGTGAGACAATGGCACTGTATACCAGTATTAAAAATTGTGGGTGCACATAACCCCAATATATTCTTTGAATTCCCAGTGAGACAATGGAACTGTATAGCAGTAGTAAAAATTGTGGGTGCACGTAACCCCCATATATTCTTTGAATTCCCAGTCAGACAATGGCACTGTATACCAGTATTAAAAATTGTGGGTGCACATAACCCCCATATATTCTTTGAATTCCCAGTCAGACAATGGCACTGTATACCAGTATTAAAAATTGTGGGTGCACATAACCCCAATATATTCTTTGAATTCCCAGTGAGACAATGGAACTGTATAGCAGTAGCAAAAATTGTGGGTGCACGTAACCCCCATATATTCTTTGAATTCCCAGTCAGACAATGGCACTGTATACCAGTAGTAAAAATTGTGGGTGCACATAACCCCAATATATTCTTTGAATTCCCAGTCAGACAATGGCACTGTATACCAGTATTAAAAATTGTGGGTGCACATAACCCCAATATATTCTTTGAATTCCCAGTGAGACAATGGAACTGTATAGCAGTAGCAAAAATTGTTGGTGCACGTAACCCCAATATATTCTTTGAATTCCCAGTGAGACAATGGCACTGTATACCAGTATTAAAAATTGTGGGTGCACATAACCCCCATATATTCTTTGAATTCCCAGTCAGACAATGGCACTGTATACCAGTATTAAAAATTGTGGGTGCACATAACCCCAATATATTCTTTGAATTCCCAGTCAGACAATGGCACTGTATACCAGTAGTAAAAATTGTGGGTGCACATAACCCCAATATATTCTTTGAATTCCCAGTGAGACAATGGAACTGTATAGCAGTAGCAAAAATTGTGGGTGCACGTAACCCCCATATATTCTTTGAATTCCCAGTGAGACAATGGAACTGTATAGCAGTAGCAAAAATTGTGGGTGCACATAACCCCCATATATTCTTTGAATTCCCAGTCAGACAATGGCACTGTATACCAGTATTAAAAATTGTGGGTGCACATAACCCCAATATATTCTTTGAATTCCCAGTGAGACAATGGAACTGTATAGCAGTAGCAAAAATTGTGGGTGCACGTAACCCCCATATATTCTTTGAATTCCCAGTGAGACAATGGCACTGTATACCAGTATTAAAAATTGTGGGTGCACATAACCCCCATATATTCTTTGAATTCCCAGTCAGACAATGGCACTGTATACCAGTATTAAAAATTGTGGGTGCACATAACCCCAATATATTCTTTGAATTCCCAGTGAGACAATGGAACTGTATAGCAGTAGCAAAAATTGTGGGTGCACGTAACCCCCATATATTCTTTGAATTCCCAGTCAGACAATGGCACTGTATACCAGTAGTAAAAATTGTGGGTGCACATAACCCCCATATATTCTTTGAATTCCCAGTCAGACAATGGCACTGTATACCAGTAGTAAAAATTGTGGGTGCACATAACCCCAATATATTCTTTGAATTCCCAGTCAGACAATGGCACTGTATACCAGTATTAAAAATTGTGGGTGCACATAACCCCCATATATTCTTTGAATTCCCAGTCAGACAATGGCACTATATACCAGTAGTAAAAATTGTGGGTGCACATAACCCCAATATATTCTTTGAATTCCCAGTCAGACAATGGCACTGTATACCAGTATTAAAAATTGTCGGTGCACATAACCCCCATATATTCTTTGAATTCCCAGTCAGACAATGGCACTATATACCAGTAGTAAAAATTGTGGGTGCACATAACCCCCATATATTCTTTGAATTCCCAGTCAGACAATGGCACTATATACCAGTAGTAAAAATTGTGGGTGCACATAACCCCAATATATTGTTTGAATTCCCAGTCAGACAATGGCACTGTATACCAGTAGTAAAAATTGTGGGTGCACATAACCCCAATATATTCTTTGAATTCCCAGTCAGACAATGGCACTGTATACCAGTATTAAAAATTGTGGGTGCACATAACCCCCATATATTCTTTGAATTCCCAGTCAGACAATGGCACTGTATACCAGTAGTAAAAATTGTGGGTGCACATAACCCCAATATATTCTTTGAATTCCCAGTCAGACAATGGCACTGTATACCAGTATTAAAAATTGTGGGTGCACATAACCCCCATATATTCTTTGAATTCCCAGTCAGACAATGGCACTGTATACCAGTAGTAAAAATTGTGGGTGCACATAACCCCAATATATTCTTTGAATTCCCAGTCAGACAATGGCACTGTATACCAGTATTAAAAATTGTGGGTGCACATAACCCCCATATATTCTTTGAATTCCCAGTCAGACAATGGCACTGTATACCAGTATTAAAAATTGTGGGTGCACATAACCCCCATATATTCTTTGAATTCCCAGTGAGACAATGGAACTGTATAGCAGTAGCAAAAATTGTGGGTGCACGTAACCCCCATATATTCTTTGAATTCCCAGTCAGACAATGGCACTGTATACCAGTAGTAAAAATTGTGGGTGCACATAACCCCAATATATTCTTTGAATTCCCAGTCAGACAATGGCACTGTATACCAGTATTAAAAATTGTGGGTGCACATAACCCCCATATATTCTTTGAATTCCCAGTCAGACAATGGCACTGTATACCAGTAGTAAAAATTGTGGGTGCACATAACCCCAATATATTCTTTGAATTCCCAGTGAGACAATGGCACTGTATACCAGTATTAAAAATTGTGGGTGCACATAACCCCCATATATTCTTTGAATTCCCAGTCAGACAATGGCACTGTATACCAGTAGTAAAAATTGTGGGTGCACATAACCCCAATATATTCTTTGAATTCCCAGTGAGACAATGGCACTGTATACCAGTATTAAAAATTGTGGGTGCACATAACCCCCATATATTCTTTGAATTCCCAGTCAGACAATGGCACTGTATACCAGTAGTAAAAATTGTGGGTGCACATAATCCCAATATATTCTTTGAATTCCCAGTGAGACAATGGCACTGTATACCAGTATTAAAAATTGTGGGTGCACATAACCCCCATATATTCTTTGAATTCCCAGTCAGACAATGGCACTGTATACCAGTATTAAAAATTGTGGGTGCACATAACCCCAATATATTCTTTGAATTCCCAGTGAGACAATGGAACTGTATAGCAGTAGCAAAAATTGTGGGTGCACATAACCCCCATATATTCTTTGAATTCCCAGTCAGACAATGGCACTATATACCAGTAGTAAAAATTGTGGGTGCACATAACCCCCATATATTCTTTGAATTCCCAGTCAGACAATGGCACTGTATACCAGTATTAAAAATTGTGGGTGCTTATAACCTCCATATATTCTTTGAATTCCCAGTGAGACAATGGAACTGTATAGCAGTAGCAAAAATTTTGGGTGCACGTAACCCCCATATATTCTTTGAATTCCCAGTCAGACAATGGCACTGTATACCAGTAGTAAAAATTGTGGGTGCACATAACCCCAATATATTCTTTGAATTCCCAGTGAGACAATGGCACTGTATAGCAGTAGCAAAAATTGTGGGTGCACGTCACCCCAATATATTCTTTGAATTCCCAGTCAGACAATGGCACTATATACCAGTAGCAAAAATTGTGGGTGTATATAGCCCCAATTCTATTGCTAGGGGACTTGCAGGGTATTTCTGAGGTGAAGGTGGGGGGGCACACCGTTGGAACGGGGATTTGGGGTGTATATATGGGGTATACGGGAATACACTGTCAGTGTGTTCCATTCAGGATCCTGGGAAAGCTGGGTTGCGGCGATTGAGCCCGTCAGTGCCACGTTACACTGACAAGCTTCTCCCTGGAATTGAAGTTATATGTAAGCCCAATATATTCTTTGAATTCCCAGTGAGACAATGGCACCATATGGCAGTAGCAAAAATAGTGGGTGTATATAGCCCCAATCCTATTGCTAGGGGACTTGCAGGGTATTTCTGGGGTGAAGGTGGGGGGGCACACCGTTGGAACGGGTATCGGGGGTATATATCGGGTATACGGGAATACACTGACAGTGTATTCCATTCAGGATCCTGGGAAAGCTGGGTTGCGGCGATTGAGCCCGTCAGTGCCACGTTACACTGACAAGCTTCTCCCTGGAATTTAGCTCTTACAAGAGCTGTTGTGGTTGTCTTCTCCTTCCTATCTAGCCTGTCCCTGCCTACCCAGAATCTAACCCCTAGCTAGCTGGACGGAAACCTCCGTCCCCGGTGAATTGCAAGCTCAGAATGACGTGAAGCTGGGCGTCGCTGTTCTTTTAAATTAGAGGTCACATGTTTTCGGCAGCCAATGGGTTTTGCCTACTTTTTTCAACGTCACCGGTGTCGTAGTTCCTGTCCCACCTACCCTGCGCTGTTATTGGAGCAAAAAAGGCGCCAGGGAAGGTGGGAGGGGAATCGAGTAATGGCGCACTTTACCACGCGGTGTTCGATTCGATTCGAACATGCCGAACAGCCTAATATCCGATCGAACATGAGTTTGATAGAACACTGTTCGCTCATCTCTAGAGGTAACCTATTCTATGTTTAGTTAGAGCCTAGCCGGGCAGGTATTTATTTTTGTACTGTTTCATTTTCTTGCTGCACTACCTTTTTGAGTGAAAATAAACTCTACCTTTGATTTGGACTAAAAAAACTGGACTTATGTGTCTATGCCACCCCACCTAGCAACCCCAGACCCTGACAATATATATATATATATATATATATATATATATATATATATATATATGCACACTCCCAAGACAGAAAAAAAGTGTTCATACCACTACATGAAAATAGTGCTATATAGAGGTGCAGTAGATGAAGATCGCCAAAGAAAATTATGGGTGCTATAAAACAACTGAAAACAACCTCTAACCAGCCTTAAATGCTAACACTTATAAAAAACATAAAAAGGCTTTTTTTTTCCATAATAACCAAGCAAAATAATATTATCAGTGTTAACGGTAAACTAGATATCACTAGAACAATGAAACGTAAGCTCTTAGGTACGGTATTGTTTTAGTAGAAATGAATGTAGTTGAAAGTCAAATTGTGCTTTTAGTTTAATGCAGTGATGGATCATTGATACATTAGCTCTCATCTAGATGTATCTCAGCATATAATTAAATATCAGTCAGTTGAGAATTGGTGCAGCTTTCCGCTTGTATTATTATTATTTTTTTTAATGTTTAACATGTTGAAGGAACCCAACAAAATGTGGAAATAATTGCAAAAAGCTATTTCGCAAATTTCTAGAGTTTTGATTATTAGCGCTATTTAGATTTTCCTGAACCACAATTTTTATGTCATGTTATTTTTAAAAGTAAAGTGTCCTGGAATTCATTACAAAAAAACCAACATGACTTACAGAAATACCGTCAATTATTATTTATGTCTAATAATGAAATTAACAGATTTAAGGAAAAGAAGTTTAAGCATCTGAATGTCATCTAAATAATAGGAAATCTTGGCAACATATCATAGTTGAAAGATGTAAAGGTATTAAATTTGATTGATGTTTGTTGGTAGAGGAAAATGAAAGATCCTGTACCTGAAGATGATGTACTCAGTGACTCATGATGGTTTATGGGGATGTTTAAATCTTTAACTGCACTACTTGTTTTTATGTAAGAGTTGATTTTATTGCTGGAATCAAAGGCCAATGACATTTTGATTCCATAAAGCATACACAAAAGACTTTTAACTCAACAGTGTGAAATCATAAGCATTATTATTTTACAGCGATATTATGTATTACAGCTATTACAGGAAAAATAACCGTATCACTCTTACTTATTTTTCCAATTGCCATTTAAATATCACAGCTAATATTAAATGATATACAAGTTTAGCAGTGATGAATACTATGAATTCTTATTTCTGCTCTAGCTTTCTCTAACTTTTTCATGTTAAATTATATAAGTATATAAATATTATTATTCTACTAGACTTTCACATTTCTACAGATAAGCTTAAAGGCTTATCAACCACTTTTGGTCATTAATAGAGATGAGCGAACCCCTTTCGATTGAATAGGCATTTGATCGAATATCAGGCCGTTCGAGGTATTCATTCCCAATCGAATACCATGCGGCATATGCAGTAAAAATTTGTATCCCCTCCCACCTTCCCTGGCACATTTTTACACCGATAACTGGGCAGGGGAGGTGGGACAGGAACTATGACAACGGAGGCATTGAAAAAAAAATTAAAAAAACCATTGGCTGCCGAAAACATGTGACCTCCCAACAGCCGCCACCATATTCGATAGGTTTGCAGTCAGAGATAGGGAGAGAAACATATCTGCTGAGATCTAGATAGGCATTAGCTTCAGATAGGCAGGGAAAAACCGAAGAACAACAACAGCTCTTCTCAGAGCTATACACTGCAGGGACAGGAGTCCAGCTTTCCACGGACGGTGGAAAACAGGGATACAGAACAGTTACTTGTTGCTATATACGTGCATACCAGCTTTTGTTAGGAATGTCCCCCCACAAAATAGCAGGAATCCACAGCAGTTACTTCTTGCTATATAAGTTCCAACCAGCTTTTCTCTGGGGTGTCCCCTCCCAAAAATAGCAGGAATCCACAGAAGTTACTTCTTGCTATATACGTGAAAAACATATTTTATTAGGGGTGTCCCCCCAAAAAAGATAGCAGAAATACACAGCAGTTACTTCTTACTATATACGTGAAAAACAGCTTTTATTAGGGGTGTCCCCCCAAAAAATAGCAGGAATCCACAGCAGTTACTTCTTGCTATATATACGTGAAAAACAGCTTTTATTAGGGGTGTCCACCCCAAAAAATAGCAGGAATCCACAGCAGTTACTTCTTGCTATATACATGAAAAACAGATTTTATTAGGGTTGTCCCCCCAAAAAATAGCAGGAATCCACAGCAGTTACTTCTTGCTATATACGTGGTGAAAAACAGCTTTTATTAGGGGTGTCCCCCCCAAAAAATAGCAGGAATCCACAGCAGTTACTTCTTGCTATATACTTGAAAAACAGCTTTTATTAGGGGTGTCCCCCCACAAAAAAGCAGGAATCCACAGCAGTTACTTCTTGCTATATACGTGAAAAACTGCTTTTATTAGGGGTGTCCCCCCACAAAATAGCAGGAATACAGAGCAGTTAGAACCAGCTATATACGTGCAAACCAACTTTTCTTAGGGTGTCCCCACCTCAAAATAGCAGGAATACATAGCAGTTAGAACCGGCTATATATGTGCAAACCAGATTTTCTTAGGGGTGTCCCCACCACAAAATAGCAGGAATGCAGAGCAGTTAGTTCTTGCTATATATATACATGCAAAGCAGCTTTTCACGCAGAGATCTCGCATAAGTCTGGCAACATGGGCGAGTTTTGCATGAGTGGCTAGTACATGGAAAATCTTTGGTCTTGCTGCCTCTGGACATGCCTCTGCCTCTAACCACTTTTTTTGCCTGCTTAGCTTGCCTCTACATCTACACTGCTTTCCCGCTATACATTACCCCTGTCCATGCCTCTGCCTGTAGCCACCTTTTTTGCTGCTTAGCCTGCCTCCATATTTACATATCATTTGTGCGATTTTCTTGCTCTCCTGTACCAGAACAAAGGATGAGATTTTTAATTTATATTGGAGGTCGAGGATTGCAAAAATCCATTATTGTTTGCTCTCCATGATTTGAATTATGCCTTTGTCTCTTGAAAAGCAACCTAACATGAAGTCAGCCATGTGTGCCAGTGTGTTACTTGGCATGACTTATAATGAGCTTCTAACCAGCACAGTTGGAGGAATCAGGGTGGATTGAACCTCTAAGCAGACGAGTTTTGGGGCAATAGTGTGAATTGAACCTAGGAGGAGCAGAATCTTGCAATGCTGATGGTGGAGGAGTATGAGGAGGAGGAAGAATTGTAGAGGGTGAGCACACACATCAAACTTCATGTCAGGGTGCTTGACACTGCTGGACATGAAAATGTTGGGTCTATCCAATGGCTGTTCATTTTGATCAGCGTCAGCCGGTCAGCACTGACAGCTGACAGCTGGCTGTGCTTATCCATGATGATGCCACCGGCTCCGCTGAAGACATTTTCTGATAGCACACTGGCGTCAAGGCAGGAAAGGACCTCCAATGCGTAGAGCGCAAGTTCCAGCCACAAATCCAACTTGGAGACCCACTAAATGTAGGGCGCAGGAGGAGGAGGAGGAGGATGGTGGTGTTTCAGCACTCCTGCCAGGAATATTGGGTGGGGAGACAAGGCAGGCCACCACAGTTTGCGACCCGGTCCCAGCCTCAACTACATTCAGCCAGTGTGCCGTGATTGAGATGCAGCGTCCCTGGCCGCATGCACTTGTCCACGCGTTGGTGGTCAAGTGGAACTTTGTGCAACTTAGTGCAGAACTTAGGGCCCGCCTGATGTTACGGGACACATGCTGGTGCAAGGCTCAACTCACCCTAAGGGCCAAAAACACTGCTGGTGAATTTTGTTCAGTTCCAAAGGACTCAGTTTAGATTTGGCTCAGTCGCAGCTCCAGAACATGCCTTTTAAGGCAAGGTTTCCTTTAGTGGCTCCATCTCAGCAGGATGATGATGGTGAAGCGTGGTTAAATCTGGTGTCGGAAGGGAAAGTGGTTTCTGATCTACATCTAAAGTACTGGAGCATGTTGTTTGGACTATTAACACCTGATCAAAACTGTAGAGGTAATGTAGAGTCCGATATTAGAGTACCATTACCGGTAGTAGTAGTTGCAGCCAATTCTCCACATTTGCGGTCCTCTAAATAAAAGTTACCCCTGGGACTTGATGCCAAAATGTTATCAATTTCCCAAACAAAATCAAGGTCAATGTCTGCATCCTCAGTCCAATCCACTGCATCAATCCAACACAATGAGAGTGATGGTTCTGGAACCACCGTTTTAGGGGCTAAGAATTTTAAAGGGGCTAACATTCTGTTGGTGCAAGGCTCAATTCACCCATAGGGCCTAAAACTCTGCTGGTAAGAGGCTGAAGTCACCTGAAGGGCCTCAATCTCTGCTGGTAGCTCAGCTTAAGGGCCTCTAACTTAATTTGGAAGGGCTCACGTTAAGGGCCAGAAAAGTGAATTTTGGAAGGTCTTACCACATCTCTCTCTCTCACACACACACACACATCCCCAATGACAGTTAAAGGTGGGGGCTTTTGGATTTCCCATTGCCTACTCCATCTGTGGTTGTCATGGGCAATGTGATTCAAAGGGGTGCTTGTTAATGTTTCTTTAGCTTAAATGTGGGTTTCTGTCCATCCATTTGGGGAAGAAAGAAGGTATTTTCCAATTTTGTTAGAGTTTTTTTTGAGTGTGGAAAGTGTTTAGTTGATAGGCTGTGATGGTGGGGTAAAACTGTGACTTGGGCTTGTTAGATGCCCCCAGGCATGCTTCCCCTGCTGTCCCAGTTGCATTGCAGAGGTGTTGGCTTCATTTCCCGAGGTGTCATAGTGGCCTGGTGACCCTCCTGAGTCGAATGGTGGGTTCCCCTGAACCGAAGCATTTTTCCCCATAGACTATAATAGGGTTCGATATTCAGTAGTCGAATATTGAGTGGCTATTCAAAACGAATAACGAATATCGAATATTTTACTGTTTGTTCATCTCTGGTCATTAAGGGTAAGTTCACATGGGGGTTTTTGGTCCGGAACCTGAGGCAGAGGCTACCTCAGGTTCCGGCCCAAAAAACGAATAGTCGCGACTGAATGCTGGTGCACTGCACCGGCATCCAGTCACGCACTCCGCTTCGGATTAGGCCCAATGAATGGGCCTTGTTGGAGGAGGGACTGTCTTCAGGCTGAATCGCAAGGTGAAATGGCCTGAAGAATGAGCATTTCGCTTCTTTTTCCGGGAGCCATTTCAATGGGAGTCGTCTTTTTGGTCAGGATTTTGAGGCGGATACGGTCTCAAAATCCTGACCAATAAACTCAGTATGAACTTACCCATAAGCTAAATTTCGTAAAATGGATCAGAAGTTGGCTAAAATGAGTGTTTCTGAGCTTCCAGCAATACAGAGATAAGGGCTTGAGACCAAACCATCTGGTAGTGTTGTGGATCGTGCTCATCTTGCCTCTATGCAGAAGATATCATCACATGAAGTCTAAATGGTAGAGTGGCCCCACATGCCCTGTTTCCCCGAAAATAAGACATCCCCCAAAAGTAAGGCATGGGGGGAGGTTTTGTTAAATTGCCTAATATAAGGCACCCCCTGAAAATAAGACATCCCCAAAAACACAGAATACTGTGCACGATGTTCCGTGTGCACAGGTATGCCGGCTGCTGCCTCTGCTGTGATACCACTGTTCCTGCTGCTGTAAGATGAGCTGGGAAAGCATTGTATGCTGCGGGGAGTCCACTCTCCCAGCTCATCCCACAGCAGCCGGAACAGTGGTATCACAGCAGAGGAGGCAGCCAGCTTTCCTGTGCACACGGAGCACAGCGTTCAGCCGGCTGCAATGCCCACTAAGTAAGGCTCTCCGGCACAACCACCGGAAGCCTCGCTAATCTCTGCTAAGCCCCGCCAACCACTTCCACCACCGTGACCAACAGCAGCACCAGCGCTGCTATGAAGATGGGGAAGGTAACTAGCATACCTCCCCACCACCACCACCTCTTGCACCACCTACAACCGGCAGTCATGCTGGCATGCCGTTAAGGAAGCGCCGGCATGACTGCCGATTGTCCCCCGCACCATCCGCTCCATAAGACATCCCCCGAAAATAAGACGGGTCATATATTTCGGAAGAGAATTTAATATAAGACACTGTCTTATTTTCGGGGAAACAGGGTATGTCTAGCAATAGAGATATGCATATGGATTAAATGGATTAAAGAGTCACCTTTCCTGTGACGTTTTCCTTTGGAGTGCAGACCATTTTTTTGCTCTATTGATTGAGATATTATGGGATATGTACCCCCTTTTCTTATAGCTTGTGCTGTTCTGGACTTTCTTTCTTATATCTACTGTGAAAAGGTGACAAGCAGAGTGCTGAAGTCCAGATTCGGATGTCAGATTTCAGACATATGTGTGATCCAGGGCGGTTCTGCAGTAGGCCCCAAGCCCAGGTGAAGATCCATGGGTCATTATTGGGGCAGGAAAAGGTTTCAGATCTTGCATTGCAGTGCAGTTCCATGGGTGAAAGGAGGTGCATGGTTCTTTCCTGTAACCCTGAGTCTGGTGAGGCAAAAATTGTGCTTCTTTTGTTTGTGTCTGGAAGTAAACCACATGTATAGTCAGGTTATCAGTTCTGTTTAGTTAGTTGCTCAGACGAGCAGGTTTTTTATTTTGTTTTTGCCTGAAGTTAAGGCTGTATTTTGATTTGTTTATTTGTGCCTAAAGTGAAGGTTTATTATTTTCTTGTTTTTTTCTAAATAAACCAGTTTGCTGCATATTTTGTGTTCCTGTCTTGACTGTTTGGGTCTGCACCACTGCTTCTACCGAGCTAACTTCCCCATACTACCAACAGCTGTCATACAGCACTCCAAAAAAAGTGTATAGATACTTTATTAGTCTAAAAGTGACATTTCAACCCAGACACATGATCCTTTCTCAAGTCTTTTCCCTTAATTTCAGCAATATGTCTACAACTCTCCATGATAATACTACTAGCATTACCTGCAGTTTTGATGGTGATATTGCACAAAATGCTAAATGCTATGTCAAGTATTTCCCCAAATACTGCCCATTTGAAGAATCAGAACTGATTTACACATAACCTCCCAGAGGCCATGTCTTTTAAATGGGTGAATGGATTTAAAATAATAAACACCAAATTGTTCCGGTGTACAGTGGCGATCAAATGATGTATGGCATGTAGTTTTTTTCTATATGTGAGCAGTATTGTCCTGAGATATAGCACACTCATGCACAATATGGCATTTCACACTCCTCTGACTTCTCCCTCTCCATTGGTGGCTGTACAATAATATAGTAGTGCCTTTGTACACACCATAGAACTGTATAACCCAGAGGGACCATATGAGTCTTTGATTCATAGTTGTTGTACAAATGAACACTTCTCATATTAATATTGGTATTAACTAATTATTATATCTGGATTTTATGGTTACTAGTACTGTGATTGGTTTTGCACTTTTTATGGATTTCTAATATATGCATTTTATAATGACCAATATATTAATGATAAAATTTGAACTATGTATTTAGCTGCTTTATGCACTTTATTATCAATTGGCATTGTAATTGATTTTTCTCAGTATCCAATAATGAGCACCTCAGATTATCATATTTTCCTCTGCTTCAGAAAGGTCATTTGTGTCTGAAACATTGCACTTTGGGCTATTAACCCCTTTCTGACATCCACCACATTTGCTACTCTGGTGCAGTGGGCATAGTTGCTGGGTCTCCACTGTATTATGTGGACACCGATTACAGGTATTAACAATTCTGATGCTTTGGTCAAACATGAGGATCAAGATGTGGGGAAGACTCCCAGGCTTGTTATTACAGTGATTCTGTGCTAGGCAGCCTTTAATTGAAGTATAGGGATTATACAATACTTTGCTAATGCATTGCAATGCATTGTATTAGTGATCAGACCCCCTGGGGTCCAATAAATATGAAAAAAATATTAAAAGTTCTCTAAATCATAAGCAGTAAAACACATACTTGTTAGGTATTCTTGCATATAAAAATTCCTGTTTTATAAATATTTTGTCTCATTTGATGATTGCTGCAGTGGGAAAAAAAAATCAAAAGAGACATTAATTGTTTTCACTGCTCACATGTATTTGAGATATATGGTACTCAGCTATGTCATTTGCAAATTGCCATTTAATAAAGTATTACACAATTTATTACTTGTACTCTATACTACTTATTGTATGTCTTCCCATCATAGTAAACCTTGTGATTAGAGATGAGCGAACAGTAAAATGTTCGAGGTTCAATATTCATTTCGAGTAGCCCCTCAATATTTGACTACTCAAATCGAATATCGAACCCTATTATAGTCTATGGGGGGAAAATGCTCGTTTCAGGGATAGGCAACGTTCGATCAAATTATACTTACCAAGTCCACGAATGAGGGTCGCGCAGGATCCTCCGAGCAGTCTTCTCCTTGCAGCATCCCTGCGCCGTCTTCCGGCTCTTCATTTACTCTGCCAGGCAACAGGCCTGGGCAGAGCCGACTGCACATGCCCGCACTACAAGCGGCCATGCGCAGTCGGCTCTGCCCAGGCCCGATGCCTGGCAGAGTGAATAAAGAGCCGGAAGACGCCGTGGGGAAGCTGCACGGAGAAGACTTCTAAAGGTAGGAGAAGAACCAGCGTTGATTGGCCGACTGTATAGCATTCGGCCAATCAATGCTGGTTCTGAAGCGAACTTTTACATTCGAACAGCGAGTGGTACTCGATCGAGTACGAGTATTTCGAATACCGTAGTATTTGATTGAATACCTACTCGATCAAGTACTACTCGCTCATCTCTACTTGTGATGTAAGAATGTCTTACACCAGATTTGTTCATGTGCAGCTATTAGAAATGGTGGGTAGGATAATGCATACGTTTTATGATACCTACATTCCTTTACTGTGAGTTTGCAGAAATTAAGCTTTTGTTCTTTATTCCAAAGTTGTCTCTATTACTGCTGAGTAATCCATAGTGAGATTATAAAATATTACTGGTGGTTACTCATGGCATGGATCATGGTATGGATCTAACCTTTATCTCAACTATCTATTCAGGTATATTAACAACTCCATTCTTCATACCATCTGTCTGCCTGCTGAAACTATCTACTCATCTGTGCAAAGTTTCATTCATGGTATATTATCAATTCCCATCATCCTATATCATCTGATGTTGTCTTTGTAGTTGTAACCTTGTTTTTTGATGCTTCAAGGCCTTCAAGTCTGTTATCTCTCTGTTCATAGTTTTTTAGTACATGTGTTGAGCTCAATTGATTAATTGTATTATGAGCTAATTTAGTGCCACATCTAAGCATATGTATCCTATGTAAGTAAACAGTTATCGGGGAGGCCTGATGTTCTGGGGTTGGCAAGTGATTCAATCACAAGTGTGTAGAAGCTGCCGTTACCCATGGTAGTTAGACAGGGCAGAAGACAGAACAGCTGATTAACCACTCCAAAAAACTTGAAAGTTTCTATTCACAGTTGTTCCGCCATGTTCACTGCATGTCTTTTTATTTTACTTGCTGCTTTTTTACAAACTTACTATCAATTCCCGCCTCCTGCTATATTTATCCACATCAGTCCATCTATCCTTCCTTCAACTATGTGCAGCTCCCTTTCTCTGTTCACATTTCTACACCTTTAAGCTACCTTGTGCTTCTGTACAACAAATTAGACAATCTCTGAAATTTTGTAACCATCTGCTTTCTCTCTCCATTCTCCCAGTAGTTTCCTGTGAGGACATCTTTCCAAACTCTAGTCCTCCTTCTTCTGCTAACCTCAACTCCATACCTGTGTCACCAAGAAACCCTGGTAACCTTATTAATATTCGCTGTCTATCATCTCCTTCTCGTACACCAGTCTCCTTCTGTTGTTTTCTGTGAAATGTCCACTCAGCCTGAAACAAACTTGACATTAATAAAGATCTCTTTATTTCAAAGGCTTTTAACTTGCTGGCTGTCACAGAAACCCTAGATCTCAGGATAGGCAGGGAGGAGGGGTAGGCATCATTCTATTGCCATAATTCACTTTTCTGGTCATTCCCCCAGTACCATTGCTTCCCTAACCCTCTTTTGAAGTCCACGCTATCAGACTTTTCCACCCTTTCTCCATGTGAACAGCTCTCATCTACCATTCCCCTGGCTCACCCTACCAGTTCTTAGATCACTTTGTTTCATGGCTTCCCAGTTTCCTATCCTGTGAAATTCTTACCCTTATTATGGGTGATTTTAACATTCCCAATCTCCCCATCTGCCTCTCGTTTTCTATCACTTACCACCTCTCTTGTTTTCTCACATCTTACTTATTTTCCCACACACACAAAAATGGTAATATCCTTGATCTGGTATTCTTATGGCTCTGTTCTGTCTGACTTTACTAACACTCGCTCACTAATTTCTGACCATAACCATCGTTCCTTTACTACCAAAGACTCTTGCCCTTTGCAAAACAAAACAAACTTCTGCATACAAGAATGTATGGGCTATCAATACACACTACCTCTCAGACATCCTACAGTCATCACTGTTTCCCATCTCTTCTATCTCCTGCCCTGAACTGGCCACCAAACTACCATGAGACTCTCAAAACCACCATGGATAATGTAGCACCCTTGAGCATCCAATTCCAATTCCAATACAGACACTGGAAACCTTGGCATATGCCTCAGACATGTTTTCTTCAGTGGTGCTCAAGATGTCCTGGACGTCTGTGGCGAAAATCTAACACTCTGCAGATTTTCTTCTCTTCAAGTTTATGGTTAAAGTGTATAACTCCACCCTTCACCTCACAAAACAAACCTACTTCACTGCTCTCATCTCTTCTCTCTCCAATAACCTAAATGATTCTTTGATAACTTTCATTGTCTCCTTATGTCAAAGGTGCTGGTACCTGTCACAGATCTCAGTGCTCAAGACATTGCCACATATTTCAAAGAAAATATTGACAAAATCCATCAGAAAATAACCCAATTTACAAGAAGAATCAGTCCCCTCCTTTATCATGAACTCTCATTATTTGACCCAGTAACAGAAGAAAAAGTCTCTCACCTCCTTTCTTCTTCTTATCCTAATACTTGCACAAGTGACTCTATCCCATCACACCTCCTTTAGACTCTGTCTCTTACTGCTGTAACTCATCCTACTAATATACTTAACCAGCAGCATTTGACACGGTAGACCACCACCTCCTCCTCACTATGCTCTGCTCTGTCAGCCTCAGGACACTGCTCTCTCTTGGTTTTCTTCTTATTTTTCTAACCTCTCATTTAGTATATCATTTCATGGGTGCAACCTCTTTTCCTCTTCCCCTTGCTGTTGAGGTTCCTCAGGGCTTGGTCCTAGGCTCCTCTTGTCTCTCTATACAGCCCCTGTTGGTCAAACTGCAAATCATCAAAATTGGCTTTCAGTACCATCTTTATGATGATGGCACCCAGCTATATACCTCATTCCATGACATCACCCCTGCATTATTTATTAATTATTATTAATAATAATAATAATAATAATAATAATAATAATAATAATAATAATGGATTACTTATGCAAATAAATGTAATTTTTACATTATTTTCCTTAGAATGCCATTGCCATTGCCTGCAGATTTTTTTTATTTATTATTTCACCAACCATAGTGGCGACTGTAATAGTTTTTGGTGTGCCATCTGTCTGAGAAATAAAATATTATTAATAGCCATTTTTTTAACTGCATTTCATAAAGTCTAGAGTAGTTTGTAAACAGTCTATTCCAGAAGCATACTATAGGTACACAATTATGCCTGGCTGGTTGAAGGAACTTTAGTCAAGCTTTAATGAATTGCAAACTTAGATTGAATCATGCTATTTGGTAGTCTTTTCATGAAATCTTTACTTTTGCTGCATTTCTAAAGTGATGTCTACTGGGAAAGTGATTTAACCGAAAGAGAAAAAAATGTGTATTTTCTTTTACACACTGGCTTGCAAAACCTTACCAAACTGTCAAGGTGACAATCCAAAACGATAATCAAAAGCACTTTTTACAATCCGTCTTGTAAGTGCCGTAGGCAACTTTTCATTGAGACACTAACAAGTCCCAAAGAATAGGTAGTATTTAATATTTGATGCAATCAGAAATGTACACAATAAATGCTGAGCATATGTTGCACACATCCACAGCCTTTGATACAGCAGTCAATCTTAAGGATGAAAAGCGTAAATATATAAACGTGGCATAAAAACGCCATAAATTTAACATTTCTTACCATTGATTATTTTGATAAAAGAGAGAAAATATGTTTACTTGGATTCAAAGATTTTAGTTTATTAATACTTTTCTTATCGCTACGTCATAACACTGATCACAGCTTCCCTTTCAATCAAATGTGAATGGTTTTAGAAAAACTATAAAACAATAATAAAAATATCTTATATGTGTCATCATTAGGGCTGTAAAATGGATAACTCCAAGAATAGAGCAAAACAATGAAGAAGTACAAGACTTTGGGATATTTTGGATTCTGTAATATTTACCCATACTGTAAAGCTTTTGGGTGCCAGAGAAGTTCACACTAACAACCCCCTTTTCCTACACCTTTTGTTTAGAGCTCAATTCTCTGCCTACCTTAGGACTATTGAGAAAGGTAACTTTGAATTTTTTATTTTTTTTTCTACTTCTCACAAGGAGTCTTGAACCAGGGATTGCAACACATCACACATAGGTCCTCCATGTGAAATGTGCATAGGCAATCAGGAGGCTGTGGCTCAGCCTATTTGCTGCCATGACAATCACTCTGACCCTGCAATCCTATCGTGGCAAGGAAAGGGCAATTTTGCCCCTGGATCTCCTGGATGCCATGATCGCTATTAATTAAAACATCCAGGGGATTAATGCACTGGAGTCTGAGTAACTTCCTACTGCAGCAGTTAGGCTCAGAAATTGGATGTGCAACACAGTCAAGTGCTGGAAGTAATGCCATGGGAACAGCATTACACCACCATACTATTTAGGTGCTGAGCATTAACTATACATTCAGTGCGACATAATAGTATGGTGCAGGAGGAAGACACTTATTTTTTAATTGGCTTTCTGGCCATTTGTCAGTTTTTCATCACTTTTGTATTAATTTTTAACTGTCAAAAAAAAAAAAAAAAATGGATTGCCTTCCTTGGTCTTTTCTTGACCCTACCCAATCATCCACTTTTAGGCCGGGGTTCCATGTGGCATAAACACATTACAGTGCAATAAGCATAGCAGAAACACTGTAATTACCCAAACCATTGCGGTTTTGGAAATCGCAGCATGTCGGTTATACTTACAGAAACACTGACACTTTCCCTATAGGTATAATGGAACAGACATTCTTTGAAAAAAAAGACAAAAATAGGATGTCTCCTTTTTTCAATTGACGTTATTTACTGTCTGATAAAAATGTATATATACACACTGACTCCGATTGTTCTAAAAACGGACATGTAGCACATATTTAAAAAAGTACAATGGTATAATGGGCAGTGGTTCATGGAAGGTAAATAGAGGATGGGGCTTGCTACGAGTAGTAGTATGATGGCAATTGTAGATCAACAATTAGAATGTCAAGTGTCCCGAGATTATTATTTGTGTGTAATGCAAGGGACACATAGATACAGTACTATTATCTTAATAATTTATTAACAGAATCAAAAAAACTGAAAGCTCCTTTCATTATCTAAATCGCCCAAAAGCTTTAGATTATTTATACTGTGTATACTATTAATGAGGAAACAGAATTGTCATATAAATATTGAACACACTTCTATAATATAATTATTACAACTTAGAAAATGTCCTTGGACGAGACAAAAAACTTTTTTGTTTTTATTTTTTATGTTTATATTTACGTTTTGGCATTATCTGTGTATGCTGGGTCATAAAAAGTAATACAGCGTATGTTAAAAATAAAAATAACTATAAAATGAAAAGAATACTAATAACAGCATGCTGTATAATGATAACCAGAGTTCCCTCTAAACTGCGCACTCTGGAAATATTACATTAAAACATCTGCAGCTTGCAGGTATTTCTGTATTTAGGATTATTGACCCTCATTAATAAAACAATAATAAAGGCAATATAATATATTGGGAAACTATTAAAATATGCATGTTTGTCGAATGTAAACTTATATGTGTACAACATAATAGAGAGAAAGAAAAGAAAGAAAGAAAGAAAGAAAAAGATAGAATGATTGTAGATAGATAGATAAATAGATAGACAGACAGAATAATGATTGCTAGATAGATAGATAGATAGATAGATAGATAGATAGATAGATAGATAGATAGATAGATAGAGTAGATGATACGATAGATAGATAGATAGATAGATAGATAGATAGATAGATAGATAGATAGATAGATAGATAGATAGATAGATAGATAGATAGAGTAGATGATACTGTAGATAGATAGATAGATAGATAGATAGATAGATAGATAGATAGATAGATAGATAGATAGATAGATATGCAAAGCATTCATGTTTTTAAAGCAGCCTCTATGAATTTTACTGCAGATAAGTCAAGTTATCGGGTCTGATATTATAACAAAGAAAATAAATTAAAATCAGCCAGCTATGTAGAATTCTTTGAGGGTAGATGCTATATGTCACCTCGGGGAAAAATGGAAAGAGATCAAGAAAACTGCTATGGGCAAACTTTGCAAAGGTATCCTTTGTTAGACACAGATAATCAATATTCAGAAAGTCTGATCCCCTTACAGATAGTTCTGGATTTCGAAGGCATGGTTATTGTAGCAACTGAAATGCCTTGAAATTAATGAATTCATTTCCAAAGGTTAAACTTGCATATGCTATTATTTTGCACTTTGGTGGTCTATAAAATTAGCCATAAAATATAAACTTTAGCATGTTTAGGTCCCTTTCTATAAAGTCCCTCTCTAATATGCTTCATTCACCTAAATTGTCTGTAGAGCCCTGCACTTACTACTTTATGGTAACTGTATAGTGATAATATCAGCATACCTGAGCTAGGGCTCTCTTGGACGCCAAAACCCTAGTTACACCTCTGCTTGTTGTAATATAACTGCCATTTTTGTCTAAAAAAAAATACAGGCAAGCATTTTTCCCTTAATAAAAGGGTACATTTTGGAGCATTTTAAGGCCAGGGCCCCACACCATGGTTTAGTCGCACTACGGATATGCTGTGGTTTCCAAAGCCATTGCTGTTTTGGAAATCGCAGCATGTGAATTATACCTATGGAAACGCCAGCAGTTTTTCAATAGGAATTATTGAAGCAGAAAACCGCTGTGGGAAACACCACAATGTATTGCTGCAGTTTTTTTTTTCCGCAGTGCTTTTTTAGTGTGACCTGCTACATGGGGCCTAAATGATAAAATGCATAAAAGCTAGTGGCAGCATAGTGTTATTAAAGTTTGTATGCAGTTCTTATCGTCTGCTTTTCCATAGACATACATGTCACTGTCATTTTGAATTAACTTTGGTTATGTTTGCCCTAAAGAGCTAGAAATCAGATATATAGGATCCTAGGAACCCTGACAGAGTTATACGCCATGCTTTACATCACTTATTACACTAGATACGGCTCGGTGATGCTCTCTTTTTCTTGTTTTTACATCAATTTAAGGTGTAGTTCATATTAGTGTGACCCAAAACAAATCGTGGATCCAAGCCTGAAACAAATCTTGAAAGGTTCTGTAGTGTACTCCTCCATGAGCACAAATATAGAGCACAGATCTCTGACCCTGTATACAAAGACCAGAGTTATCAGGACCTTTAAAACTCTTCTTAGAAGGAGGTTACGTTTAATTGCAAGCATAATCTTGCCAGAAGACCCACTTTGGATCTTGAGGTCTCAGTGTACTATTGATGTGTTGAATTGTTGCTAGCTTCTACATGTGGTAGTTGAAGAGTATAAATAACGTAAAAAGATTACCATATTTTTCAGACTATAAGAAGCACTGGATTATAAGACGCACATAGGTTTTAGAGAGCAGCCAACACTAGTATGGACTTCTCAGTATTATCTCTGCCGATATAATGATTGTGCTCAATGTTCCAGCATGTATTCAAATATAGCGAAAAAAGAACAAAAAGGAAGGGCATTCACCATACGGCATATTTCTTCTAAAACATTGTCCTTTATTGGATATGTTTAAAAACAACTCCTGGGAGGGAGAGATGACATAGTAGGCAAGAAGGCAACAGCGGTTTTGCGCTTTTTAGTCTGCATACAAGGCTTGAAAAAACACTTTAAAAAGCGCAAAACAGGTGTTGCCTTCTTGCCTACTATGTCATCTCTCCCTCCCAGGAGTTGTTTTTAAACATATCCAATAAAGGAAAATGTTTTAGAAGAAATATGCTGTATGGTGAGTGCCCTTCCTTTTTGTTCTTTTTTCGCTAATGTGTATGTGTTTCACAGTAATTTTTTACTTTTATATATATTCTAGGGAAATGAGGTAATTTAGATGTTTTATTTAATTCTTTTAAAACTTTTTTTTTCTATTTTATTAGCCCCCAAGAGGGCTTGAATCTGCAATCATTTGATTGTAAGTCCCATAGACTGCAATGCAAGTGTATTGCAGTCTATGGGAAATTCTATACATTACTATTGCAGCTGGCCATAGACCAGCCGCAATAGTAATACTGCTATGACAGGCCTGGAGCCTTCAGTAGGCTCCTGGCTGTCAGAGGAATAGGTCGGCTCCTGTGACCTCACCACTTTACATTACAGAAGAGACATGGAGACCTGGTTGCTACGGCATCCACTCTGAAGCAGAGCGGCCGTCATTAGCTTTACAGACCCGACATCCGCTGTAATAGAACAGCGTATGGCTTAGAGGGTTTTAGCTGCCAAGGCCCGCAGCATTGCCAGACTCCTGCTACTGCAGTAAACCACCGGCAGCAGGAGCGTGGCGATGCTGCAATTCCACTCCTTCGCCCCCCTTGCAGTCCACATTCGGACTATAAGACGCACCCTCGTTTTCCTCCCAATTTTTTGAGAAAAAAAGTGTATTTTATAGTCTGAAAAATATGGTAGTTAAATTAGAAGGATAAATAAAAAAATTATGCTAGCAATGTAGTTAACAATTCCTCAGTGAGTATCCCATCCGAGGCCCTTCCTCATACAGGTATGGCAGATGAGATTGCCAGCTCCATACATACAGTACCAGCTATTATCGGAGAGATCTTTGTGCTTGAAAACCTATACTTTCATACCGTCTGCATTCAAGATTATGACTTAAGGTATTTCATTACAGATCTGTATCAATGTAATGTATGTAGTAATTTGTTGAAGTTCATGTTTCATTTCTGGTCATTAACCATAAAAATAATATGACACACATATACTGTGTATGTATAGAAAATTGTATGAACTGAACAATTTAAAAAAATTGCAGTCGATAACGCTTCAGATAAACCAATTAACTTTTGTGCACTTTCTGTTCTCTGTTATCATATTAACACTTTGTTTATTCATTTTCATCCTTAATTCTGCAGAATATTTATAATATTTAGAAATGCTGTTAAATCACGTAAACGTGAAGGTACATTAAATACATATTAATTATATCTACAATCTTATGTAAAGGTTTAACTAATGCCAATTAAGTGCATCAACCATACATTATGCCCTCTTGGAATATTAAATATATGCTGTAGTCAACACTTGAATGAAACCTTTGCCAACACTTAAACACAGAGAAGGGTGTGACATCCTGCCCTTGTTGCCTTGTGCTAATTAATCACTTTGGTATTTAGGACCATTGAAGCAGACAAATAAATGAAGGATAATTAGTGTATCTTTGTTCCAGCCTCAGATTTGCACACCAGGCGCTCTCTTCCAGTAGTTTGGTGGGGAAAGCAAACCATTAGTATGTATACCGCTTTGCTTTTGTTAACCAAGTACTTCAGGGATTAAAAGAAATCAAATTAACAGACATGTAATTAGGGATAGGATGCACTCTAGCATGGAGAACCCTTATCTTGGATATTAATGTACAAAATGAAATCCATCTTTAGATATTATCGGTAGTCAAACTCGTACAGAAGAAATCTTCCCATGTTTCACTTAATCATTATCAAGAAAAAAAAATTGTGACCTTGGTAAGGATTTCCTAGATATGCTCCTAGGTGTGCAGTACCAAAAAAAGTAATTGGAATCTATGTACAAATATATAGATAGATAGATAGATAGATAGATAGATAGACAGATATATTACATCATTAATCAATCAATAACCAGTAGAGATGAGCGAGTAGTGTTCGATCGAGTAGGTGTTTGATCGAATACTACGGTATTCGAAATACTCGTACTTGATCGAACACTACTAGCTGTTCGAAGTTTAAGGTTTGATGCAGAACCAGCGTTGATTGGCAGAATGCTATACATTCTGCCAATCAACGCTGGTTCTTCTCTTACATTTAGAAGTCTTCTCCGTGCAGTGTCCCCGCGGCGTCTTCCGGCTGGAATTCACTCTGCCTAGGCATCCAGCCTAGGCAGAGCCGACTGCGCATGTGCGGGCATGCCCTCGCATGCGCAGTCGGCTCTGCTCAGGCGCTGGGCTGGGCAGAGCTGACCGCGCATGCGCAGTTGGCTCTGCCTAGGTCCCGATGGCAGAGTGAATTCCAGCCGGAAGACGCCGCGGGGGCGCTGCGCCGGGAGAAGACTTCAAGGGGAATCCAGCCCGACCGTCACTCGTGGACTTGGTAAGTATAATGTTATCGAATTTTGCGTACCCCTGAAATGAGCATTTCCCCCCATAGACTATAATGGGGTTCGAAATCCGTTCGAACAGCTGAACAGTGTGCGGCTGTTCGAATCGGATTTCGAACCTTGGACATTTTAGTGTTCGCTCATCTCTAATAACCAGTAAAAGAAGCAAAAAAAAAGCGTAATGCAAATATGAGAAGCATGAAAGTTAGAATGTATAACAGTACATATGACATACAAAATAGACATTTACTACCTGAATTATTGCTACCTGAACAGAGGATTAAAGATTTTTTTAATAGAGCTTGACGTAACATGATGACCTGGTTGTCTCAAAGATTTTTGACAGATCTGATTGTTTTGTAGATATTAGATGGCTGAGGAGTGATATATGTAGGGTAGCCCTATATTCAAATCCTATTGCAACGATACAAAGGGTAACTGGAACAGATATCGTTAACAAAGGCAACTAGAACAAAGAGAAAGGAGAAAAACAAGGATAAATTACTATCACACAAATCTAAATATGGTTTTGTTGGGGGATATAACTTTAAGCAACTTTTTCTAAAAGACATTTAACACAGTTACCAACAGTCCTGTGAGTGGTGAGGGATGGTACAAATTGCAGTCATTCAGAGTTTTTTTAAAGTCAAGATTAGAGATAAGCGAACAGTGAAATATTCGAGATTCAATATTCATTTAGAGTAGAGCCTCAATATTTGACTACTCGATCAAATATCGAATCCCATTATAGTCTATGGGGAAAAAAATGCTCGTTTCAGGGGAAACCACTATTCGACTAAAGGAGAGTCACCAAGTCCACGAATAGCAGGAGGAGTGTTTAGGAGGAGTGCTGTGCGGTTAAAGTGCACGGACCCCATTATAGTCTATGGGGACCGTGCGCTTTAACTGCACAGCGCTTGCAGTTGCACTGATAAAAAGTAAGCTTACTTGTACCAGCAAGCTGCCAGCTGTCCCAACTAGCAAGGATGAGCCTGCTGCAGAACCAGCATTGATTTGCTGCAGGCTCGTCCTTGCTAGTCAGGAGAGCTGGCAGCTTGCTGGTACGAGCAAGCTTACTTTTTGTCATAGGAATGAATAGACCATTAATTCTAGTCTATGATCCTCTCATATATTTATCTTTTTTACAACATTTTTGTTGGTTTTTCCACTAGCCCTGCTAAGTGAGATCTGTTATCACAAAATGGATCCCCTTCCTTCACACATAATGTTATTTAGTGCTATAGCTTCATCACTGTGACTCTCTGCCCACCCCTCATGATTGACCAAGAGGCTGTCAACTAATGACAGCAAAAGCCCACATAGGTCACAGACCATGTAATCCTCTTCTGTACTTCCTCATTCTTCATGGTGGACATTTCTGCTTGTCCACCTGAAACTAATTGCAAAATTTTTATCAAAAACCAGAAATTCAAAAATTCATATTGAATACAGTTCATCCATCTCTAGTGATGACCAGAGGGAGCATTGACCTACCCAGGAATGAGAAAAGGAACATACTAGAGTCCATATACAGAAATGTACAGACATAGAACAAATGTCTACCACTAACAGCCCAGTAGTGATAACAGTGATGGTGACCATGGACACAATAAAGTATTTATGCTTTGTATATTGTAGGTAGATATGAGTGAGTGAATCAATTCAGTTTGTTACAAATTTTTCAAAGTTTTTGGGTTCAGCTGAATCTGTTATTTTTGGGGTTCGCCACTGACGTTTCACTATTAAACTTTGGTCTCTCTATATATCGAAAAGTATAATAATTGAAGGCCCAGGGAAGATGCAGAAAAATATAGCGCACTCATACTCATGAGCTTTCCTGGGCTCTGGCATAAAGTCTAGTACCTTATATCTTACCGTCTTCCCCGTGACATAAGCAACCTTGGATCCCCATTGATTAGTCTTCATTGGCCACGTTAGGGGTATGGACATCATGATGTCAGAGACCAGGAAAGATGAATATGAATGTTGTTTTTATTTTCCCATACCTTACCTGGGCCACGACTAAAACAAAAACTTACAGGTTAACTTAACTAATATTCATTCAATGAGTATCCTTCTGTTTTTGAGTTGGCACATCATATATGCCATGGTACATTCTCTGAGATTTCACAGATGATGGAAAAAAAACACCTTAACTAAAACAGTTATTGTTATATAAGTACAAACAATATAGTCACCAAGTGTAAAAATGTATGCAGTTCTGCTATGTCCGTATAGCTAATAGTCATGGGAACATATCTCTTGTACTTTTAGCTATGTTTGTGTAGAAATGTAGAAAAACAAAACATGGATGCTTCAGATAATGTAAGACGTTATATTTTTCAATACCATAGGGAAAAGATTTCAAACCTTGTAAAACCAGTTGAAAGCATATTGGAGACTCCCTAGAGAGAATCACGTCTGGACAAGGTGAAGGTCTTTCTTTTTAACCAAGCATTAAAAGAAATCATACAAAGTATCATATTCCGAAGAATAACAGGAGACAATTCTGCATGAAAATGGTTTCCTATTCACATGACAATTACATTTTTTTTTTAATAACTTTTTTTCTACGTTTTGCATTAGTATACAAAAATAGCCCTCGCCAACAGATCTGCAGATGCACTAGTTGTTTGAAAAAAAATCCTCCTTTAATACCATTCTTTTTCCCTTTCACCACCCACAGGTGCTGGCTCTTTGACTATCATTCTCACTAGCTCCCATACACAGATCAATGACAAAGAATCGATTCCAGTTTCACCTCAAATGACAAATTAATGACAATTTCCCCATTTGAGTTAATACATTTTCAACTGTCCCCTTATATATAAACCCATAAAATATAACTTTTACTGTCTCCTATATGAGATGTTAATTATTAAGAACAATCAGCTAAGATAGCAGTGTTAGGCTCAATATCACAGTACTGTAACTGCTTAGCAAAACTCGCTATATCAATTGATTATTATATCAGCCTCATACAGTACATACATATACTCCCTGATTATATATTGCTCTCCCTGAAAATTGAAATTAAATCTACTAATTAGAGCCCCCACCCCCACCCCCTTCCATAGCAAATTTCCATAGCAAAGTCCCTGTGTTTAGAATTATTTGTGATGATGATTAACCCCTTCTAGTGCAGGGACTCTTATTTTATAAAAGGAGTTCCTGCATTAGGGGTTAACCATGGTCAAGTTATGACTAGTGATGAGTGAACCAGTTTGTAACAACCTATTTTCAATACAAATTTTCCAGAAGTTTCGGCTTTTAATAAAACCAAAACTAAACTAAACGTACAACTAAAATAACCATTGCCACATCTAACACAAAATAGAAGACTAGAGGAGGAGGACACCAACATTGCTATAGTACTACAGAATTCTAGGAGAGGAAGATTCTGGAGCAGAGTTTAGTTAGAATGAATCAATTTTGTATGGGTAGCCAGAAAAATCATCAGAGTGGGGAAGAAAGCTCTTCACTGTACTATGACTGCCGTGTTCACTCTGTTACTCAAACATTGGACAGACTTCTTTTTATTAAGTTTTTTTGCAATATAGTATTTTTTATAGTGTCAGATCTGCCAATAGAGTTGTACTGTAATTTGTGACAATCTACAAAGTGTCTTTATAATTTTTTTGTTAAAAAAAAATCACATTTTGCTCCTAATTTTCTTAAAATAGTGGGGATTTTTTTGTTTTGTTTTTTAAATAAAAGAAATACATACAATGTCAGAATTGTTGCTAATCACCATTATATAAACAGTGCAGTAAAATAGCTGGGAATAAAAATCAGGACTAAAAGGCTAAAGAAAGTTGAGGAGGCAACATTTATGTTACCATCCAGCCATCCATGGATGCAAGTACTAACAATAAAACTATGGGCGGCAACAGCAACACTACTTCTAGTCTTGGTGGAATTGCCAGTAGATACAGGATTGTTGTACTACCTGAGAATTAAAGGGGTATTTCCACAAACAGAATCATTTTTAAATTTGTAGATAATTAAAAGTGGAACATTTTTGCAAATATAATTAATTTAACATTGTAACATCTCTGCCTGTTCAGGTCACTGCGCCACCCTCTGCTGGCATTTGGCGGTGCAGGAGGTGTGTGCAGTTTAGTTCCTTGCTTAGAGTTTTTGGTTGCACTGTGTGAACACGGCTCTAGTTCTGTAATTGAATTTGCACCACACCCATCTTCAGCCCTTGTCTGCCTCAGTCCATGAAGTAGTTAAATTTGGACTTGCCCTGTGATTGTGTGATTGACAGCCTGCCTTCCTATCAGGTCCAGGGCAGGTTCATCCTCCTCTATTTAGTCTTGGCTCACATTCACACTGGTGCCTGTTATTGCCTCGTGGTTGCTGGCGGGTTTTTTTGCTGTTTAGTTACTTGTATTCTTAATCCTTGACCTCTGGCTTTCCCTATTGACTATTCTTTTGGACTTCAATTTGGCACTGCATTGCTCGACTGTTACCGAACCCTGGCTAGCTGACCTCCCTTTGTTGTTGTTTGTCTTGTCTGTGTTTTGCGTGTCACATATATAGGAAGGGATCATCTCCAAGTTGCCGCCTATTACATAGGATGGGGCCTGGCAAGAGGAAGGGACAGTGGAGGGCTTCAGCTTAGGGCTCACTGTCTCTTGTGCCCCTTCCTTCAGGGTTTTCCAGCAGCTACTGGGGAACTGTCATCTAGCCATTCCCTAACAAACTTTTTGCAGAGTTTTAAAGGTTTTCTCTAAATATCTTATGGTCACAAGTTGTTGTCTTAATCGGTTGCCAGTGGACACAACCATCAATAGAGGACCATTCTAAGGTCAGAAAATCAGTCATGATGTCCTTATTGTGGACGGGTTATCTTCTGATACATATAGTGTGCCTGCCTGATAACCCAGGTACTATAATAGTGCTACAAACGGAGAAGACTTCTAAAGGTAGGAGAAGAACAAGCGTTGATTGGCCGACTGTATAGCATTTGGCCAATCAATGCTGGTTCTGCATCGAACTTTTCCATTCGAATAGCGAGTGATACTCGATTGAGTATGAGTATTTCGAATACCGTAGTATTCGATCGAATACCTACTCGATCGAATACTACTCGCTCATCTCTAGTGTATAAGAACCAAGAGGACTCCATCTTTCCTACTGGCGAGTAGAATCTAATGGCATTACCAGATGTCATCATTGCATACCATGTCATATCCTCGAGGGGATGGGAGTCAAACGGAGCAACTAAAAACAATGAAACTGCTGGAGTCAGTCTATCAGAGCCACTCCCTCACCAGCTGAGAAAGATACTGAGCCCAGAAGTCAGAAGAGAACACATATATAATTTTGCAATAATGCATTGCACGAAACAGAGAAATATGACAAATTCATTGTGAATAGCCAATAAAAGTGATTATGTTCGTATTCACATTGTGATTGATAAAATAAGTGATTACAAACTAATAACTACAGAAACAGTGTGTTTTAAAGGTTTTCTCTAAATATCTTATATTAAATGTGCAAGTATCAAAGTGAATATGTTGATATCAAAGTTTATGCAAAGATGATAGACAAATACAAATAAAAGTGAATGAAAACAGAAAAAAAAATTCTAGGGGGCAACATGGTGGCTCAGTGGATAGCATTGCAGCCTTGCAACACTGGAGTCCTGGGTTTAAATTCTGCTAAGGACAGCATCTGCAAGGAGTTAGCATTTTCACCCTGCATTTGCATGGATTTCCTCTCATACTCCAAAGACATACTGATAGGGAAAAAAAATGTACATCATGAGCCCTATATGGGCTCACAATCTACTTGAAATAAAAAGAAAAAAAAATCTACTCGACAACAGCTTTAACATGATTAACTTAATGGGGCGCTATGGTTTTTAACCCCTTAAGGACACAGCCCAAAAGTATGTTAAGGACCAGGCCTATTTTTTCAAAATTGACATGTGTCACTTTAAATGGCAATAACTTTGAGACGCTTTAACTTACACAAGTGATTTTGAGAATGTTTTCTCGTAACACATTATACTTCATGTTAGTGGTAAACACTAGAGATGAGCGAACACTAAAATGTTCGAGGTTCGAAATTCGATTCGAACAGCCGCTCAATGTTCGTGTGTTCGAACGGGTTTCGAACCCCATTATAGTCTATGGGGAACAGATACTCGTTAAGGGGGAAACCCAAATCCGTGTCTGGAGGGTCACCAAGTCCACTATGACACCCCAGGAAATGATGCCAACACCTCTGGAATGACACTGGGACAGCAGGGGAAGCATGTCTGGGGGCATCTAACACACCAAAGACCCTCTATTACCCCAACATCACAGCCTAACAACTACACACTTTCCACATTCAAAAAAACCTCTATCAAAGTGGGAAAATACCTGGAAACCTTCTTTACTCCCCAAATGGATGGACACAAACCCCAATTTAAGCTCAACAAACAGTAACAACCACCCCTTTAAATCACGTTCCCCATGACAACCACGGATGGAATAGACAATGGGAAATCCAAAAGCCCTCACCCTTAACTGTCATTTTGAGTGTGTGTGTGTGTGTGTGTGTGTGTGTGTGATGTGGTCAGACCTTCCAAAATTCACTTTTCTAGCCCTTAACATGAGCCCTTCCAAACAAAGTTACAGGACCTTAAGCTGAGCTACCAGCAGAGATTGAGGCCCTTGGCATGAGTAGAGCCTTGCACCAGCAGTGTTTTTGGCACTTAGGGTGAGTTGAGCCTTGTACCAGCGTGTGTCCCTTAACATCAGGCGGGCCCTAAGTTCTGCGCTTTGCACAAAAGTTCCACATTAACTAGGCTGAATGGTACAAAGATTAGTAGGCCCGAGAACCAGGAACAGGTCTTGCAATGGCTGTCGGATAACGCTTAAAGCACATTGTCCACCAGCCAGTCAGCCTCTACCTCCTCTTACCCAACAGTCTTGTCCTCCTTCCACCCAAAATTCCCAATCTTCCCAGAACAATAACCCCAACTGTCCCTGCTCCCCAGAGCTGTTCTCCCTTCCTTTGACTGTACCGCAACCTGCCCCTCCATTTCGCGATTCCACGGACCTAACAGACGAGTGTCTGTGTCCAGATGCTGAAACACTAGAGTCTCCTCCATTCCATCTCCGGTCGATTTGGTGGCGGATGACCAGCAACCCACCCTCATCGACGATGATGAGACGCAGTTGCTGTCAGGGCAGCCAGTTGACATGCGCATTGTGCAGGAGGAGGAGGCGAGACAGGAGTTGGAAGAGGAGGTGGTGGACGACGAGGACACCGACCCCACCTGGACAAGGCGGATGTCAAGCTGGGAAAGTAGTGTGGATGTTGAGGCAGGTGCAGCACCAAAAAGGGTAGCTAGAGGCAGAGACATGTCCAGAGGCAGAGGTCAGCTGCTTTGCCGAAGCCAGGCCAGACCCGGAATGTCCGAAGATGTTCCCTTTTGTACCCAGCCCAGAAAAACTCCCCCATCGAGGGCACATTTCTTGAAGGTGTAGAGTTTTTTCAAGGAATGCGCCGAGGACAGATATAGTGTCGTCTACACAATTTGCCTCTCGAAATCAAGTAGGGGCCCTGAGAAGAGCAACCTGTCCACCACTTCAATGCACCGTCATTTGGAATCCAAGCAATGGAATCAGTGGCAGGCAGCAACGGCAGGACAAACGTCGCCCACCGTTCATGCCACTGACTCTGCTCACAGTGCTGGCGATGCACTCCAGAGGACGAGCCAGGACATCACTTCATCTGCCTCCGCCACTTTGTTTACTTCTCCCTCATCCTCCCCTGTTTCTGTCTTATCTCCTTCTCCTGCACCATCAAAGGCACCATCAGGCGCTTCTTTACAACAACCCACCATCTCTCAGACATTGGAGCGCCGGCAGAAATACACCGCTAACCACCCACCCACGCAAGCCTAGAACGCCAACATCGATAAACTGCTGGCCCAGGAGAGGTTGGCGTTCCGGCTTGTTGAAACTCCCGCCTTCCCAGACCTGATGGCAACTGTGGCACCTCACTATGCCGTCCCTAGCCGTCACAACTTCTCCCGGTGTGGCGTCCCCGCCTTGCACCAGCACGTGTCACTCAACGCTTTGCTGCAAGGTCCACTTGACCACCGACACTTGGACAAGCGCCTGTGGTCAGGGATGCTGCTTATCTTTAAGGACAGGCAGGGTGAATGTGGTGGAGTCTGGTCCCGGGGTGCAAACTGAGGTACCCTATCTCCTCTCCCAGGCCAAAATTCATGGCAGGAGTAGACTGAAACCCTACGACGCTGCAACCTCCACCCCAGCTACTAGCGGCAAACGCTAAAACACTGGTGTGGGGAGACGTCAGCAGGCGGTGCTGAAGCTCATCAGCTTGGGGGACAGACAGCACAGTGCCTCCGAGGTCAGGGATGCCATCCTGGCTGAGATGGCATTTTTTTTTCCCTGCTACACCTGGGGCCTGGCATTTTTACGCCTGTGATAATGGCTGGAACCTGGTAGCGGCTCTGGAGCTTGCCAGCCTCCAACACGTTCCATGTTTGGCCCACGTCTAACCTAGTGGTGCAAAGTTTTTTGAAAACATACCCAAATGTACCGAAGCTACTGTTGAAAATGCGGAGCTTGTGCGCCCACTTTTGCAAGTGTACAGGAGTCACTGCTAGCCTAAAAACACTCTAGCAAGGCCTACATCTGTCCAAACACAGGCTGTTGTCCGTCATTCACACACGCTGAAACCCTACAATACCATATCTTGAGCAGGGTGTGTGAGCTGCACAGACCTTTGATGGAGTTCCATCTACAAAACCCAAGGGTTCCTCAAAGTCAGCTCCCAAAGTTTCTGCACCATGAGTTTCCAGGGGTGGCAGAGTTATGGCTAGGGGCAGAGGCATGGATAGGGATGATGTCTAGGGGCAAAAGCAGTGTGGATGTGGAGGCAAGCTAAGCAGAAAAAACTGGGGGTACAAGCTAAGGCATGGACTGGGGTGATGTCTAGGGGCAAAAGCAGTGTGGATGTGGAGGCAAGCTAAGCAGCAAAAACTGGGGGTACAAGCTAAGGCATGGACTGGGGTGATGTCTAGGGGCAAAAGCAGTGTGGATTTGGAGGCAAGCTAAGCAGGGAAAAAGGTGGCTAGAGGCAAAGGGATGTCCAGAGGCAGAAAACAGCTGCATGACAGAAGCTAGACCTGAGCCAGCAAGGCCCAAGATGCCCTCTTTTCTAGCTTCCTTAGAAAAATTCCCCCATCGAGGCCATGTTCCTCGCTGGGGGAGATAATTTCTAAATGTATAGGTCGAGGACAAACTGAGTGTGGTTTACACACTTTGCAATGCGACTCCCCATCTCCCAGGCCTTTCATTCCAGGCTAAAGTACAGCACAACCCACCCACATGCCCAAGGCTTCAACGGCCTCATCTCAAAAATTCTGGCCCAGGAGATGTTGGGGTCCCAGCTTGTGGACACTCTGCCCTTTTTGGGCCTGCTGGCTACTGCGCCACCTCACTGTGCCGTCCACACCAGCACTTTTCCCCAAACATGAGGCGGTCCCTAAGTTCAGCGCTTTGCCCAAAAGATCCACGTGACCAGCTACGAATGGACAAGTGCATGCGGACAGGGACGCTACCTTTCAATCTTGGCACAGTGGTTGAATGTACTTGAGGCATGGACCGGGTCGCAAAATGTGGTGGACTGACTTGTCTCCCCACACAACATTCCTGGGAGGGGGGCTGTAACACCACCCTCCTCCTCCGCTGTTAGATTGACCCCAGCTACGAGCTGGAAACGCTGCACCACTGGTGTGGGGAGACGTCAGCAGGCTGGGCTGAAGCTCATCAGCTTGGGAGACGGACAGCACACTGCCTATGAGGTCAGGGATGCCATCCTGGATGAGATGGCAATTTGTTTATCCCCGCTGCCCCTGGGGCCAGGCTTTTTTGTCTTGTTGGAGGGCTCTGGAGCTTGCCAGCCTCCAACACGTTCCATGCCTGGCTCACGTGTTCAATGTAGTGGTGCAATGATTTTTAAAAACATACCCCAAATTAGCTGAGCTAAGGGTGAAAGTGTGGCACTTGGACACCCACTTTCCCAAGTCTACAGTACCTGGAGCTAGCCGCAATACACTCCAGCAAGGCCTACATCTGCCTGAAGCACATACTGTTGTGTGAGGTCACCACACGCTCTAACCCTAGATACCGTATGTTGAGCAGGGTGTGTGAGCAGCAGAGACCTTTGATGGAGTACCAGCTACAAAACCCAAGGGTTCCTCAGAGTCAGCTCCCTCACTTTCTGCACCATGAGTTTCCATGGGTGGCAGACTTATGGCTAGATGCACAGGCATGGATAGGGGTGATGTGTAGGGGCAAAAGCAGTGTGGATGTGGAGGCAAGCTAAGCAGCAAAAACTGGGGGTACAAGCAGCCGGTGGCATCATCACTGACAAGCACAGCTGTCTGTCAGCTGACAGGCTGACTTTCACCAAAATGAACAGACAATGGATAGACTCATCATATACATGTCAGTTACATGACAAATTTAGTGCAATTTGCAAGTCCAAGATGGGTTGGAGATCTGCAGAGAGGAATCTCACCACCTCTTGCGGGTGCCATCATTTGGAAGGCAAGCCCTGGGCTCAGTGGGTGAGAGCAAGCGCAGGATAATCGTCGTTTGGCCTGGCGGCCACTGCCTCTCCCACTGTTGACAGGGCTGGCGCTGCAGTCCAGACCAGCAGCCAGGACACCTCCACATCTGCCTCTGACACTTTGGGGAGTTCACCCTCATCCTCACCTTTTCCTGCCATTTCTCCTTTTCCCGGCGCCATCATGCGCCTCTTCCCAGCAACTCCCCATCTCCCAAGCCTTTCATTTCATGCTAAAGTACAGTGCAACCCACCCACATGCCCAAGGCTTCAACGGCCTCATCTCAAGAAATCTAGCCCAGGAGATGTTGGAATCCCGGCTGGGGGACACTCTGCCCTTTTTGGGCAGAGTGTCTACTGCGCCACCGCACTGTGCCGTCCACACCAGCACTTTCCCCCAAACATGAGGCGGTCCCTAAATTCAGCGCTTAGCCCTAAAGTTCCACGTGACCAGTTACGAATGGACAAGTGCATGCGGACAGGGATGCTACCTTTCAATTTTGGCACAGTGGTTGAATGTAGTTGAGGCGTGGACCGGGTCGCAAAATGTGGTGGCCTGACTTGTCTCCCCACACAACATTCCTGGGAGGAGGGCTGAAACACCACCCTCCTCCGCTGTTAAATTGACCCCAGCTACGAGCTGGAAACGCTGCAACACTGGTGTAGGGAGACGTCAGCGGGCCGTGCTGAAGCTCATCAGCTTGGGGGCCAGACAGCACACTGCCTACAAAGTGAGTCATGCCATCCTCGATGAGACGGCAATGTGGTTTTTGCCACTGCACCTGGGCCCAGGCATGTTGTCATGTGTGATAATGGCCGTAACCTGGGATCGGCTCTGTAGCTTGGCAGCCTGCAACATATTCCATGCCTGGGCCACGTTTTTAACTCATTGCTGCTAATCATTTTAAAAAGGTACCCCAATGCTCCTGAGCTACTGGTGAAAGTGTGGCGCTTGTGCGGATAGTTTTTAAAGTCTATAGTTGCCGCTGCTAGCCTCTATGCACTCCTACAACGCCTGTACCTGCTTTAACAACGGCTGTTGTGCGACGTCTCCACACTGCTGGCACTAAACATATCATGTGTTGAGCAGAGTGTGTGAGCAGCACAGACCTTTGATGTAGTTCCAACTCCAAGACCCTCGGGTTCGTCAAAGTCAAATCCCTCAGTTGCTCAACCATGAGTGGCCATGGGTGGCAGACTTATGTGAAATCCCATCCCATCCATTGCACTGGACACGAAACATTAGCATGCGCTCAGCACAACTTCGGATATGGCAGCTGCGTTAAGCAGGGTGCAGGGTACAACACAGACCAGGCCCGAGCACCAGGAACAGGTGTTAGAAATACTGCAGCATCCGCCATTTCCTTCCAATTTTGGGGTTTTGGACCCGCCACCGACTTGTCTGGACCTAAGTGGGGATCATGAGACACAGTTGCCATCAGGGCAAGCTGTGGTCATGTGCGGTTTGCAGGAAGGGGCCAGTGCGCAATTGGAAGAGGAGTTGGTGGATGACGAGGCCACCGACCCCACATGGACAGGGGTGATGTTTAGGGGCTAAAGCAGTGTAGATGTAGAGGGAAGCTAAATCAACAAAAAACCTGGGTAGAAGCAAAGGCATAAACTGGGGTGATGTTTAGGGGCTAAAGCAGTGTAGATGTGGAGGGAAGCTAATTCAACAAAAAAAAAACAGGGTAGAAGCAAAGGCATAAACTGGAGTGATGTTTAGGGGCTAAAGCAGTGTAGATGTGGAGGGAAGCTAATTCAACAAAAAAAACAGGGTAGAAGCAAAGGCATAAACTGGGGTGATGTTTAGGGGCTAAAGCAGTGTAGATGTGGAGGGAAGCTAATTCAACAAAAAAAACAGGGTAGAAGCAAAGGCATAAACTGGGATGATGTTTAGGGGTGAAAGCAGTGTAGATGTGGAGGGAAGCTAAGCAGCAAAAACAGTGGGTAGAAGCAAAGGCATGCAAAACTCTACCCTGTTGGAAGACTTATTCCTAGGTCTGGAACACGTTAATGGCCCCCCTGGACAAATTACTGCCACTCAGGGGCCTAGTGTCACCAGGAGGGACAAGTATAGGCGCATGTTGTGGGAATACCTGGCCGACACCAGCTCTGCCCTCTCCGATCCCTCTGTGCTCTACAGCCTACACTTATTTTCTAATCTTTTTTTCTGCACTGCACATCTCTTGCCTGCTTCCTTTGGGATCTTACAAGTGGTGGTCCACTTCCAAAGATGGTAATTTCACTAGACAGTGTAACGGGAGTAGCTGAGGGATCGCTGTCTTAACCACTTTTTGGCACAAAATTAACTTCCAAAGCCAAATATGGTGCAAGTATATGATGCAAGGACACCTACACACCTATCTCTGACACATTGGGGAGTTCACCCTCATGCGCCCTTTTGGCCTGCACCATCATGCGCCTCTTCCCAGCCACTCCACATTTCCCAAGCTTTTCATTGCAGGCAGAAGTACAACACAACCCACCCCCATGCCCAAGCCTTTAACAGCCTCATCGATAAACTGCTGGCCCTGGAGATGTTGGTGTTTGTTTATGCTTCTGGAGACCCAGGCCTTCCGTCAGCAGATGGCAGCTGGGGCACCTCCCTATGCTGGGCCTAGCCGTTACTACTTCTCTTGGTGTGCTGTCCCTGCCTTGCGCCTGCATGTGTCCCATAACATCAGTCGGGCCCAGAGCTCTGCGCTTTGCTGCATGGTCCACTTGACCACCGACACATGGACAAGCGCCTGTGGTCAGGGATGCTGCAGTGCTTATCTTTAATGACAGGCAGGGTTAATGTGGTGGAGTCTGGTCCCCGGTGCAAACTGGGGTGGCCTATCTCCTCTCCCAGGCCAAAATTCATGGCAGGAGTAGACTGAAACCCTACGATGCTGCAACCTCCACCCCAGCTACTAGCGGAAAACACTGTAACACTGGCGTGGGGAGATGTCAGCAGGCCGTGCTGAAACTGATCAGCTTGGGGGACAGACAGCACAGTGCCTCCGAGGTCAGGGATGCCATCCTGGCTGAGATGGCATTTTTTTTTCCCTGCTACACCTGGGGCCTGGCATTTTTGCGCCTGTGATAATGGCTGGAACCTGGTAGCAGATCTGGAGCTTGCCAGACTCAAACACGGTCCACGCATGGCCCACGTTTTCCAACTTGTTGGTGCCATGTTTCTTTGAAACCTACACCATTGTGCCTGATATACAGGTCAAAGTGGGGCCATTTTCGTAACTGAGAACTAGCCTCTGCTAGGCAGAAAACATTCAGAGCACACTCCTCTCATCTTCGCACCGTTGGCTGGCGGAGGAAGACGAGGGGGTTGGAGTGGCATCTGATGTCCCTGTCCCACACGAGGCTAGAGGGTGCACTTCAGTGCATCCCATTGCTTCACCACAAATGGTGTGAAGGGGAGTGGAAAATGGAGGAAATGGAGAGTGACCCTTACAGTTGGGTCCAGCAAAGGCATGCCAAGTAACACACTGGCACACATGGCTGAGTTCATCTTGGGTTGCTTTTCAACACATATTTCACATCATGAAGAACAAATAATACTGGATTTTTACAAGCCTCGAACCCCGGTCTAGGTCTAATGTCTGTTCCTTTCTTATATTAGGGGAGAGGGAAAAAAAAATTACTTCAGTGATACATTTAGCGTACATAGACTGACTATTAATGTGTATCCCACTTAGTGTTGTTAGGGTTACACACCGTCAAAACCTGGCTAAAGCTTCTATAGCTGTTAATAAAGTCAACATAATTTTACGGTATCCAAAAAGACAGCTGGTACCGACAGAGAGCAAGACAAATGTCAACCAAAGCTGTGAGCTCTGAACACCCACAGTGACTTTGGCATCATCATCATTATAAGGGAGCGCGTGGTAATAAATAACTTGGCAGTGCCTAAAACCCAAAAAGCTTATACAACTATATTTACATTAAGATACACAAACGACACTTTTCAGTAGCATGTCATGAGACAAGCTGATAAGATCTTCCTTTGTGTAGTGCTATTTGAAAGTTAAACGCTGCCTTTATTTTAATTCTGGAGAAGGTGCAGACATTAGATTTAGAACATGTTGTCTTCATTGTCCAAATCCTCTATATAGGTAACGTGTTTTTCGGGCCGAGCTGTCTGGGAACGAGCTGGTGCAGCACTGACAACCTGGGTGAATATGGCAAGAGCCTGAGATGTAGGGTGAATGAATCCCCAAATTATTTGGGGAATTTCCACTCAGAAACTGGCACTATACACTCACCGGCCACTTTATTAGGTACACCATGCTAGTAACGGGTTGGACCCCCTTTTGCCTTCAGAACTGCCTCAATTCTTCGTGGCACAGATTCAACAAGGTGCTGGAAGCATTCCTCAGAGATTTTGGTCAATATTGACATGATGGCATCACACAGTTGCCGCAGATTTGTCGGCTGCACATCCATGATGCGAATCTCCCGTTGCACCACATCCCAAAGATACTCTATTGGATTGAGATCTGGTGACTGTGGAGGCCATTGGAGTACAGTGAACTCATTGTCATGTTCAAGAAACCAGTCTGAGATGATTCCAGCTTTATGACATGGCGCATTATCCTGCTGAAAGTAGCCATCAGATGTTGGGTACATTGTGGTCATAAAGGGATGGACATGGTCAGCAACAATACTCAGGTAGGCTTTGGCGTTGCAACGATGCTCAATTGGTACCAAGGGGCCCAAAGAGTGCCAAGAAAATATTCCCCACACCATGACACCACCACCACCAGCCTGAACCGTTGATACAAGGCAGGATGGATCCATGCTTTCATGTTGTTGACGCCAAATTCTGACCCTACCATCCGAATGTCGCAGCAGAAATCGAGACTCATCAGACCAGGCAATGTTTTTCCAATCTTCAATTGTCCAATTTCGATGAGCTTGTGCAAATTGTAGCCTCAGTTTCCTGTTCTTAGCTGAAAGGAGTGGCACCCGGTGTGGTCTTCTGCTGCTGTAGCCCATCTGCCTCAAAGTTCGACGTACTGTGCGGCGTTCAGAGATGCTCTTCTGGCTACCTTGGTTGTAACGGGTGGCTATTTGAGTCACTGTTGCCTTTCTATCAGCTCGAACCAGTCTGGCCATTCTCCTCTGACCTCTGGCATCAACAACGCATTTCCGCCCACAGAACTGCCGCTCACTGGATGTTTTTTCTTTTTCGGACCATTCTCTGTAAATCCTAGATATGGTTGTGCGTGAAAATCCCAGTAGATCAGCAGTTTCTGAAATACTCAGACCAGCCCTTCTGGCACCAACAACCATGCCACGTTCAAAGGCACTCAAATCACCTTTCTTCCCCATACTGATGCTCGGTTTGAACTGCAGGAGGTTTGTCTTGACCATGTCTACATGCCTAAATGCACTGAGTTGCCGCCATGTGATTGGCTGATTAGAAATTAAGTGTTAACGAGCAGTTGGACAGGTGTACCTAATAAAGTGGCCGGCGAGTGTATACCAGTAGCAAAAATTGTGGGTGCACGTAACCCCCATATATTCTTTGAATTCCCAGTCAGACAATGGCACTATATACCAGTAGCAAAAATTGTGGGTGCACGTAACCCCAATATATTCTTTGAATTCCCAGTCAGAAACTGGCACTATATACCAGTAGCAAAAATTGTGGGTGCACGTAACCCCTATATATTCTTTGAATTCCCAGTGAGACAATGGCACTATATACCAGTAGCAAAAATTGTGGGTGCACGTAACCCCAATATATTCTTTGAATTCCCAGTCAGACAATGGCACTATATACCAGTAGCAAAAATTGTGGGTGCACGTAACCCCAATATATTCTTTGAATTCCCAGTCAGACAATGGCACTATATAGCAGTAGCAAAAATTGTGGGTGCACGTAACCCCAATATATTCTTTGAATTCCCAGTCAGAAACTGGCACTATATAACAGTAGCAAAAATTGTGGGTGCACGTAACCCCTATATATTCTTTGAATTCCCAGTGAGACAATGGCACTATATACCAGTAGCAAAAATTGTGGGTGCACGTAACCCCAATATATTCTTTGAATTCCCAGTCAGACAATGGCACTATATAGCAGTAGCAAAAATTGTGGGTGCACGTAACCCCAATATATTCTTTGAATTCCCAGTCAGAAACTGGCACTATATACCAGTAGCAAAAATTGTGGGTGCACGTAACCCCAATATATTCTTTGAATTCCCAGTCAGACAATGGCACTATATAGCAGTAGCAAAAATTGTGGGTGCACGTAACCCCAATATATTCTTTGAATTCCCAGTCAGAAACTGGCACTATATACCAGTAGCAAAAATTGTGGGTGCACGTAACCCCTATATATTCTTTGAATTCCCAGTGAGACAATGGCACTATATACCAGTAGCAAAAATTGTGGGTGCATGTAACCCCAATATATTCTTTGAATTCCCAGTCAGACAATGGCACTATATACCAGTAGCAAAAATTGTGGGTGCACGTAACCCCAATATATTCTTTGAATTACCAGTCAGAAGCTGGCACTATATAGCAGTAGCAAAAATTGTGGGTGCACATAACCCCAATATATTCTTTGAATTCCCAGTGAGACAATGGCACTATATACCAGTAGCAAAAATTGTGGGTGCACGTAACCCCAATATATTCTTTGAATTACCAGTTAGAAACTGGCACGATATAGCAGTAGCAAAAATTGTGGGTGCACATAACCCCAATATATTCTTTGAATTCCCAGTCAGAAAATGGCACTATATACCAGTAGCAAAAATTGTGGGTGCACATAACCCCAATATATTCTTTGAATTCCCAGTCAGACAATGGCACTATATACCAGTAGCAAAAATTGTGGGTGCACGTAACCCCCATATATTCTTTGAATTCTCAGTCAGACAATGGCACTATATAGCAGTAGCAAAAATTGTGGGTGCACATAACCCCAATATATTCTTTGAATTCCCAGTGAGACAATGGCACTATATACCAGTAGCAAAAATTGTGGGTGCACGTAACCCCAATATATTCTTTGAATTACCAGTTAGAAACTGGCACTATATAGCAGTAGCAAAAATTGTGGGTGCACATAACCCCAATATATTCTTTGAATTCCCAGTCAGAAAATGGCACTATATACCAGTAGCAAAAATTGTGGGTGCACATAACCCCAATATATTCTTTGAATTCCCAGTCAGACAATGGCACTATATACCAGTAGCAAAAATTGTGGGTGCACGTAACCCCCATATATTCTTTGAATTCTCAGTCAGACAATGGCACTATATACCAGTAGCAAAAATTGTGGGTGCACATAACCCCAATATATTCTTTGAATTCCCAGTGAGACAATGGCACTATATACCAGTAGCAAAAATTGTGGGTGCACGTAACCCCCATATATTCTTTGAATTCCCAGTCAGACAATGGCACTATATACCAGTAGCAAAAATTGGGGGTGCACATAACCCCAATATATTCTTTGAATTCCCAGTGAGACAATGGCACTATATACCAGTAGCAAAAATTGTGGGTGCACGTAACCCCAATATATTCTTTGAATTACCAGTCAGAAACTGGCACTATATAGCAGTAGCAAAAATTGTGGGTGCACATAACCCCAATATATTCTTTGAATTCACAGTCAGACAATGGCACTATATACCAGCAGCAAAAATTGTGGGTGCACATAACCCCAATATATTCTTTGAATTCCCAGTGAGACAATGGCACTATATACCAGTAGCAAAAATTGTGGGTGTACATAACCCCAATATATTCTTTGAATTCCCAGTCAGACAATGGCACTATATAGCAGTAGCAAAAATTGTGGGTGCACGTAACCCCCATATATTCTTTGAATTCCCAGTGAGACAATGGCACTATATACCAGTAGCAAAAAATGTCGGTGCACGTAACCCCAATATATTCTTTGAATTCCCAGTCAGACAATGGCACTATATAGCAGTAGCAAAAATTGTGGGTACACGTAACCCCAATATATTCTTTGAATTCCCAGTCAGAAACTGGCACTATATACCAGTAGCAAAAATTGTGGGTGCACGTAACCCCTATATATTCTTTGAATTTCCAGTGAGACAATGGCACTATATACCAGTAGCAAAAATTGTGGGTGCACGTAACCCCAATATATTCTTTGAATTCCCAGTCAGACAATGGCACTATATAGCAGTAGCAAAAATTGTGGGTGCACGTAACCCCAATATATTCTTTGAATTCCCAGTCAGAAACTGGCACTATATACCAGTAGCAAAAATTGTGGGTGCACGTAACCCCTATATATTCTTTGAATTCCCAGTGAGACAATGGCATTATATACCAGTAGCAAAAATTGTGGGTGCACGTAACCCCAATATATTCTTTGAATTCCCAGTCAGACAATGGCACTATATACCAGTAGCAAAAATTGTGGGTGCACGTAACCCCAATATATTCTTTGAATTCCCAGTGAGACAATGGCACTATATACCAGTAGCAAAAATTGTGGGTGCACGTAACCCCAATATATTCTTTGAATTCCCAGTCAGAAACTGGCACTATATAGCAGTAGCAAAAATTGTGGGTGCACATAACCCCAATATATTCTTTGAATTCCCAGTCAGACAATGGCACTATATACCAGTAGCAAAAATTGTGGGTGCACGTAACCCCAATATATTCTTTGAATTCCCAGTCAGACAATGGCACTATATACCAGTAGCAAAAATTGTGGGTGCACATAACCCCAATATATTCTTTGAATTCCCAGTGAGACAATGGCACTATATACCAGTAGCAAAAATTGTGGGTGCACGTAACCCCAATATATTCTTTGAATTACCAGTCAGAAACTGGCACTATATAGCAGTAGCAAAAATTGTGGGTGCACATAACCCCAATATATTCTTTGAATTCCCAGTGAGACAATGGCACTATATACCAGTAGCAAAAATTGTGGGTGCACGTAACCCCAATATATTCTTTGAATTACCAGTCAGAAACTGGAACTATATAGCAGTAGCAAAAATTGTGGGTGCACATAACCCCCATATATTCTTTGAATTCCCAGTGAGACAACGGCACTTTATACCAGTAGCAAAAATTGTGGGTGCACGTAACCCCAATATATTCTTTGAATTCCCAGTCAGACAATGGCACTATATAGCAGTAGCAAAAATTGTGGGTGCACGTAACCCCAATATATTCTTTGAATTCCCAGTCAGACAATGGCACTATATAGCAGTAGCAAAAATTGTGGGTGCACGTAACCCCTATATATTCTTTGAATTCCCAGTGAGACAATGGCATTATATACCAGTAGCAAAAATTGTGGGTGCACGTAACCCCAATATATTCTTTGAATTCCCAGTCAGACAATGGCACTATATACCAGTAGCAAAAATTGTGGGTGCACGTAACCCCAATATATTCTTTGAATTCCCAGTGAGACAATGGCACTATATACCAGTAGCAAAAATTGTGGGTGCACGTAAACCCAATATATTCTTTGAATTCCCAGTCAGAAACTGGCACTATATAGCAGTAGCAAAAATTGTGGGTGCACATAACCCCAATATATTCTTTGAATTCCCAGTCAGACAATGGCACTATATACCAGTAGCAAAAATTGTGGGTGCACGTAACCCCCATATATTCTTTGAATTCCCAGTCAGACAATGGCACTATATACCAGTAGCAAAAATTGTGGGTGCACATAACCCCAATATATTCTTTGAATTCCCAGTGAGACAATGGCACTATATACCAGTAGCAAAAATTGTGGGTGCACGTAACCCCAATATATTCTTTGAATTACCAGTCAGAAACTGGCACTATATAGCAGTAGCAAAAATTGTGGGTGCACATAACCCCAATATATTCTTTGAATTCCCAGTGAGACAATGGCACTACATACCAGTAGCAAAAATTGTGGGTGCACGTAACCCCAATATATTCTTTGAATTACCAGTCAGAAACTGGAACTATATAGCAGTAGCAAAAATTGTGGGTGCACATAACCCCCATATATTCTTTGAATTCCCAGTGAGACAATGGCACTATATACCAGTAGCAAAAATTGTGGGTGCACGTAACCCCAATATATTCTTTGAATTCCCAGTCAGACAATGGCACTATATACCAGTAGCAAAAATTGTGGGTGTATATAGCCCCAATTCTATTGCTAGGGGACTTGCAGGGTATTTCTGAGGTGAAGGTGGGGGGGCACACCGTTGGAACGGGGATTTGGGGTGTATATATGGGGTATACGGGAATACACTGTCAGTGTGTTCCATTCAGGATCCTGGGAAAGCTGGGTTGTGGCGATTGAGCCCGTCAGTGCCACGTTACACTGACAAGCTTCTCCCTGGAATTGAAGTGATATGTAACCCCAATATATTCTTTGAATTCCCAGTGAGACAATGGCACTATATGGCAGTAGCAAAAATAGTGGGTGTATATAGCCCCAATTCTATTGCTAGGGGACTTGCAGGGTATTTCTGGGGTGAAGGTGGGGGGGGGGCACACCGTTGGAACGGGTATCGGGGGTATATATCGGGTATACGGGAATACACTGTCAGTGTATTCCATTCAGGATCCGCGGAAAGCTGGGTTGCGGCGATTGAGCCCGTCAGTGCCACGTTACACTGACAAGCTTCTCCCTGGAATTTAGCTCTTATAAGAACTGTTGGTTGTCTTCTCCTTCCTATCCTAGCCTGTCCCTGCCTACCCAGAATCTAACCCCTAGCTAACTGGACGGAAACCTCCGTCCCCGGTGAATTGCAAGCTCAGAATGACGCAAAGCTTGGCGTCGCTGTTCTTTTAAATTAGAGGTCACATGTTTTCGGCAGCCAATGGGTTTTGCCTACTTTTTTCAACGTCACCGGTGTCGTAGTTCCTGTCCCACCTACCCTGCGCTGTTATTGGAGCAAAAAAGGCGCCAGGAAAGGTGGGGGGGAATCGAGTAATGGCGCACTTTACCACGCGGTGTTCAATTCGATTCGAACATGCCGAACAGCCTAATATCCGATCGAACATGAGTTCGATAGAACACTGTTCGCTCATCTCTAGTAAACACTAATCAATATTTTTGTATTTACTTATTAAAAAAATAGGAAATTTGATGGAAATTTGGAAAAAAATAGCAATTTTCAAAATGTGAAATTCTCTGCTTTTCAGGCAGATAGTCATACCATCCAAATACATGAATAAATATTATCTCCCATATCTCTGCTTTATATCGGCATCATCTTTTGATTGTATTTTAATTTATTTTGGACGTTACAAGGCTTACAAGTCTAACAGCGATTTTCCAGATTTACAAGAAATGTAACTATGTTTGTTTTGTTTGTTTGTTTTACACACTTTATTATTTTTTTTTTTTTAAAAAACTTTTTTACATTTGTGCTGTAAGCACACTAGAACCAGCGATCAGAGAGGATCACTGGTTCTATACTAACTATAGACTTGCAATACACGTGTATTGCAGTCTATAGAGGAAGCTAGCTATGCAGATGCATAGACTAGCTTCTCCTCGTCCCGGCATCCAAGGGGTTAACCCTCCCCCCATCGGAGCTCGCTCCGATGTGGGGAGGGATTAAGGAGCAGCGTGTAGCTGTAAATTACAGCTAACACAGACTCCTTATGCAGCCGGCAGCATGCTTTATAGCCGGCCAAACCCCTAGGGTGCCATTATCACTATGGATCATGGCACCTTAAGGGTTAAACAGGGGGGGGGGGGTCGGTGCAATCACCGTCCCTGCTGCTACAGGGGAAGCCTGGCTGTCAGATACAGCCGGCCTCACGTGGAGATCGCATGGGCTCTGCTTCTGAGCCCGTGCAATCTCAATCACGTACAGGTACGTGGGAATGCGGGAACTAACCACATTCCCTGACGTACAGGTACGTGATTTAGCGTTAAGGGATTAAATGAGACAATTTTTATTCATATGTTAATTAGCCTCTTGGTGCACCATCGTGCACCCTCTGCCTATTCTTTCCTATGTATGTGTACAGCACAGGATGCTGCTGCTGCTGCTCATGATGACTTCGTGCTAGTGCACACAGATAGGAGAGAATAGAAGAGAGAAGTGCTGCTGGGAACTTCCAGTCATTAGCATATGAATAAAAACGGACTTATTCAAAACCCACTGAGGCAATTGACATACAAAAGGTAGGTGTGGAATAGCCTTTCTAAAGGCTTTGCAAGGATGTGATTAGTTAAAAATGACTTTTTCCCAATGATAGAGCCCCTTTATAAAAACAGCCACCAAAATTGTCGCTTTATGGGAGCAGATGCCACACCAATGAATGACAATTACAAGAATTGAAGAATAATTAATGAAACACTATCAGCATGTCTGGCCTGCTAGCTGAAACGGCAAGATGTACTCTGAAATAGAATAGATTATATGACCTTGAGAACAGCACTTGGTATGCAGAAATGAATTATCCTTCTATTTATCCCTGTGTTGGCGGAGTGACAATTTACAGAATTTCAAGAAAAATGTGCATGAAAAATGTGCAATTCACCTGACAAACATTAAATGAGGGATAAGGTGTAAATAATGGCTTGCCCTAGTAAACCTCGGGCGGGAAATCGTCAACGAGGTGATGTCAGTACTAGAAAGCACCGGGTCTTGTTGAGTTTCTAGACTAAGGGCTCTGATACTCAAAACATTTACCCAGTGGGCTATGAAAGCCTTGTGTATTGTCCCTGCCCATAATGGTTGCTCCATGATTTGACAATAGCGTGCACCTTTCCCACATGCCATTTACTTGGTGATATCAAACAGGGGCAGCTTTCCTAGAGAAATAATGGCGGCAAGCTAGTCACCATTGAGACTATGCGTTGCCATCAGTTGGGGAAACACAATGGATTCCACTAAGTGGTAAAGCAATGACTGCACCACCAGTAACCTATAGAACCAATTAATGTAACCCCAAATAAGAAAAAAATATCAAATGATTCCCACAATCTAAACATAACATAACTCCAAAAAAGAGGAACCAGAAAATAAAATACATAAATATTTTATTAATTAACTACAATTAATACACATGAAATGACACATGGAGACAAACAGGGGAGGGTCCACTACAAATTTGCAGACAAATACCACAACCCCCCAAAGAACAAGTAGCCAGAGAGGCCCCCAAAGAGATCAACCAGATCACAAAGTGTAGGAGTACAATATAATCAAATAAACAACAGCTGACCCAATATACACACACTAATAAAATAGCAACAAGTGCATAGAATATATCCTTTCAATGTATATAGTAAAGGTCAGTAATTAAATGATACATTTAACCCCTTAGAGACACAGCCCAAAAGTGACTTAAGGACCAGGCCTCTTTTTTCAAATCTGACATGTGTCACTTTAAATGGCCATAACTTTGAGATGCTTTAACTTACACAAGTGATTCTGAGATTGTTTTTTCGTAACACATTGTACTTCATGTCAGTAGTAAATTTTCGTCAATATGTTTTGTCTTTAATTATGAAAAAATAGGAAATTTGGTGAAAATTTTGAAAAAAATGCAGTTTTCAAACTTTGAAATTGCAAGCCTTTCAAATAGAAAGTCATACTACCTGATTTGTTTCATAAATATAATTAACCATGTCTCTGATTTATGTAGCAATCAAATTTTAAGCACCCTTTCATTTTTTTTCAGATATTATAAGGCTTACAAGTCAAGCAGTAATTTTTCAAATTTTCAAGAAAATTTCCAAAACACATTTTTCAAGGGACCAGTTCAGTTCTGAAGGGAACTTGAAAGGCCTCTCTAATAAAACCCCCCAAAAGTCACCCCATTCTAAAAACTGCACTCCTGAAAGAATCTAAAACAGCAGTTAGAAAGTTTCTTAACCCTTTCAGCATTTCACAACAATTAAAACAAAATGGAAGTCAAATTTACATTTTTCAATTTCTGTCACTAATATATTCATTTAGCCCTAGAATTTACACATTTACTAAGGTTTAAAGGAGAAACTGCACCCCACATTTTGTTACACAATTTCTCCCGAACACGACAATACCCCATATGTGCTGGTACCCTAATGTAAGGGCACACGGTCGCTCTCAGAACAGATGGAGCACTAATTGGATTTTGTAGGCCAGATTTTGCTAGAATATTTTTCAGGCGCCATGCCCCGATTGCAAAGCCCCCAAGGTGCCAAAACAGTGGAAAACCCCAAAAGGCATTTCCACAAGGGGTTAAAAAAGAAAATGCACCCCACAAATTGTCAAGCACTTTGCCCCAACTACAGAAATGCCCCACATGTGGATGTAAAGTGATGTATGGGCACACTGTAAAGTCCAGAGCTGAAGGATCGCTATTGGGATTTTGGAGGGCAAATTTAGCTGAAATCTGTTTCAGGCACCATGTTGCATTTGGAGAGCCCCTGAAGTGCTAGAACAGTGGAACCCCCCCCCCCCAAAACAACCCCATTTTGAAAACTAGACCCCTCAAGGAATTTATCAAGGGGTTTAGTGAGCACTTGGACCCTACAGGTGTTTCACAGATTTTTTTACCATTGAGATGTGAAAATGAAAAATTACTTTTTTTCCCATAAATCGTCCATTTAGCGCCATATTTTTAATTTTTGCAAGTAGTTAGAGAATTAAGAGCCCCCCACAATTTCCCCTGAACACGGCAATACCCCATATGGGATCATAATCTGCTGTATGGGTACATGTTGAGGCTCAGAATGGAAAGAGCGCTATTTGGATTTTGGAGGGCATATATTGCTGGAATAGTTTTGAGGTGCCATGTCGCATTTGCTGAGCCCCTAAAGTATCAATACAATAGAAAAACCCCTCAAAAGTGACCCCATTTTAGAAACTACACCCATCAAGGAATGTATCAAGTGGTATTATGATTTTGAGACTAAAAATGCTTCCCAAAATTTGAAAGTTTTAAAGAAATATGCCATTTTGGTATCCAATGCATTGCACCCACTTTGTATTGTCAGAGACCTGCACTCCTAAAACTATTAAGTGGGCCATCCCGAGGGACAAAAAATTATATATGTGGGTATAAACTGCTGCTTGGGCGCACAGCAGGGCTCAGAAGGGAAGGAGCACTGCGCTTTATAGCTTTTGGGGTACAGATTTAGAGGGACTTTCTGGGTGCCATGTTGTTTTTGCAGAGCCCTGGAGGTGCCAGTAAACTGGAATTCCCCAAGAAGTGACCCCATTTTGTAGGTGAAATTTTAGAGTCTCTGCAAAAGTGCCATGGCATCCAAAAACCAAACCGTCTAAGTCTGTGCTCCAAAAACCAAATAACCTTCTTCCCTTCTGTGTCTGGCTGGGCCCTAATATCAGTTTATACCCACATATGACATTACGTACGTTATCCGGGGTACACCAGTGTCATATATGTGCCCTAATATCAGTTTATACTCACATATGACATTACCCCGGTTACACCAGTGTCATACATGTGTCATACATGTGGCATAAACTGCAGTTTGGGCACACAGCAGGGGGCAGAAGGGAAGGAGCGCGATGCGGCTTTTGGAGTACAGATTCAGATGTTTGGTATCTAGACGCCATGTCATGTTTGTAGAGCCTGTAAGGTACCAGAAAAGTGGATTCCCCAAAGGAGTGAGCGCAGTTTGAAAACTGCACCCCTAAAAGAATTTATCAGGGGGTGTAGTGAGTATTAGTATCCCGGACGTGACTGCACAGCAGATGGCGAAGAGGAAATGTATAAGCGGTGCGGAGGACATTGCAGACACTAAATTCCCTACTGTACCCCCAGTAGCTCCTATGATTGGGGAAGTCACACTGGGGTCACTTTGGGGGTCACTTCTGGTATATTTTCCCTCATAAGCTGTAAATATGGGGTGTCCCCTGATATTCGCTTGCACAGCTTATACATTCCCTGCCTGCCGCACCCAGTTGTGTTCTAATGATTTGGCGATTTTGCGTGATTTTGTCTTCACATTGGTAGATGCTATATTTTCTTTATTTTTCTGCTGACGTGGCCATATAAGGGCTTGTTGTTTGCGGGATATGATGTATTTTGTAATGACACCATCTTGGGGTGCCTAAAACTTACTGATTACATTTTATTAACTCTTTTTTTGCTGGATTTAAAAGAGAAAAAATCAATTCTGGTATTGAGTTTTACCTTTTACATTTTTCGCCATGCAGCGTACAGTATAAGTAACATGTGACCTTTATTCTGCGGGTCGGTACGGTTACGGCGATACCTCATTTATGTTATTTTTTTATGCGATACTAAGTCTGCAGAACAAAAACACATTTGGGGACATAAATCAGTGATTTTTGCATCGCCATCTTCTGAGAGGCGTAACATTTTTATTTTTCGCTTGACAGTGTTGGTTGAGGGCTTATTTTTTGCGGGACAACCTGTGCATTTTATTGGTACTATTTTGGGGTGCATATGACTTTTTGATCACTTTTTATAGCACATTTTGTAAGGTGAGATGGCGAAAAATCATTACTTCCGGCGGGTTTTTTCCGTTATTTTTTACCGCCGTTCACTGTGTACATTAAATATTGTTTCAGTTTTGTTGTACAGGTTGTTACGGACGCGACAATACCAAATATGTATTGTTTTTATTAATTTTTTGTGTTTTTTTTACATAATTCATTTTTTATAGAAAAAAGGGATTTTTGGGACTTTATAACTTTATTAATTGTTTTCAAATACTTAATTTTTTTTTTACACTTTTTTTTTACTTGTTCTTGTGTCCCTATGGGACACATGGATCAGTGATGATTGCATCACTGATTCTCTACTCTAGACTGAGACACAGGCTGCAGTGACAGCCTGCACGTGTCTCACTCAAGAAACAGGAAGTGAGCTGTGCGGACGGCACAGACTCACTTCCAGAAGACGCCGGGAGCATCACCAGGTAAGTGAGTGCTCAGGGCTGTCTGGGGTCACTAACCAGACCCCAGACTACGTATTACAGATACCGGCACCCCCCGATCTCGCCGCGGGGGGTGCCGGCGGGGGGGGAGAGATCGCGGCACCCTTTGTTTGCGGTGGTCATGTTTGACCATCGCAATCAAAGGGTTAAAACCTCCGATCGGTAAAAGTACCGACCGGAGGTTATGGAAAAGGGTGATAGCTGTCAGTAACAGCCATCACCCAGTTCCGATTCCGCCCGCTCAGCTAGTGAGCGGGTGGAATCACCATGACGTACTATTAATTCATGGTGCGCGAAGTACCTCGCGTCCATGACGTAATAGTACGTCAAAGGTCGCTAAGGGGTTAATAGTACATAACTACAGACATTATTGAAGTATAATGACTCTAATAAGGGGAGCCACTCCTACTACCGTCCCAGGGATAATGCTCAACTGCCTGACGCGCGTTTCGCCACCAACCGCAGCTTCATCAGGAGGCAAAGTTGAAGATGAGAAAGCGCCATATATATACCCCTAACATAACATAAAATACCTGTACTATAAGTTACCTGATTCCCCCATCCACCATTGCACTTTCGCGCATGCCCAATAGTCACCAGTGACGTCACCACGCACGCGTTACGTGGCGACGTCACTGTGCTCAAAATCGTGTATCAATAAAGTTATTTGACCGAACGCGCACGCGTGAACGCGCCGGCCAAAAATACAAAGTGAGACCTCAATAGATAGGCACGAAAGTGAAGGTAGGAGGTAAAATAAGGAAGACTCGGTATAATTATCCAATTGATGCTATCTATAATAGAAGGACACAGAATAAATTCATGAAACAAACAAAGAAAAAAATATATGCAAAAAAGTGAAAGTGCAATGTGATATAAATATGCAAAATAAAATAAATACACCACCAGTAACCTAGCCAGGTGGGAGTTAAAGTAGCAGACAAGCCAGATGACTGGTTGCAGATTGCTATTTATTGCATATTTCCTTATAGATGATGACTGACATTGGCATTTATGGAATTTCAAGAAAAATGTCCACTTCACCTTAAAACCATTAAACGAAGGAGGGGTATAAACAATGGCTTGGCTTAGTAAAACTGGGGGTGGGAAATCATCCACGAGGTGATGTCAGTACTAGAAAGCACCGGGCCTTGTTGAGACTATGGGCTCTGAGTCTCAAAACATTTACCCAGTGGGCTATGAAAGCCCTATGTATTGTCCCTACCTATAATTGTTGCTCCACAATTTGACAATGGAGGAATGCAGGAGGAGAAGAAGGTGAATCAGATGGAGATGATAATGATATTGGCGATGATTGTACACTAGATTTGGATGTGGCTTGCCTACAAAGATGATCATAAGGAGAAAGAATAAAATATTGTTTCTTACTTGGTGTCAATCCAAATTCCATTTTGCAGTATATAACAAGGAAGGAGAAAGTAGATGGCCATAGAAAAAGATGAAGACTTCACTTTGATCCATCAAAAACTATACCATATAAAATATATATAACAGGATAGGTAATAATAGGAAGGGATATACCACAATATATACACTAGGGAGATACACAATTATTTAATACTATATTACAATAGGGAAGTGATATGATATATATATTAAAGGCTCCAACATACCTTCCTTTTTAAAGGCTATTCTAATGTGCCTTTAGTTGAAAATGAGTTTTTCAAATGATAGACTCCCTTTAAAAAGTAGCACAGCTATGCCCACACTCCTATCTGTGACTTCTATCACATATCTGCCTGTGTAATTGCTTGAATCTGACTAAATTCTCCAATTCCAGCTATCGCTTGCAAGCTTTTCAGAAGTGTGCTCTGTAAGTGAAATGAATCACAGATCCTTCCTTAGCTCCACCATTACTACAACTAGCTCATGGTGACTCTTGCACCACCTTATTTGGTGTATATGTCATCAGCACCGTAATCTGTCCACATACCACTGTCTATTGGCTGAGAAGCTGTGAGCTGATGTCAGGTGGTGCTAGAATGTAACAGTCTGAGTCATATGTGTCTCTTCTGTATTTCCTTCTCAAGAATGTGGTAGCGGCCTTTTTAGTTTCTCTGAGTCAAATCAGCATTTGTTTTGTTTCATTAAAAAAATAAACAATTTGGAATATTGGAGTTAAACTCAGTTTGTGACAAAGCGTTTGCCCATCTCTGTGTGTATTAACCTAAGACGCCACGCTGTGGTACATTTCTAAATATTCAGGGGTAAAATTGCAAATCAGAAGTATTGTCTTAATTTATTAAATCACTGTAAAGAATTTTTTCGAGTTGTGTAAAAACATTTCTGCACAAATGTCTTCTTTTATGTAATTTAGTAGTGATATAAAGTACAATACACTTAAAATATTGCAAGGAATATGATTCACTTAAGCTAAATGAAATTGTTAAATTCTTACAGTAGATGAACATTATAGCAATTAAGTTTTTTGTAATATTTTGAAAACTGTAACCTCATTGTCTTTTATTTCTATTGAATGACTCCAAAGTGAACCCCTTCCATCTAAAGCTTGGAGTAGAGCAAAATAAATGAACTGGAGAACAATGGAAAAGGTGTGCAAGTAAAGTAAGTGTAAGAAATCCTCTAGCATAAACATAATGCTTTATTATAGCAAATATCACCCATCAATCATTATTACTTAGCTTTACAAAATCTATGTCTTCAAGGTGTACAGAAGGAGATGTGAAAAACTAATATGCTCCAAATGTAACCATTTACTGCATGAAACTCAATAGTTAATACTAAACGTAATACTTTACATTTATGAATTAATATAACTATTATGTGAACTGGTAGAAAGCATGTGTTGTTTCTGAAGCAATTGTTGCAGTTGGGATCCCATTGACTAAAAAACCATGTATAAGGGCTGTCGTGTTGGCATTTGTACCCCAGCCAATAGGCACTGATAAAAAAAAGGCCAGCTTATGCAAAATTTGCAAAGGTGGTAAAAAATAGAAGGGGGGGGGGTGAAGAGAAAACTGAAAATGGTTACGAGGCTGTGTAAGGCTTGATTTACATTTCTGTTGGAGACTCCTCCTCAGAGTTTGCATAAAATCAGCAGAACGAAAAGTCATACAAGGAGGATATTTCTCTTTGCTGGTTTCATACTGGACAGAAACCAGCAGACCCCATTATAGCCTATGGGGTCCATTGGTGTCTGCTGGAAACAGCTTTTAAGTAGACAAGGTTTCTGTATATCAAGTCCTCATGTGGATCCGAACTACAGAGACCTGAATGCTAGTGTGAACTTAGTGACATTTTGATGAGGTCTCCATAGCCTCAATAATGACCAGAAATGGACACTGTAAGTAAAAATAAACCCTGCACAGAAAATATCTCCAACACCAAATATCCACACAAAACTCAAAAGTAAATTAATCAATTAGCAAGGGGGTCCATCCCTCCAGAGAGGATAGAATTCTATAGATATTACCTAAGATCAACCCCTTAGTGGAAGTACCAGCACGACATAGTCTCTCAAAGAGAGTAAGGACAGAAAACCGTAGAGTTCCAGTGTAGTTATAAAGTGTGTAATTTGCTGATAATGAAACCATTCAGAGGAAGGTAAGAGCAAAACTTAAGTGAAATCGTTAGAGATGAACGAACAGAAAAATATTCGATATTCGTTATTTGTTTCGAATAGCCGCTCAGTATTCGACTATTCAATCGAATATCACACCCCATTATAGTCTATGGGGAAAAATGCTTCGTTTCAGGGGAACCCACCATTCGACTCAGGAGGGTCCCCAAGTCCACTATGACACCTCAGCAAATGATGCCAACACCTCTGCAATGCAACTGGGACAGCAGGGGAAGCATGCCTGGGGGCATCTAACAAGCCCAAGTCATAGTTTACCTCACCATCACCGCCTATCAACTACACACTTTCCACACTCAAAAAAAACCTCTATCAAAGTGAGAAAATACCTGGAAACCTTCTTTCTTCCCCAAATGGATGAACAGAAACCCAAATTCAAGCTAAAGAATCATTAACAAGCAAATTAAATCACATTGCCCATGAAAACCATAGATAGAATAGGCAATGGGAAATCCAACAGTACCCACCCTGAACTGTCATTGTGGATGTGTGTGTGTGTGTGTGTGTGTGTGTGTGTGTGTGTGTGTAAGACCTTCCAAAACTCACTTTTATGGTCCTTAACGTGAGCCCTTCAAAACTAAGTTACAGGCCCTTAAGCTGAGCTACCAGCAGAGTTTGAGGCCCTTTAAGTGACTTCAGCCTCTTACCAGCAGAGTTTTAGGCCCTTAGAGTGAGTAGAGCCTTGCACCATCAGAGTTTTGGGCCCTTGCAGTGAGTAAAGCCTTTAAAAAGCAGTGTTTTTTGCCCTTGCAGTGAGTAGAGCCTTGCACCGGCAGTGTTTTTGGCCCTTGGAGTGAGTTGAGCCTCTAACCAGCAGAGTTGGGGGGAATCAGGGTGGAATGAGACTCTAACCAGCAGAGTTGGGGAAATCCATATGGATTGAGACTCTAACCACTAGAGTTGGGGGAAATCCATGTGGATTGAGACTCTAACCAGCAGAGTTGGGGGGAATCAGGGTGGATTGAACCTGTAAACAGCAGAGTTGGGGGGAATCAGGGTGGATTGAGACTCTAGCCAGCAGAGTTGGGGGAAATGCGGGTGGATTGAAACTGTAACCAGCATAGTTGGGGGGAATCAAGGTGGATTGAGACTTTAACCAGCAGAGTTTGGGGGAATCAGGGTGGATTGAGACTCTAACCAGCAGAGTTGGGGGGAATCAGGGTGGATTGAGACTCTAACCAGCAGAGTTGGGGGGAATCCATGTGGATTGAGACTCTAACCAGCAGAATTGGAGGGAATCAGGGTTGATTGAGACTCTAGCCAGCAGAGTTGGGGGGAATCAGGGTTGATTGAGACTCTAACCACTAGAGTTGGGGGAAATCCGTGTGGATTTAGACTCTAACCAGCAGAGTTGGGGGGAATCAGGGTGGATTGAGACTCTAGCCAGCAGAGTTGGGGGAAATGCGGGTGGATTGAAACTGTAACCAGCATAGTTGGGGGGAATCAAGGTGGATTGAGACTTTAACCAGCAGAGTTTGGGGGAATCAGGGTGGATTGAGACTCTAACCAGCAGAGTTGGGGGGAATCAGGGTGGATTGAGACTCTAACCAGCATAGTTGGGGGGAATCAGGGTGGATTGAGCCTAGTAGGAACACAATTGTGCAACGCTGACGGTGGAGGAGTATGAGGAGGAGGAGGAATTGTAGAGGGTGAGCACACACTTGAAACTTCATGTCGGGTCTATCCAGTGGCTGTTCATTTTTTATCAGCATCAGCCAGTCAGCACTGTCAGCTGACAGCCGGCTGTGCTTATCCGTAATTATGCCACCGTCACTTGGCTGCCCCCTCCATTTCCTCCTCTTCCTCCTCCATTTTGCCCCAACCGCGCTGCAGCAATGGGACGCAATGAACTTCCCCACTTGCCTCCTGTGTGACAATGAGAGTGTGCCCTGACTATCCTGCTGGGATGGTTGTGCTCCTATGCCCAACGCCTCAACGTCCAATGCATTATCCCTAATGGCAATGAGGGATTCTCGCATCACACACACACTCACGAGTGCGTTGTCACAGCTGACCCTCATGGTTGACTCCTCAAATACACGCATGATCTCGCATTTGTCTGCCATCCATGGACACTCATGGTGCAGAAACTGCAGGAGCTGACTCTGAGGAACCCTTGGGTTTTGGAAATGGTACTCCATCAAGGGTCTCCGCTGCTCACGCACTCTGCTCAACATGTGGTATGTCGAGTTCCAGCGCGTGGGGACATCGCACATCAGCCAGTGTTCTGGCAGATGGTGGCGTTGCTGGAGGCATCGGAGGCTAGCAGCGGCTTCTGTAGACTTGCGAAAGTGGGCGCAAAAGCGCCACACTTTCACCAGTAGCTAGGGTACATTTTGGTACGTTTTTAAAAAACGTTGCACCACTACATTGAACACTTGGGCCAGGCATGGAACGTGTTGGAGGTTGGCAAGCTCCAGAGCCGCTACCAGGTTTCGGCCGTTATCACACACGACCATGCCTGGGCCTAGGTGCAGCGACGAAAACCATGTTGCCGTCTCATCGAGGAGGGCATACCTCACCTCGGAGGCAGTGTGCTGTCTGTCCCCCAAGTTGATGAGCTTCAGCACGGCCTGCTGACGACTCCCTACGCCAGTGCTGCAGTGTTTCCAGCAGGTAGCTGGGGTGGATGTGATGGCGGAGGCGGAGGAGGTGGAAGAGGGTGGTGGTTCAGAGCCCCTGCCAGGAATGTTGGGCAGAGAAATGAGGTACATCGCCCCAGATTGTGACCCGGTCCCAGTCTTAACTACATTCATCCAGTGTGCCGTCAGTGAAATGTAGCGTCCCTGTCCGCATGCACTTGTCCACACGACGGTGGTCAAGTGGACTTTTGTGAAAATCGCGGAACTTAGGGCCCGCCTGATGTTGGGTGACACGTGCTGGTGAAAGATGGGGACGGCACAGCGGGAGAAGTAGTGATGGCTAGGCACTGCATAGCAAGGTGCCGCACTTGCCATGAGGTCATGGAAGGCCTGAGTTTCCAAAAGCCGGAACGGCAACATCTCCTGGGCCAGGAGTTTGGAGATGTGCGCGTTTAATACTTGTGCATGGGGGTGGGTAGCACTGTATTTTTGCCTGCGCTCAAAAGTCTGGGAGATGGTGGGTTGCTGTGAAGAGGCGCATGATGGTACAGGAGAAGGAGCTAAAGCAAGAGAAGGAGCTAAGGCAGGAAAAGGGGAGGATGAGGGAGAAGTCTCCAAAGTGGTGGAGGCACATGTGGAGGTTTCCTGGCTGCTGGTCTGGACTGCAGTGCCAGCACTGGCAACAGTGGGAGAGGCAGTGGTGGCAATGCCGGACGACGATTGTCCTACATTTAGTCTCTGCTATTGAGCCCAGTGCTTGCCTTCCAAATGACGGCGCATGCCAGTGGTTGTAAGGTTGCTCTTTTCAGAGCCCCTACTCAATTTCGAGTTGCAGAGTGTGCAAACCGCAGTATATTTGTCCGCCGCACATATATTAAAAAAATTCCACACCACCGAAGATCATGGCCTCGATGTGAGAGTTTTTCCAGGCTGGCTACAAGAGGGAACATTTTGGGCCCTGCTGGCTGTAGCCTGGCTTCGGTGAAGCAGCTGTCCCCTGCCTCTGGATTTGCCTCTACCTCTAGCCACCCTCTTTGGTGCTGCACTTCCCTACGCATCTACACTGCTCTCCCCGCTTAACATCTGCCCTGTCCAGGTCGGGTTAGTGTCCTTGTCGTCCACCATCTCCTTTTCCAATTCCTCTGACGGCTCCTCCTCCTCTTGCACACCGCACATGGCAACAGGCTGCCCTGATGGCAACTGTGTCTCGTCATCGTCATCACTGAGGGCCGATTGCTGGTCAACAACAACGACAGGAGTTAATGGATGCCCCAGTGTTTGTGCATCAGGACACAGCAACTCATTTGTTACTTCTGGTGATTCAGGACATGGGGGGACAGAGAGAGGAACAGTGAATGGACCCGAAAACAGCTCCTGGGAGGTGAGAAAGGTGGGATTAGGTTGCTGGGAAGATTGGGCATGTTGTGAGGAAGACCAGACTGTTGGGTAGGAGGAGGAGTTGAGGTAGAGGCTGACTGGCTGGTGGAGAATGTGCTGGAAGCATTGTCCGCCAGCCATTGTAACACCTCTTCCTGGTGCTCAGGCCTGGTTAGGGTTGTACCCTGCACTCTTCTTAATGTGGCCATCATGCCGGAGACTGTGGGGAAGCGCAATGCTTTCTGCCACAGAGCAGTAGGCACAGTAGACGCTGTTGGTTGAGCGCAACGATGCTCCACATCTGCATTTCCATGGCAAAATCGTCAAAGGACCAAAGCTCTAAGGTTGATCAGATCAGTGATATGGAATAGGCCATACAATGTCCATCTGATGCTTAAACATGATATCTGAGGATGACCTAATATAGACACTGTATACTGGGTTCTGACTCCAGGTCACCAGACTGGGAACATGTACACTGCTTTCATAACACTCATAGAACTTCAATAGAGGATATGGAGACAGCACAGCATAGAGGGATACACTGTTTGCATAACAGGTTGACGATCAAAAGACCCCCCCACCTGACTCAATACCAGGGGGGGGGGGGTCCATCTTTTTATCATCCACCTAAGGCAGCGTGCAAGGTGGAGGTTGCTAGTGGTAACATTACAGTGAATACAATGCAGTAATACTACTTTTCGCAGTAATACTTACAGGAGACAGCTTCCCACATTTCCCATCTCTTCCCTTTGGACCGCCATGACCACGCCTTCCAGCTGTGACTTGAGATATATATATATATATATATATATATATATATATATATATATATGTATATATATATATATATATATATATATATGTATATATATATATGTAATATACACACACATACTGTATATTTTTTTTATTTATTATGTCCCACAGCGGCCCCTGCAGCCTATATTATGCCGCACAGTGGCACAATAGACTGTGAAGCATAATATAGGTTGCAAGGGGGCCACTGTGGCCTACCCATGAACTATTATTATACTCAGGGGAAAAGTATAATAATAGCGATTAGAGATGAGCGAACACTATTCGAAGCAGCCCATTCATTTCAATGGGAGCGTGCTATTCAAAACGGCTGTTTCAAATAGCGTTTGCTCATCTCTAATAGCAGTAGTGGGTTTGTGGCCTGGGCCCGCGCTGCCCCCCCATGTCCTATAATAGAAGGGTAAGCGGGGGGTGACTATGAACAGGCCTGGGGATGTAGGTAAATAGGCCACTACCTGATGGGGATACTCTAGCAGGTAGCAGCCTATTATAAAACAAGAAAAAAGTATTTAACTTACCAACCTCGCCACTGCTCCCACCGCCTCTTCACTTCTCCGGCAATAAGACGTCTGCATATCAACACAGGAGGCGTGATGAGGTCTAAACTAGCTCAGGTTTAGAAAAAAAAGGAAAAAGAAAAGAATCTGATTGCCGCGGCTGCCGCCCCCTGTGCCGCCTGTGGCTGCCGCCTGACCTTGCCTCATTAGAGGTGCGGCCCTGATAATACTGTACATCTATGTGAACATGAAAGTTCCTCTTTAATTACCTTTTAGATTTGTTGTCTTTATCATTATTGTACAACAATAAACAAAGTGTAAAATTGTCCACATAATAAAGATGTAAAATGTCTTAGTGGGGTATAAGAAGTGAAGGTGAATTATAGATGTAGCAAAGTTCAAGGTGACATTTAACAAAACATCTCTTGTACTTATTGCATCTATATATTTAATTCATTAACGTCAACTTAAACTTTGCTACATCTGTACTTCAAAAAACAATCCTAAACTTCAAATGCAAAATAATCATGAAGAATCCTTATTCATAAGACATGATTCTGTATCTATAATACATACACTGAATATAGAATTATGTGTAAGTGATATACATTAATTGAATTTATGTAGATTATAAACTGTGTATATAAAATGTCTCGATAATCTTTTTGAAAGCCATATATGAAACACACTTCCATTATTTGCAAGGATCTTAGCATTAACATGTCCGTCACGAATTGTAGACCAACTTATGAGTGTATTTTTTCATCTATTTTTTTCCTCTTATGAGGGAACAGTTTATATGCCGTTCAGTGAACCAAATCAAGAATGTGATTCAGGCTGTCTCTGCAGCTTAATGGCAAAGGGAAGAATACACTATAAAAACTAGCCTCCTACAGCTCTTAGTTCTTGCTTCCCACACTTTAACATCTCCTGTCGCCCCTGGCTCTGTTACTGACCCGTGCTAAGTTAAACTAAAGGATGATAAGTTTGCTGCCTTTGCCCTTGTCCTAGGGGGCTGCACATTATCCTATCAAGCATCAGTAGCCATTTCAGAGGAATATTTGTCAACCCATGAAGGCCTTTAGAACAAATGAAATGGGCAGTGAATTACAAAAATGTCATTCTCTAAAGGAAATGGATGAAGGCTTTTGTTCTTTCGTAATAAATAGATGCCAACGGCTTCTAACAATGATTTTTTTATGTCATTTGATGGGGTTACTACTTTCAGTTCATTACAGGAACAGCTTGAGAAATATTTGGGCTATCCTTTTAAAATAATAATTCTGTTGTGTTACAGGTAGTCAATTCTGCAATGCCCGAAACAATCGTGTCATAATTAATATCAATGGAGGCTGTCATCTGGAAAACATATAGAATAAAATTACATGATTTCTAGGTATAACAGAATTCTAATCAGGATTAAGATTATGTCACCAGAATAGATATACCGTATATACTTGAGTATAAGCCGAGTTTTCCAGCACAGTTTTTGTGCTGAAAAAGCCCCCCCTCGGCTTCTACTCAAGTCAAGCAAAAAAAAATATTTTTTTTTTATTTTTCTTTTTATTGGGGGTCCACGACCAGCCAAAATAGTAATGTATAGAAGCTTTAAAAGAAGCTTTAAAAAAAATATAATAAAAAAATTAAATAAATAAAAGTTCGAAATCACTTCTTTCCCTAGAATACATATAAAAGTAGATAATTACTATGAAACACATACACATGATGTATCCCTATATCCGAGAGTGCCCAGTCTACTGAATATAGGGTATCTGCAGTGCTCCTGTTCCGTCGGGTAGGGGTTAATAGGAGCACTGCAGATACCCTATATTCAACCAGGCTGAATTCCAAGTGGGGGGAAAAAAAAACAGTCCTCAAGCTCAGGGAAGGGGCAAAGGGTCAGACAGACAACCAAAACATCCCTTCCCCTTTCCCAGCACCTACTGCACCCGAAATCTCTGACCATTTTAATTTTTGAAATTTCCCCTCCTGGGCTTATACTCGAGTCAATAAGTTTTCCCAGTTTTTTGTGGTAAAATTAGGGGCCTCGGCTTATATTCAGGTCGGCTTATACTCGAGTATATACGATAGCTTCAACCCAAAACTAAAAAAACAAAAAATATAGTTATCACAATGTTTAAGGGGCACCTGTAAAGTAGTTTACCATAAACTGGTCCCATCATGTACAGCATGAAGTTGTTATGGAATTGCTAGGACAGCAATTCCCCAGTAGCTGCTGGAAACCCTGGGGCAGGGCACAAGAGACAGTGAGCCATAAGCTGATCCCCCCCCACTGACCCTTCCTATTGCCAGGCCCTATCCTACGTAATAGGCGGCAACTCGAAGACGATCCCTTCCTATATATGTGATACACAAAACACAGACAAGACGAACAACAACAAAGGGAGATCAGCTAGCCAGGGTTCGGTAACAGTCAAGCAATGCAGTGCCAAATCACAGTCCAAAAGAATAGTCAGTAGGGAAAGCCAGAGGTCAAGGATTAGAATACAAGTAATACCAACGACAGAAAAAAGCAAGTACGCACAAGGCAATAGCAAGCACCAGCGTGAATGTGAACCAGGACTAAATAGGGAGGAGGAACCCGCCCAGAACCTGATAGGAAGGCAGGCTGTCAATCACAGGGCAAGGCAAAAATTAACCACTTAATGGACAGAGGCAGAAGACAGGTGTGGTGCAAATTCAATTACAGAACTAGAGCCGTATTCAAACAGTGCAACTAAAAACTCTAAGCGAATTATCAAACTGCACACGCCTCCTGCACCACAGCATGCGAGCAGAGGGTGGCGCAGAGACCCGAACAGGCAGAGATGTTACAGAAGTAATAGCCTTTTCATTGCTGCTTTCTGTAATCTTCTTTCACAGTAAAGTTCTAAATATTTTAAAGCATAAAAAGTCATATGTAAATTAACCACTGTGGACAGAGTGCAATCTCGGGGCTAGTCATACTGTACCCATCATACCTGGATATGATTGGCATCTCTCTCACAGTCTCCAAAAAGTTTCCAAAATAAGGTCATTTGTTTGGGCTTGCCACCACGCTGGTACCTAAGGGGCACTGAAAATGCGACATGACATCTGAAATCAATTTCAGAAAATCTGTCCTCCAAAAACTTCACTGCTGCTCCTTCCCTGCTGTGTACCAATACAGAAATTTATATCCACATGTGGGGCATTTCCATAATCGAGATAAATTGCTTAACAAATTGTGGGGTGCATTACCCCTTGTAAAATTTAAACATTTTATAGGTAACAATGTAATTTTTCATTGTCATTGCCCAATTCCGTGAAACACCTGTAAGGCCAAAGTATTCAGTATACCTCTCTATCCCGGCCAGAATATCTCATCCTTATATTCTTAAGAGCATTCTTCTATGTGCTTCTTTCATATATTTTTCACTAATCGTTACGTTTTATATGCATTAGTTAGCATCCACATTTCAGTGATTTCTAATTTACATAGTGGATGAATTGTCCTCAGTGATTCTTTTTATCTCCTGAAGTCAACGTGAGTGGAGTCAACATCTGGTGTTCAGACTCCAAATGCAGATAGAGTACTGTAAAATTTGGTGAACAATATGGAAGCCAAACAGATATAAGTATAGTAGTAGCCAATATACTTAAAGTCAAATTAGACAAACTAGTATTTATAAATTCTGATGTAAAATATTGACTAAATACCATGTGACAGTGGTCTAAATGAGTGTCAGAAGAAAGAATGAGTAAGTAAAAGAATGTATTATTTTAATATAGGCATTGGGCATTTAGCATATTGAATGTATAATATAATATGTTACTTGGTGTATATTACTATACTGTAAATTAAGCTACAATGGCATGTTTCCAGATTTATAAGGTCTAACCATGTAGTGCCTACAAATTTTAATAAGTAAGAGTATTCCAAGGTAATCATTTATACATCTGAAGCATCTTGGAGAATATGTAGATCAAAAAGTTTTCTTCTTGTGTTCTATAAAGTTAGTTTTATCTAGTAAAGTAATGTTAAAGTAAAATTGCAAACAACTATCCATCTTTGCCAATTTTATGCATATTTACTTGAATAAAAAAGAAGCATAATGCATTCCAAAATAATAACATAATACCAGATATAATAGTAGATAATGCATTTTTTCACAAATGTCTCAAATAATTGTGTGCATATTGTAAATGTACCGTTTATAATCTGCTTGCATTAACGACACAACAGGTCCGGGACTTTGTAACTGTCATTGGTAAAATTGGTTCAAATGCAAACTGTTTATAAATATGTTTAGATCATTCCTAATGTATCATTGGCTGAATAAGGCACTTATTCCCAGTAACATCATGTTAATGTACTACTATCAGTAGCAATGTCTCAGAAAGTTAGACATCCCTGTAAAATGGGAAAATGATACATATATACAGTGTTGGTCAAAAGTATTGGCACCCCTGCAATTCTGTCAGATATTGATATATATATATATATATATATATATATATATATATATATATATATATATTTGTAGTTTTTTACACCATTTAATCACAGTTCAAGAAATATGTCAATACTCAAGTATTCACAATCATTATAATTATTATTAACAATTATAAATTAAGTATAATGATTACAACTATATTATCAATTAGAAGACTAAGCTTTCCATTCTTGTATAAAACTTATTAGCATGGCAGTAATTGATATGAGATAGGAGAAAGCTATATTATTAGACTAGCCAAACACCTTTACTGTCCTCTGTTCAGTCATGGTGGAACCATGAACTACAGTGTACAGTGTATAGTGTCTTCATTTTTCACATATGGATCCATTCTTTTCCTAAATGTTAATGTGGATGCCTCACACCAATACAAGTCTATGGGTACATGAAAATAACAGATGTCATCCGTGTTCCAGCAGTTTTTCACTGACCTAAAGGTAATGACAAACAAATACAGTACATGAAAAAGTATCATTATGAGTGTGCAAAATGTGGGTCTTTGAATTATTATTCTTAGAACTAATTCCAAAACTTTTTGAACCACTTTTTTTTATTTTTAGGACTGACATTTGAATGACAGGATTGAGAGGAAAAAGCAACTTGGCAACCAGCAAGTTATATAATTCATCATATTATGCTGTGGCATTAACCACTTTGGTAAAATATGTATTACCCTAATAAATGTGCAACACACTGAAAACAACATTAAAAGCATAAAATACTGAAAGAAGGTTGCCTACATGGATGAACTGTATTTTTTCCATCATTTGGATAAATATGTGCATGTGCTAGCTTATCTAGAATGCACCAAGGGAACAAGGGAGGCTAGCAGAGGGAACATGATGCTCTGGGCAATGCCTTGGATTATGGCATTCATATGGATATTACTGCATTTTGACAAATACATACTTCCCAACTTTAAAAGGACAGAAAGAGGGATGGATGTACAACCATGGCACATTTAGCCCCACCCACTTCTAATTTGACTTGCCCATTCCCATCAATTTCTTTGTACCCTCACATAGTGTAATGCTCCTACAGTTACATTGTAATGTCCGTCTCCTTGTGCCCCACAGTTTAATGTCCCCTTTCATCTGCCCCCAGCATAATGTCACCTTTCATCTGCCTCCACAATATAATGCCCCCCTTTCATCTGCTAATAGAGTATATTGCTCCCCTTTCATCTGACTCTGTATAATGTCCCCCTTTCATCTGTCCCCCAACATAACATAATAGTCAAATAGGCTCAATATAAAACTTAACTTTAATTACTATTCAAAATAAAAATTCCACATATGGTGTAAACGTCTGCAATTAAAAATTCTGATATGCAGACTACTAGAACAGTGTTGGAGTAAATCTCAGAACCATAGTCTTTCTGACACGTCTCTGCAGTACCCTAGTGGCTCTATGTACAACAGAGAGGAGATAAGACCTGGCGGTAATCTCTCTGTATAACATGGCCCAGAGTGCCCTAAAACAACTAAGGACTAAATTTTCTACAGTATCTACACATCAGTAGTTCCTAAACTGGATCAAACACTGACTATCACAGGATGAATATGAGGGGTGGCATATAATGAATATTTGTCACTCCACTGTTCCCAGATTCTTTCCCAATCAGCCACTAAAGATCCCTCAGCCAGTTGGTATATTGATGAAGAACATCTATATCTCTAATAAATTGACACAGACTACCACAGTTATGAGGCTATCTCTTGTCAAGGAGAAATGTGTAAACAGAACATACATATCTCCCCATATAGGCGAACCCAAATCTATAGTACTGCCATTATAGGAGGATATATATAGCGGCTCCGATAGACTAAACTCTCCACTTGTTTACCCCATGTGATATAGTCAGTGGATTCATCAGGATATTGTTTTTCTATTGAGTGACAATTGCCCCTTCCTATTCATGTGCCCATATAGATGGAACATAAGCTTCAACAGATAGAGGCAGTGATATAGAGTGCAACGACAACTGCAGTTCCCAGAGCTCTGATGCTGAGCTCCAGCACTTAGAATATAGCCACGCTCCCATTGCGATCGGCCTAGTATTTATGACTGAGCGCCACATTGTGGTTTCGAACCCCCAGTGAGCGTCACTGTTGAGGAGCCAAGCACATCCAAGTATGTCCCTCCGGTCACTTTTACCTCACTAGTGGGTGGTGTCCTTTAGTGGTGGGTAAACAAATACACATGGCTTCGGTCAAAGGACACTACCCATAACAAAGTAGTGTTGTAATTATTAGACAACTAGCACACAACAGGGTAACATGGCTAGCAATAATCATTCTTCTGAAATGTGAGAATGTTAGAGCCATAGGGCAATCTTAAAAATACATTTTAGATTTAATGTATGTAAAAAAGATACAGTGCTTTACAATAGTTGGAATAAAAAAAATTAAATACATACAAACAATGTCAAACAAAAAGGAATAACAAAGAACAGACCTAGTCTCTTTAAGCCTGGCTTGGAGCTTCAGCATAAGAAAATGGACCAGTCTACTCACTGTATATCATAAAAGCGACCCCCGCTTCCACACTCCCTTCGAGCTCACATTTCAGACTAAGCTACTGTACATAGGAGTGCTTCCTTGCTTTAATAGGCAATCCAACCCTCAGCCGCAGGTTCATTTAGTCATATACTCCTCAGATGTGTTAAGATGAGCTTTGGTAAAACCTCTCATGGGACATGGCTCATCCATTCAGTTTACCCTTATTGTGCTGGGTCATAAGGTGTTTTGAAACATAGGGTAGTTACATTGCTGTTGTGGGTATACTGTAGCAGAGTACCAGTGATGTGAGACATAACCCTCCTCTCTCACTATTGGTCAGTAGGGAAAGAGCGCCCTGGTAACCTACCAACCCCTAAAACCTGATTGGGTGAAGCCAACAATGTCCTTCTTTGTCAGGAAGCACAGGATTGTAACTGCTATGAACGTGCTGGGATGTGAGTATGGTCTGTATACATTCCACTGGTAAGTTATGCTGCTCTCACAACTACTTAGTGAAGTCACTTTGTTATTTTTGTAATTTCCCTACCCCATCAATTAGTTTCTCCTCCTCTCCTCCCCCTGCCAGGAGTTCACACTACTGCCACCTTATATAATGCTATACCTTGCTTGTCTTTTATGTTCAACTTCTGTATGTTTGAAAAAGAGTTCTGCATACCCCCAAACGTGTCCTTTGGAAATCTATCAATGAACCTGGATAATCTAGTTCATGCATTGCTGTCTGCTTTGTGAGTGGCATGTCGCCATAATGGTTTTGTGCCGCAGTAGTTAGCTGTTTGGGGTTTTTTTGCTACAGTTGTTGTGCGCTTTACCGCCTGGACAGATGAGCATTGTATCAGGAAGAACATCCATCCACCAATACCAGGCATCTGTAGGTGCATGTAGCTTGTTTTACCTTTATTAACCCCTTCCCGCTCTGCGCTGCACTATTACATTACACTGAGCATATAGTTAACACTTAGTAGTAATAGCTGTGCCTGCAGCTTTACTTCTGAGGGCCAGGACCAGGGAGTAACCCCCTAGATGCCGTGATCAAAAATGATCACAACATCTAAGTAGTCCGGGGCAAGCTTGCCCCCCGTCACCCCTTGGCCTCTCCCGATAAGGGCCCAGTCACATGGAGTAAACTCGCGTGTATTTTGGCAAAATACACGTGTAAAAAAATACACGTGTAAAAATAAGACTCCCATTGAATTCAATGACATTTTTTTACATGTGTAAAAAAAACACGTCAAAATACACATGTAAAATGTTATTGAAGTCAATGGGAGTCTTATTTTTACACGTGTATTTTTTTTTACATGTGTATTTTGCCAAAATACACACACGTTTACTCCGTGTGAATGGACCCTTAGATCGCAGACTCCGAGTGGTGGCCAATGCCTCCTGACTGTCTAGCATAGTTCCCATAGGATCTGATGTGCAATGTATGTATTATGTCTTGCAGGACATTGCACCGGGAATCTGAGATCCCAGCTTCAAGTCCCCTTGTGGGATATGTAAAAGTAAAAAAAAAAAAAAAAAACCCACATACACATAGTTTGCAATACACATTAATAAATAGAAGTGTAAACAAAATAAAATAACAAACATGTTAGGTATCCCTGTGTCCCCACAATACAAAAATAGTGTTATAAGTGTCTGTAGTCTGCTGACAAAGAGACTTTGAGAAGCAAATGACAGAATGTTAAACGATATGAAGTAAATCTAAACAAGTCTAAATTTACGGCAGATCTATTATCTAATATTCTGCCTTATTTCATGACAGCATATTTGCCAAATATAGCATATGACTTTGTGATACAGTGTCTTAAATTATGTTTTCTTATGAAGCCATTCATCTAATGGATTTATTATGGGAGTTTTGCGTTTTTCATTACTTTGGAAGTATCTGTTCCTCTGATATTAATGAAGTTGTGTCCTTTCCTTTTGCTTATTGGTGAGTGTCATGAAGATTACTGCACACCACGTAGGTATCCAAACCTCCTACCTATCTGGTCCCACTTATCTGCGTGAACTTGGAATCCACTGGATTGTCTACTGTGCCCTACTGCATATAATGATATAATATATCTGTCACATTGTCTAAATACTGCAGCTCAATGGTAATAAAATGTCACTAAGACTTTATTTATACAGGAACTGAAGGACTATTTTAAGATTTTTGTTCTTGCTGGACGTTGAAATTGTGAGGAATGGAGAAAGCCTTTAAGGGTAAGGCCCCACGGAACGACCCGCAGGTATAAAGCACTGCAGTAAAAACCGTGTTGGAAAGCATCACTGTTCTTCTTGCAGCACTTCAAACAGAAAGTTCACAGAGTTTTCACCTCTGCAGACTTTCTGTTACAATTATATCTATGGGGAAACCGTAGATTTCCTAGATATAAACCATAGATTTTGTAGATGTAATTGACATGCTGTGATTTCCAATACCACAGCAGTTTTGGAAATCATGGCGTGTCCATACTGCGGTTTTTACTGCAAAGTGGGCATGGGATTTGCAAGAATCCCATCCACTTTGCAGTTACTGTAAAACGCTATGATTTTTCCCACGCCAGCAAATCATGGCATTTCTGACTTGTGGGGCCCCGACCTAAGGGTGTTTGTCAGCAGAAAAATTATCAAACAGTACCTTGTAGGGATGCTTCTACACTATCCAAAGATGCCTTTCTTATTCTGCTTTGCAGCTCCATTTTCATGAAAATTAGTGATTTACTGTTATGTAATGAAGCTGAAAAGGGATTTAGGGGGCATTTCTTCTACAGAATAAGAAAGGCTCCTTTGGAAAGTATAGAAGCAGCCCTACAACATTGTATATATAATATAATATCATTGTTTTGATATAATTTTTTCTGCTGGCAGACTTTCTTTAAATAAATGGTAAGATGAAGAATGTCATTAATTTAATTAACCATTCCATTAAAATCCAGAGTATAATAATACAAATATATGAAGATATAAATGCAAAAATAAGAGCAACAGCATAAGAATCATCTTAAGCCAATAGGAGTTTTTTGTTTTTTTTTAAACAAGACTATGACCCAGTGTTTTAGCGGGCACTTACAGAAGCATGCCTCATCAGCCACTGTCATAAGCACCCTGGGGGAAACCTCCAGCAGAGAACCAGCTCCATATCCTGAATTCTCAGCTACAAGCTATACACCACCTCCTACCCACATGCTGCTGAAGCCCTGCAGAGAAATCAGCATGCGACTCAAGAAAGCTTCCTTTTCTCAGGAATAAAAATTAATATTACTTGTCATATTTCATGTCTGAGCTCTTTTCATGCTTTATCCTCTGGTAATGAGGGCTAAATTACCAATATTAGTAGATTTTCATGGCTAGCACAGAAAGAGCTGTTACCAGAATAAATGTTTGCCTTGTTTCTGTTGGACACAGACTTTGTTAATGCAGCCTTGCTAATTATTTCTAAATAGGCAATAATCTGCATCCCCCAGTGCTGGCTTGTGGATTGGCCACGTACCTGCTATTTCCCTTATTTACATGTTTTACAACTTTATCAACTACACTAATTACACTCTGAGCACTGTTTAAAATTTCCTGTTAATAGAGATACAATGATGCACCAGAGGATGTGTATTTATGCCATAATTATGCCTCTGTTCCTATGATGCAGTCTCCAATTAGCTGTCTGCGATGGCACACGCAGCTGCCTGATATTCTAAAGCACTGAAACATCTGCATGCTAGATGATATGCTCACATGGATTTTTTTAAGCCTTGAAATTTACACCCAAGGGAGTGCAGACAAATAGGAGCCTGTCATATGTAGGAATGATTAGAAGCGTTCACCATGGCAACATTAGAGCAGCTATGTTACTGACTAAGGGGACACATGTCTGGATGAAAACACTAAAAAACATTTGCCATTTCATTTTCCGAGCTGCAGATTTCCCAACTGTCTCTCATTCTTACACCCGCCTTTTGATAATCTCATGTTTGAAACTCCATCCATTGAAAACTACAGATTGTGGAATCTACGGTATCAAAAGAATGCTCAGGATTGGGGGAGAAAACATTGCGCCGTTCATTCTTTAGGTTTCGCGATATCATGGACAATGATGGATTGTGATCTTTATCGGGAACCGACAGAAAACATTGATGGAAGTTTCACTATTCCACTTTTAAGTAGTCCTATTAAGTATCCTAGTGCGGATATAGAACTTGTTGTGGGTGATTCCTGATAAGTGAGATCAAATTAGCTAAAAAAAGAGATAATAAAATGTCACAAATGAAGTCAATGTTATTTATAATGCAATGATATGTTTGAAATGCTTAACGGATATTTATTCCAGGTTCAAGAAATATATATTGATCCAATATATCCAAAAAAAAGAAAAAGACATGGACCGCACATCCCAGTCTTATACACTGATCTAGTGCTTTTCAGCAAATTCTACAATACTGAACACAAGGTTCTTAGTATACATATTGATGAAGGTGTATAAGCCCACTAGCCACTTAACAATGATGTCTTTATAGTGGTTCCCTACACTGCTGGGTGCGGCGCTGCACAACGACTGCCACCACTGCAACATGGCGCCCACAGGGGGAGCGACCAAGTGGTTCGGCAACACCCCTGCCACCAGACCAAGCCCCCAGGCTCTGGGTCGCACAGCCCCATGGCACAGCACCACAGGAGCAGCAGACACCATGCAGCACCGCACTAATGTGAACAGATCTCAAAAATCCACCTTACCATATTGCCCTATATTGCAAATACATGACAAGTGTCTAAAGGAGAGAGAGTGAAGCATTTGCCATGTATGAATGCCTTACTATGTACACTCAATGACAAAAAATAATGCGCCAAGGAGTTGTTGGATTCAAATGAAACTTTATATATGTGTAGAGAAAGGATATATTTATTGGGATAAACTATACTATTGAAAAAGGCTATAATACCTTCATTCAATTGTACAACAGGACAGGCCAAGGAGACTTTGCAATATGGCGAAGAAATTCCTGGGAAACCCTTGCTGTATGTGGGTTAGCATGATCTGGCTGAAAATTCCACTTTGAAGCTCAACCATATCACTACTGGGAGTGACCATATGCAATGGATCCCTAGATCACAAGACCGATGGATAAGGCAATGTGTCACCCTTTAAGAAAGGCAGGATTGAAGCACTCACTATGTAATCTCCATACTTGAACCCAACTGTTGTCGACTTCCAAAGAGAACCCAGATTATGTTCCAGTCTGTAGTCGTCCATGCTTCTCATTGACATCACTGTAAATGAAGTTGATGGTGGCAGCACATGTTATGGATACTGTGCCACCAAATTTCCTTCTGTTTAGTACCTAAAAATGAGTCAAGCAGAGACAGGGGTGTGTAATGAAGGTGCCACTTGTCTCTGGATGGTGGACAGGAAAACTGTAGGAGCTTCTCGTGGTTGTTGGTGATTCAAACTATCCCCACCATTGGAGGTTTGTTTGAACTGCATGCGTGTCCTCATGTAACCATTGCTCGCAACACCTCAGAACAGCTAGGCCAGAACAGTCTAGATAGCAGGCACTTCATTAAAATGACCATCCTGCTTCTCTTACTCCAGTCATGCTCAAAAATGAAATGTGAAAACGATGCTGTGCATTATGGCCAAACATCTCCACCTTTGCCTCGTCTGACTAAGGGACATTGTTCCAGATGTTATGTGATTTGTTCAAAGTCAATTTTGCAGATTTTAAGGGATTGTCCTGATTTAGGAAAATATTGAGAGATATACTGTATGTTGTCTATATAATGAAAAGTTGTAAATTTTTACATTTCTGTATCAATTCCTCACAGTTTTCTAGATCTCTGCTTGCTGTCATTCATTCTGTTTTCTTCCAGTGGATAAAAATCAGTCCATGGTCATGTGATTTACGGTCCATGGTCATGTGATGAACACACAGATGCACAACTCATTGCTGTCATGCAACAGAAATCAGACATCTGCTGGGTAATACAAATACAGAAGACATATTGGAAAATTGCATAACTTGTCATTAGACAGACAATAACATTTGTTTCTTAATATTTGTCAGAAACTGGACAACCCATTTAAGCCATGCTGCCATGTTCTTTTTTTTTTTTTAGAAAGAAGCTTTCTACCAACAACAGTTCCAAATCAAGTCATACATCTTCAGTTTTTCTCTAGTTGTATTGTCATGAACTTGAACATTTAAAAGGGTTCTCAAGGGACTGTTATAAGTAGCTATTTTAAATGTATGCTGTTTACCTCCATGTGCTGCAATGTTGCAAGTCTAGTTTTCCTTTGATTTGCAATTTTTTTTTTGTATTTTCCATGTTCCTAGCTGTACTGACTTCCCACTTCATTTATACTGGCCTACATCATCTCTTTGATTCCTGCCCAAAGGGCCTTGTATTCTGCACACTGTGTCTGATGTTCCGCCCAATGAGAGGCGGATCCAGGGCCGGGCGAGCCTGTCACGATTTCAGCTCATCGGCGTCCGTCCGCCGATGAGCTGAATCGCGATTAAAGCAGGAGCTGTGAGCTCAGCTCCTGCTTTAAAGCTCCGGCCCGGCTTGCGTGTGTAGGCGCGATGACGTCATCACGCTTACACACGCAAGCCGGGCCGCAGCTAAGCAGGAGCTGAGGTCACAGCTCCTGCATTGCGTATGTGACTGCACTGGAGTGAGAGAGAGGAGCGTCGGGGGAACGATGGAAGGTGAGTGATAGAAGGTGAGTGTAAGTGTTTGTTTGTATTAAATATTAAGGTGGAACATAAGGGGGCCCATGAAACTGGGGGGCAAATGAAGTGGAGGGGGGGAACGGCATAACACTGGGGAAGATGAAGGGGGTGGGGAGAGAACGGCATGAAACTGGAGACAGAGATGGAGGGGGCCCAAATAAACTGGGGGGCAAATGAAGGGGAGGGGGGAACAGCATGACACTGGGGCAGATGGAGGGGGGGAGAACAGCATGACACTGTGGCAAATGAAGGGGGGGAGAACGGCATGACACTGAAGCAGATGAAGGGGGAGAATAGCATGACACTGGGGTGGATGGAGGGGGGAGAACAGCATGACACTGGGGCAGATGAAGGGGCGAGAATGGCATGATACTGGGGAAAATGAAGGGGGAGAGAACGGCATGACACTGGGGCAAATGAAGGGGGGAGAACGGCATGACACTGAGGCAGATGAAGGGGGGAGAATGGCATGATACTGGGGCAGATGAAGGGGGGGATGGCATGACACTGGGGCAGATGAAGGGGGGAAGAATGGCATGACACTGGGGCAGATGAAGGGGGGAGAATGGCATGACATTGGGGCAGATGAAGGGGGGAGAACGGCATGACACTGGGGCAGAGACGGGGGGGACATGAAACTGTGGGCAGATAAAGGGGGAGAATGGCATGAAACTGGGGACAGAGATAGAGGGGGGACATGAAACTAGGGGTAGATGAAGGGTGTATATGAAAATGGGGAGAGATGGAGGGGGGACATATAATTTACGGGTGACTGTAGGAGGATTATACTGTGTGGAATCATGAAAAATGAATGAGAATGGGCGGAGTCAACATAAAAGTGGGCGGGACCTAATTTGCTGCGGCGCGCTGCGCGTAGGGCCCCGCCAAAGTCAATTGCCCAGGGCCCCGCAAACCCTGGATCCACCACTGCGCCCAATATTATTACCTTTGTTCTGCCCTCTTTCTCTTCCACCCTCAGAATTTTGTATTCCTCCTCCTCTGTCAGTTGCCATGCCCGCCACCTCCGTTATATCCGCCCACCTTGAGATTCTGTATTCTTCAGACTTAGGGACATCAGCTTCCACAAGCAATAATCCACGTTTTTCTTTTTCTTGTATGGTGTGTTGGCAGTGTATGGGGTAGACAGTATTTATTATATGGGTTCTCCAGAATTTCAACAATGATGGCCTATCAATGTGATAGGTCATCAATTTTTGGTCAACAGGGTCCGACCGCTGTAACTCAAGTACATAAGCTATTTTCTCGTGATGGTTCAAGTGGCATTGCTCACTTAGCATTTGTTCACACAGAGTTTTATGCAGGCAAATTTTCAGGCGGAATCAAAATCCATCTCAATAGATGCCTCTCTAATCTCTCCCATTCATTTTATTGGTACTTGGGAGTCAGTAGTCATTTTTTTTCCTCTAGTTGATTTTTCAGCTACAGGAAAAAAGAAGTGTCATGACTAGAGATGAGCGAACACTAAAATGTTCGAGGTTCGAAATTCGATTCGAACAGCCACTCACTGTTCGAGTGTTCGAATGGGTTTCGAACCCCATTATAGTCTATGGGGAACATAAACTCGTTAAGGGGGAAACCCAAATTCGTGTCTGGAGGGTCACCAAGTCCACTATGACACCCCA